>NC_091460.1:139318702-139918702 GCF_027789765.1 Dendropsophus ebraccatus | reverse complement strand
AGCCCGCCACTCAGCTCCTTTACAGTGAACTGCACACACGTATACAAAGGGGAGCGAGAGATAGGGAGAGGCAGGTAGAGAAAGGTAGCGAAAAGGAACATAGCTTGGCTAAACTGTTTAAGAGGCAAAAGAAGCAGTCCAACATAAGAAAGAAATAAACTATACTTTAAAAAGTTAGTATTTTTCCATTTACCTTCTTGAAATCCATCTCATCATTATTCATTGTGCATAATATTACTTGTTTACTTTAGGATAATGATAGCATTGTGAACATCTTATCTGCTACTGTTATAAAGGGCTTTCCTCAAGGACCATATAATGAACTGCAGCATAAGTGTTTTGAGTTTACAGAATAATAAATGAACCTCATAGATCTTAGATGCTCTTAAAAGGCAGAGCACTTCGAATTTAATATATGTAATTTCTTTCTGTCATCTCTTCTAGTAAAATTTTAAATATCCTAATAGTCCCCTAATCAGTAAATCCAAAATGAATGAATGAAGCAATAACAAGGAAATTAAGCCACACTAAAAAATACAGAAACATTGGAAAAGTCATATTCCCTTAAATTATAAAAGTGTGAATTTAAATGATTCCACTTTTAAGCAGCACAATAAGAAAACTAATTAAAATATAACCTTAAACTGGGCCCCACCGTCAATGGTAATACATGTTCTGCTTTTACTAGAAATGAGCGAACCGGGTTCGGGTTCGGGTTCGAGTCCATCCGAACCCAATCGCTCGGCATTTGATTGGCGATGGCTGCTGAACTTGGATAAAGCTCTAAGGTTGTCTGGAAAACATGGATATAGCCAATGACTATATCCATGTTTTCCACATAGCCTTAGGGCTTTATCCAACTTCAGCAGCCACCGCTAATCAAATGCCAAAAGTTCGGGTTCGGATGGACTTGAGCATGCTCGAGGTTTGCTCATCTCGAGCTTTTACATATGTTTAAATCTAGAAATAGAAAAAGGCTTGAAATTTAGAGATGAGCAAACAGAACTTCCCTAGCAGGGAATCAATATGAATTTGCAAAAAAAATTAACAAACCAAACTTTTTGCAAAGTGCATTCGAACCCAGTCCAATATGTAGGCTGCACATTTTACATTATGCAACAGTAAGGGCCCTATTACACGGGACGATTATCGCACGAAAAATTGTTAAATTGTTCGACTTAAAACAATATTTGTTCTGTTTAATTGCAGGCAACGATCAAAAAAATAATTCATATGTCGTTGATTGTTAATTTAGATCTGAACCTAAAATTATTGTTAATCGTTCGCTAATTGTTCGCTGTAATTCCACATTTGTTCGCTCAAGTTCCGCATTTGTTCACTAACCGTTCAGTGTAATTGCACGTTATCCATTGTTTTGCTGCGATCTGATAGAGTAAACGATCATAGTAATGATCGCAGTAACGATCGTAACTAACGAATATATATATGGTAAACGATTTCAGGTTACCGTAAACAATCTCGTTTGCGATTGTTTCTCGTTAGTAGTTAATCGTTGAAATTGCTCCCTGTAATAGGACCCTAACAGCCAGGAGTAAGGGATTTTCTACACTCCCTTGCAGCCTTCCAATTGGCTGCAAGCCATTCCCCTACGACGTCAAACTTTTTCATTCACTAGGAAGCCCGCTACTCAGCTCCTGTACAGTGAACTGCACACACGTATACATTAGGTAGTGAGAGATAGGGACAGGCAGGAAGAGAAAGGTAGAGAAAAGGTTGATTAGGTAATAGGGACAGATAGAAGAAAGTGTGAAGAAAGTAGTAGTGTAAGCTGTGTAGTAGTGAAATTGCTCCTATCAGTATACAATGTCCACAGCTCTCCTGGGTGAATTTAAGCCTTTGAATCACCTGTCAGGTTACATCTTTAGTCTTTTAGTAAAACCATATCTGTCATATCTGGCAGCACAATAACAGTCATTGTACATCAGTGATCTATCGCTGCTGGGTGAATTTAAGTCTGAGAATTACCTGTCAGGTCACATCTTTAGTCCTTTTAAAAAACCGTGTGTGGCATCATAATAACCATCACTGTTTGTCAGTGATCTATTTTTACACCTAGGAGAACAAGGCTGTCTTTCCACAGTGTGGAGAGGCTCACTTTCATTTAGATGGATAAAACCAATTTTTAACACCCCCTTGCCTGATGTTAACAAGTCAAGTCAAATCATCACTCAGCAATCATGTACATGATAGTGTCTATGTAAAGACCCTATTACACAGAACGATTATCGGCCGTATTCAGCAGACCACTGCTATCGGCTGTCTATACAATCTTGCTGCCTGGACGATCTTGCGATCACCTGGGCAGCTTCCCAGCAGCTCCCTGCGGCCCCTCCTGCACTTACTAGCGGGGAAAGAGGAGCAAAGGAATGCTTACAGCGCTCATTTGCTCCTTACTATCACCCCGTGTAACAGAGGCTTAAGTAAAGTCCAAAGAAAAATATGCGCCCACAGTAAAAAATATTTTTTCACAGTAAAACCCACTGCTGCTTCCCACAGCAATACTCTGTAAGCATATGTTCACACGGTTATCAAAAGGCATGATTTTTGGCATGATTTTTTATATGATTTTGACACAAAGCCCTTTTTAATGTCTGGAACAAGCAAAAACGCTCCTAAGACGTGACATTTTCAGTGCAATTTAAAAAATTTTGTTTTTGCTCCTTCTCTCATTAAAATAAACAGAAAATTAAAGTTAGCATTTTTGCCGTTTAAAAAAATATGTGTTTTGATGCTGTTTTCACAGCAGAAGAGCCCTTATAGTTCCACTATTGTAGCTTTATCAGTTCAGTTGTTTTAGGGCAGTTCGTTTAACCTCCTTACCACATATGATGTAAATGTACGCCAATATGCCTTTGAGAGGGTACAGAAGGGGCTCAGAACTCAAGCCAGGTCTGTACCATGTCGCTTTCACCATGGCAGCTTTATGCTATTTAACCATTTAAATGCAGCTGCAATCATGGGAGGGCAACCTGTCATACTTGCTGAGTTGGGCCTCAGCAATGCCATGATACTGACTCAGCAGTCGTTTACTATGGGCTTCAGCAGCCTTTAGTAATCAAGCGCCGATTACATTGATTAATGCAGTACAAATTTACTGCATTGATCCCTATGAGCAATCAGTGCATTGATCATAGGAATTGCCTGGGGAGACCACAAATTACTGTAAAAAGGATGACAATAGAGCAATTTTAAACATATTTAATTTTTTTAAAGGTTTTAATTTTGATAAAATGAAGTTAAATAAATTGCCTATTGTAAACATACTGACTCGAGAAACACAGATTACACGTTTCACTGCGCAACTAATTTTTTTTTCTGGTGTCTCTGTCATAAAAGGGTGACGGTTCATTTGGAGGAACCCAGATTTTTCAGTGCAAAACTGTCAAAATAAGCTTTTTAAAAATTTGCTTATCTCTACTTGAAACACTTGTAACTGGGGACGGAGGGACTTGTTTTTTTTTTACTTTTTTCTTTTAGCAGTTGTACGTTTTAATGGCACCTTTTTTTAGCATATGATTTTTTGCAAAACAGAAAAAAATATTTGTGTGATGGAATGGAAACCATTAAACTCTGCCACCAAGCTCCTAAAACATGCATCTGACTATAGGGTAAATAATATATTTCATATTAAATAAACTCTCCTGGTGAACCTAAGACAGTGGAGTAGTCAATGTCAATAGCTTTGGTTGTTTAGGGTTAAAGATGGGGTCCGATTCTCAGATCCTGTTAGCCTAGTATCATCTTTATCTTGGAAATTTTGAAACCTCTTCTGCCTTGTCCTCCCCTGTTGTTCTCCGGTGCTCTGGCCTTTTCTGGTCAAGTCTGCATCTAGTGTATTGGGGGTACAGCGAATCACTGCTCTGCCTGTATTACACAGAAGTGCTGGGTGGCAAGACAGGGAGAACAGGGCTTTACCAGCATGTATTTTAGGCTGTATAGCATTTAGTAAGGATGGAGGCTCCAAAATCCCCGATGGCTTCCCTGTGTGTGTGCTTGCATTTGTGTGTGTGTGTGTGTGCACGCACATGTGTTTGTTTGTGTTTAACAATTCAAAGATTAAGCAACTTTTTTTTAACTTCCAAAAGTATTTATTATTATTATTATTATTATTATTATTATTATTATTATTATGTAACTTAATACAATGGTGCCTTGTATTACGAGCATAGTTTTAAGTTCCAAGATCCCTTACCACCCAGTACAGTGAGCTCTTAAACCAAGTTACAATTTTGAAAAACTGTGAGCTCTTCTTGCAAAGTGCTCTTAATTCAAGCTACTCTTAAATCAAGTTACCACTGTATATGAGAGCTTGTGCTACTTGTCAGTGGCACCATTTTGGGATTTATATTACTCATTCATTAACTTTATTAACCCTTATTATGGAGGGGGGTATCCAGAAAACACTGCAGTATAACTTTATTTTTTGGGGGTCAGTAAAGAAGAAGTCTTGTCGATTTTCCATTTTTTTTTAGTTGAACCTTTTTTGTGCAGGAACTTTTTTAGCTTTACTTGATACCATTTGTGGGTAGTTATGGCTTTTTGATAAGATACTTTTATTGTTCATTACTTTGTGATTTACATTTTTTACAGGATCCAGCTTAATGTAATAGCACATCATACCCCATGGAATCCAGCATACCCCATTGCATATGTCCCAAACATATGCTAACATTACACACTTTTGGCTTCTGTTGCATAATTGTCAATCCATTGATCTTTTTAATGCAAATACCAGGTCCTATCCTGGGTGTAACCTGCTGTAATGATAGAAATGCTGTCATTAAAATAGAAGCATCATGGAGGTTCTATTACAATGACAGAACCGGTTCTGTCACTGCAGTATAAGGCCATGTTCACACTAAGAATAATAACGGCTGTTCTGCGACCCGGCCGGGTCACAAAACGGCCGGTGTTACTGAAGATCATCCCGGCTGGTACTGCAGTACCGGCCAGTTGATCTTCACTTCAGGTGAATTCGGAACCCGTGTGCGCCCACATCCGAATTCACAGCTGCACACAATGGAGTGTGCGGCCGGATGTCAGTTTTCAGTGCAGCCAAATGGAGTCACGGCCGGAGTGTATACTATGTTTCCGTTCATTCCATTGCATTCATTCACATACAACATATGTGTTGAATGCAGTAAATCATGTCCGTTGTTGCATGGTGAGTTATACAACACATTTGTTGTGTGAACATGGCCTAAGATTCCTTGGGAGGCTTGTGACACCAGCGGTGGGGGTGTGGGGGAGGGTGTGTGTGCAGAGATTTCAGCAGTGCTTCTCAGATTATAACATACCCTGATAAGCACTGGCATGGGCTCTACCCAATCTTCCCTTATCAGCTCCTGTAGCAGAACATTGGAGGCCTCAATGAGGCCTTCTGTGTTCATAACTACCACTGGAACTCTGCAATCTCTTTGCAGAGCCCAATAGTGAATAAAGGAAGATCTCTTCCTCTGTTCTCCTTACATATACTGCAGTCACACTGACCTCAGTATCTAAAGGGTTAACTGTCAAAATCCGAGAGTGGTTGCATCTGTTCCCGTGCCATCCCGGGAACGTTAATTAACGTTTCTGCAGCATCAGGCATAGGCTGCAGCAACGTTAATTAGCTGTGCAGTGGTGAGAAGGGGTTAATGGGGTCAATCAATGTTTTTGTCCAGCTATGTACTGTGGAAATTTTCAGAGTCTGGATTGGCCCAATTTAAGTCAATCAGGTGCAAACGATGTTGCTGATATTTGTTTATCTGGCATAACATCTATGACACTAGTGTGAGTCTTATATGGTTATATTTATTATCTGTTGTCGTTATTATTATTAATATTACTAATTATAAATACGATTATTTATCTGTATAAACAATGCGAATATTTAAAATCAAACCCTCTTATTTACAGAAAACAAAGCATTTTTGTTTTCAGCACAAATTATTCGATCACTGTGCTCTTCAAATTACATTGATGTGCATAATACATTTCATTTTTACACATCATATATTAGCTTTGTTTTTTCGTAAGATGAAAATTTGATACTTTGGAAACGGCATCTGCTGCAAAAACCAATTCAACCACAATTCTTCCCTTGTCTTCATTAGCAGAGAAGGCAAAGAAACGATGACCTTTCCTTGTTTATTTCTAAAGAGTGAGCATGAATGCTACACTGAATACTTTGACAGAAAAAATACAGAATATTGAAAAGGTCAAGGTAGTATGCCATGCTACTACTGTGTAATTAACAGAGCATCCTCTCTCATCTCGGCATGATAGCTCATTCTTGTAGTTAATGTAGCTCTTACAAACAACATGCAGAGATTAGGAGACTGCCAGCAAAATATCAAGAAAGTCGACTTTTCACTAGGGAATGTCATATAACGGGAAACTTTTCAGCCATCAGTCTTCCATGTAAATGAATGTTGTTACCGATGAGGAAATCATTTTGTAATCGCTTATGCTCGTCTTCATTCAAAGTTACTCAAGACATTTCATAGGTTGCAAACAAAACTAAATGAATCAATGAATAAATAAATACAATATGATTTAACGCGCAAAAATCAAGCTAAGGTAAATTTACCTTTTGTTCCAAGCATCTACTACTCTTTTAGTAAAGTGATATTTTCTTATGTTGCTTCTGAGCTTTCCCCCAACTAACCTCAGAATGTATCCCCATGTTCTTAAGTTCATTTTTTTTTCCTGAAAACATTTCCCTCTTATTTATTCACTTAACATATTTAATGCATGACACCCTCCACCATTTTTGTAGCCAGTTTCTGGACCTGTCCTATTTTGTCAATATCTTTTTGTAGGTAAGGTCTCCAGAACAGGACACAGTATTCCACATGTGGTATTACTAGAGCTCCATACAGCGGGATCACAATCTCCCTCCTACTGGTTAAACCTCTAGCTATAAAGCCCAGCATACCATTATATATACAGTCCAGCATACCATTATATATATACAGCCCAGCATACCATTATATATACAGTCCAGCATACCATTATATATATACAGCCCAGCATACCATTATATATTTATATATATACACTCACCGGCCACTTTATTAGGTACACCATGCTAGTAACGGGTGGTCTTCTGGTGCTGTAGCCCATCTACCTCAAATTTCAATGTACTGTGCATTCAGAGATGCTCTTCTGCCTACCTTGGTTGTAACGGTTGGCTATTTGAGTCACTGTTGCCTTTCTATCAGCTCGAACCAGTCTGCCCATTCTCCTCTGACCTCTGGCATCAACAAGGCATTTCCGCCCACAAAACTGCCGCTCACTGGATGTTTTTTCTTTTTCGGACCATTCTCTGTAAACCCTAGAGATGGTTGTGCGTGAAAATCCCAGTAGATCAGCAGTTTCTGAAATACTCAGACCAGCCCTTCTGGCACCAACAACCATGCCACGTTCAAAGGCACTCAAATCACCTTTCTTCCACATACTGATGCTCGGTTTGAACTGCAGGAGATTGTCTTGACCATGTCTACATGCCTAAATGCACTGAGTTGCCACCATGTGATTGGCTGAATAGAAATTAAGTGGTAACGTGCAGTTGGACAGGTGTAACTAATAAAGTGGCCGGTGAGTGTATATAAAGCCCAGCATACCATTATATATACAGCCCAGCATACCATTATGTATACACAGCCTGGCATACCATTATATATACAGACCAGCATACCATTATATATACTGGTTAAACCTCTAGCTATAAAGCCCAGCATACCATTATATATACAGTCCAGCATACCATTATATATATACAGTCCAGCATACCATTATATATATATATATATATATATATATATATATATATATATATATATATACAGCCCAGCATACCATTATATATATATACAGCCCAGCATACCATTATGTATACACAGCCTGGCATACCATTATATATACAGACCAACATACCATTATATATACTGGTTAAACCTCTAGCTATAAAGCCCAGCATACCATTATATATACAGTCCAGCATACCATTATATATATACAGCCCAGCATACCATTATATATACAGCCCAGCATACCATTATATATATATATATATATATATATATATATACACACACAGCCCAGCATACCATTATGTATACACAGACCAGCATACCATTATATATACAGCCCAGCATACCATTATGTATACAAAGCCTGGCATACCATTATATATACAGCCCTGCATACTATTATATATATATACAGTACATCTCCTATGTCACTATCCTTACCTACCAAACCTTCTCCTATGTCACTATCCTTAACCAACAAACCTTCTCCTATGTTACTATCCTTACTTACCAAACCTTCTCCTATGTCACTATCCTTACCCAACAAACCTTCTCCTATGTTACTATCCTTACCTTCTAAACCTTCTTCTATGTCACTATCCTTACCCAACAAACCTTCTCCTATGTTACTATCCTTACCTACCAAACCTTCTCCTATGTCACTATCCTTTCCCAACAAACCTTCTCCTATGTAACTATCCTTACCTACCAAACCTTTTCCTATGTCACTATCCTTACCTACCAAACCTTCTCCTATGTCACAATCCTTGCCTACTAAACCTTCTCTTATGTCACTATCCTTACCTACCAAACCTTATCCTATGTCAATATCCTTAACTAATAAACCTCCTCCTATGTCACTATCCTTACCAACCTACCAAACCTTCTCCTATGTCACTATCCTTACCTACCAAACCTTCTCCTATGTCACTATCCTTACCTACCAAACCTTCTCCTATGTCTCTATCCTTACCTACCAAACCTTCTCCTATGTCACTATCCTTACCTACTAAATCTTCTCCTATGTCACTTTACTTACCTAACAAACCTTCTCCTATATCACTATCCTTACCTACCAAACCTTCTCCTATGTCACTATCCTTACCTACCAACCCTTCTCCTATTTCACTATCCTTATCTACCAAACCTTCTCCTATGTCACTATCCTTACATACTAAACCCTTTCCTATGTAACTATACTTACCTACTAAACCTCCTCCTATGTCACTATACTTACCTACTAAACCTTCTATTATGTAACTTACAAACTTTTTAAAAAGAATAAGACCCAAAACAGACCCTTGTGGCCACCACATGTAACCCGTCTCTGCTCGGAATATTCCCCATTAACAACAACACTGTGATATCTATCCTTCATTAATTTGTTAATTCTTAGGTGATACATTTCTCTTCTAGATATTAAGCCAACTGGCCTGTAGATACCGGGCTCTTCACTCTACCTTTCTTGTGAATGGGTATTTGTTATGTAGAACACATTTTGATCCATTGGCTTGAGGTATGTGAATGCCATTTAAATGCCACTGTTGGTATTTAAAGAAGCAGTTCACGTGTGCCAACAGCCCCTATGTGCCATGGACAGGGCTGCTGGCACTTGTGATGTGGTTAAAGCGGCCGGGGGGGGGGGGTATTGGGGGGATTTTTACACAACAGGGCTCCTGTCAGGGTGGGGGGAGGTTGGGAAGAGCCACAGTAGGTAATATATACTGCGCCTCCTGCTGGACACTTCATGTGAACTACACCCGATTTGTGACATCATTTTTTTTTTTTTAAGCTTGTTTGAAGCTTGTCTGAACTACTAAATTGAGGGAAATAGAACTATATGTACATTTCCCATGATTAGTTTATATTAGGAATTTGTCTAACTTTGCTTATGTACTAATAACATATATATATAAAAAAAAACTAAACATTTTGGCCGGAGTTCTCTTTTAAGTTTCCAGGATTCTGTATAACTTATTGATTTAGGTGGTCATACTCTATCTCTATTTGTCTATACAAAACACACATGCAGATACTGTATATTGTAGATATATGTTACACTATACTCTTAGCACACACATCTGTTACCTATAAAGTAGTTGGCAGTTTAAATAACAGCTGTATTAAGCAAATCTTTGAAACTTACCAAATAGGTTTGTAGAATTAAATTATTAAGTTACTGAATGTGACAATCTAAGAATTTGCTATTTAATCTTTTTTTCCCCCCTCATATTTATTGATATCAAACGACTCTTCTGTTGTGGGAGATTAAAAATTAATGCATTTTGCGAAATAAAAATCTTACCTCCAATGCCTTTCTGATTAATTTTAAATTAATCTGCATCAAAAATCCTATTTTGAATTAGTAGAAGCTTTCAGAAGAAGGTAAAAGAAAATATGGTAGGTAAAATCAGAGATTTGCTTGAGAAGACAAATTGGATCTGTGAAGAGAATGCTCACAAATGCCAATTTTAGTAGTTAGGATGGCAAATGTAAAATTGAATTTAATTATGTTACTCTGGGTGAATATTCCAAATGTATTTTACCTGCATTACAAAAGCACTAACCAGATATTAATGCACAATCCTTTTCTGTATATTTTGCAAACTAAATGTTTATGCCGCTGGCACTACAACTATTACTGCTGCTACTACTACTCCTATTATTACTACTCCTACTGTACAGTACTATTACTACTAATGCGGGGTTGGCGGTCGCTGACCGACACAGTGTGGAGTTAGTGTAGGGACTCGTGAACCAGGAGACCTGCACGCGGTACATGGGACATTATGGTTTTATCAAATTATTTACCAACATTCTGGCGTTGGGTTTTAAATGTAGCCGAGAGGCATTAGTGTCAGCCATAGGTGTGAGGTGCATCAGCTCCTTTGTCTCCATGTCCGTATTTTACTTTTCTCCCTCTGAGCAGTTGGCACTCCTCTTTGTAAGACCCATGTGACGCAAATTAGCAGGAAGCACCTGTGCACGCATGGCAAGTACCTCCTATCCTTCCCATTCTACGTGCAGAAGCAATGGTGAGTATCAAGATCATATTCACACTTGTGTTACTTGGTGGAAGCTTTCTCCGTCAGTGGTGCCTGCTGAGTTTTTGGGGGCCCCCTTGGGTTTGGTCCTGTGACATTGGGGTTGCAGGGACATTTTATGGCCCCCCTTCCCTCCTTGTGCACGCTTTGCGGGGTTGGCGGTCGCTGACAGGCACAGTGGGGAGTTACTCTAGGGACTCATGTGAACCTGCATGCGATACATGGGGCAATATGATTTGATTAAATTATATACCAAGATCCTGGTGTTGGTTTTTAAATGTAGCCGAGTGGCATTAGTGTCAGCCATAGGTGTGAGGTGCAACAGCTCCTTTCTCTCCATGTTGTGTATAACTACTACTATGCTACTGCTTCTCCTCCAAGCAATTGTAACTTAAGGTGTAACTGTCATTTAAATGTCACTTTTCAGAAATCAATAGCTATCAATAGTACATGCGATTTTGACAAACGCTGTTATAGGTTTTATTAAGCAAAAAAAAGTTTTCTTCTGTATTTAAAATGCTGTTTTGCAGCCTCCCCCTCGCTTCAGAAGAAGCAGGATTTCTGTGTCCATTATGCTTTATGGAGAGGTCTGCACTGACCTTTTTTTACATGTGAATCCAGTGTTTTATGTTCCCAGACAGTCTCCAAACTGTACAGCTGCTTGTCACCTCTTCTTGCCTTGGCCCCTGCCCCCTCTATGGGTTATAATGGACTCAGCAAACCCATCTTCACTTTGCTCCTCTGTCATGTGGACAACTTTGCCTGATAATGCGCAGATACAAAATGATGGGGAAGGGGGAGAGGCTGCAAAACAGCTTTTTGAGTACAGAAAGAGGCTTTTTTGCTAAAAAAAAAAAAAATATATTACTGAGTTTCCTAGAATCGCTGGTACTATTGATTGAAAAAAATTAAATGACAGTTACATCTTGAGTGCAGTGCCACCCTCTGCAAAGTTCAAGCTGCTTTCTTGGCCGTTATTAATGGAGTTAATCTGTGTTGAGACGTTATTTGTGTTCTCTGGTTAGCATGTCCACTATATATATATATATATATATATATATATATATATATATATATAATGTCTGAAATGTGAGCAATAAAAGCTGTCTAGGAAATAATGTGTAGAAATGATCCCTTTTGCTTCTGTGGAAACCATTACAAGAATTAATGTTGTGTGCCCATCCTTGTTTTACAATCATCAGCTTCCCTCTGTGACCGTATCCACATGAGACAACCTTCTCAAAGCGATTTTAGTATTGAAGCTATATAAAATCTACTGCTATAATCTTAAGAAAAGCATTGGTAGTATTATACATGAGTTTGTTTGTGTGTATGTGTGTGTGTGGGCGACATCTTCTATTCTATTAAAAGGATATTTTTTAATGTACTGATGAGCTATCCACAGGACAATTCATTAGTAACTGAACGTCGGGGTGCAAACACCCAGCACCTGCGCTAATCAGCTGCTGGCACCCTACTACACAGGGAAATAGATGAAAAGTGAAAATAAAGAAATACTGATTAGAATTTTCTATAAGCCATCAATCATATCAGAAACAGATATGAACTATCCTGAGTCCCAGAAAACCCCTTTAGAATCAAAAGTGATAGCACTTTATACACATCTATGTCCCATTACCAATGCCCCTGAGGTCTACTCTTAGTACATATGTCCCAGGTTTAGCGAGGGCTGCAGGGACATCATTACAGATGTCCTTGCAGCCCTTGTTTAAGCACCATACTTTACCTAACCATGCTGCAGGGTTTCTCCTGCGCTCCTTCTTCCTCCCGGTCCTGTCTGAGCTGACAGACCGCTCAGCCAATCACTGGCCGCATCGGTCCCGGCCAGTGACTGGCTGAGCGGTCTGTCAGCTCAGACAGACCGCTCTGAAGCTGCTGTTGCGCATGGGGCCGGGAGGAAGAAGGAGCACAGGAGAAGCCCTGCAGCATGGTTAGGTAAAGTATGCTGTTTGGACGCCGGTAGCCCGCCGCGCACTGTTATTCCATGTAGCGATGCACGGTGGGTGCCCGATGATTTTAGGTTTGCACCTAAATAAACAATCAGCCGATGACACGATAATCGGCTGATTGTTGGTTCTATTCCACAGAGCGATCGGGATGATTTGGCCAATTATCACTTCGTGGAATAGGCCCCTTACCCTCTGTTAGTTTAAGGTTCATCTTCCTTTGAAAAAGCCAAGCACTTCCAAGCTATCCACTTGCATGACTGAGAGCTTTTATCCATAACCCAAAATAATTTACTATCTAGCCTGCTAGTAAGTGTAGAACTAGTACAGACTTCTTACAGTCCATTTACACAGAAAGATTATCTGACAGATTATCTGCCAAAGATTTGAAGCCAAAGCCAGGAATGGATTTGAAAAGAGGAGAAATCTTAGACTTTCCTGTATGACCTGATCTGTGTTTATAGTCTGTTCTTGGCTTTGGCTTCAAATCTTTGGCAGATAATCTGTCAGATAATCTTTCTGTGTAAATGGACTCTTAGATTCAACACCTGAATTAGCCAGACTAGAACAGAGAACACATTAACGTCACTGGCCGTTGCAGCTGGAGTTCAGATTTGGGCACAATGTACTGTTTTAACCCGTTACCTGTGAGAATGGTACAAATGCTATAAATACGGTAGTCAATCTATAAACTTGGTAAGCGTTCACATTCATTAGCAGCTGTGGCCTCACTTGTCCGTATTTAACTTTTTTCTGCTTTGTAATCATTCCTGACAGCTGAAATATGTTAAATGTTACTTAGCAGTATAGTTAAGAAACCATCAAGTTGTTTTAGTCCCTTAATGGAGCATTTACTGTAAACATTTGTACACATTAATATCAGGAGTTTCCTATTCGTATTGATTTTTAGAACGTAACAAACATATCTGCTTTACTTATTTTTAGAACATGCTCTATTATTCAAACATCTTTTACTGTACAGAAAATGGAAACTACTGGACTGGAAGCATTTCATTGATTGGACAGGTACATGTGATTATTGTACATATTGAAAAATGAAAAAAAAAATAAAAATAAAAATCTGAATAATAATTTATAGTCAATAATTGTGACGACCCACAAGGTACCATTCATCATACTTATCAAAGTAAGGCTATGTTCACACAATTTCAGAAGTAGAGAAAAGGCGGCCGATTTTGATATTTAAAAAAAGTCCGTTATTGCTATGATTTAACTGACTGCAATGGCAATGCATTGAAGTCAATGGAAAGACAGACGTCCAGTGCGCACAATGTATTGAATAACGAAAGGTTTTACTGCGGACGTCAAAATAATGAACATGAACGTTATTTCCGGACGTTTTTTGCAAACAGCGGACGTTCTTTATGAGTTGTTCTAACACAGTTTTTTCTTTTGTCACTGTTCTTTCTCCGTTTTTACTATAAAATTCAATGGACTTTTCAATTAAGCTGCATCCAAAGGCCAAATAGTAACCAAACTAGTAGAATGTACAAACATCAGTCATTGCACTGCAAGGGGAGGCCAAACAGCTAAATGACGTTATTTTTACTCTCAAAATGATGGATGCAATTTTAAATGGAGCTGAAAAAATGTTGTGTGAACCTTACCTAAAGTAGCTATTAACCCCTTCCCGTCAGTAACATGTACAGTATATGTACGTTCCTGACTACAGGGGCTTCCTGATGTGAGCGGGAGCGCTGCAGAGAGAGTGATCCTGCTCACATCAATGTCTGGGGCCTGGAGCTAATAAGAGTCAGGAGCTATCCCGCAGCCGACTCTCATTAACCCCTTAAACGCCGTGATCTACAGCGATCACAGCGTTTAAGGTGCTCAGTGACAGATCAAGCATCTGTCACTGAGTGATCGGGACCTCCGCAGCTGTGCTGCGGGGATCTTGATCGCATGTGCCGACAGGAGGGTGTAAGCTCCTTACCTCCTTCCTGTCGGTTCATCGATCCATGTGTAGAGTCTGCTCTCAGGCAGGCTCTATACATACTGTAGATCTCCGATAACATGGATCTATGCTATGCTATTGCATAGCTTAGATCAGTATATGCAATCTAAAGATTGCATATTTTACAGTGATAAAAGGATGAATAAAAAAAAGTAATAAAAATGTGTTATAAAAGTATTAAAAAACCCTTATAAATCCCCTCTTAATAAAAGTTTTAAAGACCCCCTTGCCCATTATAAAAATAAATAAATAAACATATTACATATCGTAGCGTGCGAAATTGTCTGATCTATTAAAATATAACGTTATTGTTCCCGCACAGTGAACAGCGAAAATAGAGAAAGAAAAAAAACGAACCAGGATTGCTGATTTTATTAAATTATATATCACAAAAAAATTTATAAAAAGCAATCAAAATTTTTCTGGCACACCATTATGATATTCATAAAAACTAGAGATCATGGCACAAAAAATGACATCCCAACCAGGCCTGTGGGTGGAAAAATAAAAGCGTTATGGCTCTTAGAAGGCGGGGAGGAACATTTAGGGCTCTGTGTTGGGCAATGTTCACACAACGTCAAAAATGGAGAAAAAAACATCCGATTTCGCTATTTAAAAAAAAGTCAGTTTTTGCAGCAATTTAACTGACTTTAATGCAATTGCATTGAAGTCAATGGGAAGACGGACGTCCTATGCACAAAATGTATTGAAAAACTGACATTTTTGCAGCGGACGGCAAAATAATGAAAATGTACATTATTTTTGGACGTTTTTTGCAAATAGCGGACGTTTTGTATTAGTTGTTCACACACAGTTCTTCTATTGTCACCGTTCTTTCTCCGTTTTTACTATTATATTCAATGGATTTTTCAATTAAGCCACAACCAAAGGGCAATTAGTAACCCCAAACTAAGATAATGTGCAAACACCTGTCAGTGCACTAAGGGGATGCCAGGCTTCGAAAAACGTCCGTTATTTTAGACTCAAAATAACGGGCATCATTTTAAATGGAGCTGAAAAAAACGTTGTGTGAACATAGCCTTGAACGGGTTAATATGTATCTAAGGAGGTGGCAGAGCTTGGCTTCTGTGTATCATGGGTATGTGCCTGTCAAACTACATTCCTTTTAAAACTCACTGCTACCTCCACAGGAAACACCCACATTTATTATTATTGGGATGAAGAGAAATCCTCTGGAATGGGGTAGTTACAAAAAATCCAGCACTGCCATACACCAAAGCTATCATTTTTCCCATGTTACCAAGCTTCCCCTCTCACAGTACATATGGTACTTGTTCTTTGATAATTACATTATTATTATTATTATTATTATTATTATTATTATTATTATTATTATTATTTACGGTTAGCGTTTGCATAAGGAGGTGGAAAATTACATACCTATATAGTGACAATTCAAGTAAAGGGCAGTAGCCGACACTAAAGGATATATTACATGAAGTATTTATCAGCCGTATTTGGCCAATATGGGCTGGTACGACCGATAATCACTTTGTGTAATACAAGACAATGATCAGCTTACATGCACAATGTAAGCTTAATATTGTCTTCCAACAGTCTAAAACTGAAATGATCAGCCTGGAAATTATTATTGAATATCTTCTATGGGCTGCATAGAAACACAGTGGTGCACATTCACATTAAGACTAGAGCAACTCATGGGATATTCAGGAGGAAAATGGAGCCGACACTTCTCAATTTTTGGTTTATTGCCTATCACAGCAGAAGTGCATGGAGAGAAACTGTGCAGCAGCAGGGGCCTACCTGGGGACAGCCGTTTTATTGGCAAAGAACTTTTTTGGCCGACAAAAGTGCTTTCCATGCGCCATGACCATTGCAAGGTACAAACCTGTTGCCGAACAGTTTCTTTCCCTACACATCTGCTGTGATATGCAATAAACCAAAAATCTAAACTTGCTGTTGGTGAGTGCCTTCTCCTTTTTTCTACTGAATTTACCTATATGATGGCTAATTACATTTGTATGCAAAAAGTGGCGCACTTTTGTAGTTTCAGCGTTTTTTTTCTTAATGCAAACACTCGAGAAGAAGAGTAGACTTGTGGGATATGTACAAACTCCAAACGTCGCCCTCCTTTTCCCCCTAGTACATTCCATTTGTATAATTTGTACATTGTTTTAGTTTGGAGTTACTAATTCCCCTTTGGGTGAGGCTTAATTGAAAAGTCCATTCAATTTTATAGTAAAAATGGAGAAAGAACGATGACAAAAGAAATACTGTGTGTGAACAACTAATTAAAAATGTCCGCTGTTAGCAAAAGACGTCTGAAAATAATGATCATGTTCATTATTTTGATGTCCGCAGTAAAAACATCCGTAATTCAATACATTGTGTTCATTGGACAACCGTCTTCCCATTGACCTTTTCTCTATTTTTGACGTTGTATGAACATAGCCTAATAATGCATAACATAAATGTATATATATATATATATATATATATATATATCTGTCTGTCTGTGATACAGGCATCACTGCTGCCATCAATGGTCTTGTCAGGTGCTGTAGGGCTACCTAGTCCCAGCTCCCCATTTCTAATCAAGCTTTGCCATCAACTCAAAGATACTGACAAAGTTCATCCCCCCCCTTTTTATACTTTGGGGGACATTCATGAAGTCTAGCGTTTTTTTACGCCGGGCTCACAAATGTCCACGCAGCTCTGGAGCTCAGGGGATATATGTAGAGGCGCATTGCCTCTACATAAATCCCGATCACACGGAGCACCTCCATGTGAAAATTTTATAACCTACGTCAGCTCAAAGCTGGTGCAGGTTTCAGTGTGCTGCTCCAACCCCCATAACGCCCCCTCTCCGCAGATGGGGCAGGTGCGAATAAAATTATTGCAAAAATACTCTTTGCAAATATTTTTAAGTCGATCTGCCCCATCTGCACCTAAAAAAGGCATTTTCGCCTTTTGATACCTGCCCCCCTTTATATTTTTATGCATTAGAGTATACATTACTCTGACTGAGGCTGACTGTCAGCATGGGAAGTATAGGTGCTACATGCTGAAATACAGAACGCCTTCTGAAGAGGTGGAGTATAAAATGTTGTTCATTACTCTGACGCTTCATGCGAGAACATTAATTGGAATAAAAATACAAGAATACTCCAGTTAAAATTAAACCTCTAATAAAAAATGGCGACTGCATATTGTAACACAACTATATGTGTGATGGTATAACCAAGTGTAGGCAGGGAAATTCAAATGAATTGCATTAGTTAATTAAATGGTTAATTGTGTAAATGACTGAGAATAAAGTGAAATATTGGTAGATGGATGGATCTCATTTCCAAGGTTCAACGGGCAACAAAATTACAAGTTAGTAATGTGAAATGGTAAGACTTTCTGTAAAGTACATTTGTTTTATTCACTGTCAAGAAATATGATTTAGAGATTAGGAACCCATGCCCAGTAATGAAATCTCTACCATTTTAAAACATCAGCAACAAATTCATCCAGTACATTGGTTTACAGCTATTTGTTCCTGTCAATTTGTGGAATATTTCTTGTCTAATTGGCACAGTGAAAGGAGCAATTTATTGGCATCAACAAATAGCATTTCTGAGTAATAGACAATCCTTACTATAAATGCCGGAAAACTTTTAACCATTATTAGAAATGAATCTAAAATATTAGAAGGGTTTTAAGAATATACAGTATATATATATATATATATATATATATATATATATGTGTGTGTATATATATATATATATATATATATATATATATATAGAGAGAGAGAGAGAGAGATATTACTTAGTCAATATTGAGCAATTATCATATATAAGTGCACATATAAAGGGGAATTTATCAAACGTGGTGTAAAGTGAAACTGGCTCAGTTGCCCCTAGCAACCAATCAAAATCCACCTTTCATTCCTCACAGACTCTTTGGAAAATGAAAGGTGGAATCTGATTGGTTGCTAGTGGCAACTGAGAAAGCTTCACTTTCCCCCTGTGTGCATTGGACGTCCGTCTTTCCATTGACTTCAATGCATTGCAGTCAGTTCAATCGTGGCAATATCAAACGTCTTTTTATATAGAACAAGCTGCAGCTCTTTCTCTCTCTCTCTTTTTTTTTTTTTTTACATTGTGTGACCATAGCCTATTGGTCACCTCAATGGAGCAGTAACATGAATATACAAAAAATTAAGGATACATGAATAATACATGATCCACTGGATAGATGATAGAAGGGGAGTACAAAGATCCTATATCCATGTAAATCTTGACAAAAGACTCCACCATACGATCCTCTCATCACTATATTATGCCTGTCAATATATAACACACGTGATGCCATATATTGCGCTAAAATACTGGGTTCACACTACGTATATTTCAGTCAGTATTGTGGTCCTCATATTGCAACCAAAACCAGGAGTGGATTGAAAACACAGAAAGGCTCTGTTCACACAATGCTGAAATTGAGTGGATGGCCGCCATTTAATGGCAAATATTTGCTGTTATTTTAAAACAACGGCTGTTATATTGAAATAATGGCTGTTATTTACTGTTATATGGCGGCCATCCACTTAATTTCACCATTGTGCGAACAGATTCTTTCTGTGTTTTCAATCCACTCCTGGTTTTGGTTGCAATATGAGGACCACAATACTGACTGAAATATACGTAGTGTGAACCCAGTATGGGAGAAAATAAGCATAAACACATCTGTATATACATAAATACAGCAGAATAAATTATTCCTAAGCTCCAGAGAAGAAATAATGGGGGAGATGTATCAAACATGGTGTACAGTGAAACAGGCTCAGTTGCCCCTAGCAACCAATCAGATTCCACCTTTCATTTTCCAAAGAGTCTTTAAAGAGGACCTGTCACCCCCCGTGCCGGGGTGACAGGCTCCCGACCCCAAGTTACAGCCCCCTATACTCATCTGATCCCGCCGGGTCCTGCATCCTGATCTGGTCGGGTGACAGAGATATGAGCGCCCGAAGCCCGGCACGCACGCTCACAGGAGAGTCCGATGCCCATAGAGAATGACGGAGCATCGGACTCCCTATTCATTCTTTATGAGCGTCGGACTCTCCTGTGAGCGCACGCGCCGGGCTTTGGGAGCTCATATCTCTGTCACCCGACCGGATCAGGATGCAGGACCCGGCGGGATCAGGTGAGTATAGGGGGCTCTAAAGGGGGGTCGGGAGCCTGTCACCCCGGCACAGGGGGTGACAGGTCTCCTTTATGGAATGAAAAGAATCTGATTGGTTGCTAGGTGCGATTGAGCCAATTTCACTTTACACCATGTTTGATAAATCTCCCCCAATGTCTCCTTTGCCACCATATAGTAACAATTCCCTCCTGTGTCTCATAAAGTAATATTTTCCTACTTGGCCACACATGCCTCCACACATTAATAATAACACCCATGCCTCCATTTAGTAGGAATATCCTTTTGACCCCATGCAGTAATGTGCCCCCCCCCCGGTCCCTATATAATAGTATTACACCCTGTGTTCCAAACAGTAGAAATGCTCCCCCCCCCCCGCCTCCGTGCCTTCATAAAATAATTATGCCTCCCCTTGCCTCTATATAGTAACAATGCCCCTTGTGTCTATAGTAATAATTGTATAGTAATATTATCCTCCTGTGCAACCATGCAATAATAATTCCACTCTGTGCCCCATATAGTTATGATGCCCCCTGTGCCTCCACCTAGTAATAATGTCCCCCTGTTCTTCCATATAATAATAACCCAGTGACATCATACAGTAATAATGCCCCCATGTCTCCTTATAAAAATAATTCCATACAGTAATAATACCCCCTGTACCTCCATATAGGTGAGTACACGATGGAAAGGGTGTCGGACTTTCCCTGCTCTGCCATTCTAGTTCATTGCATCTGTGTCCAGAGGATGCAGAGGCGGCAAAGGAGGCAATTACCTGGAAATTTAGATCACTGGATGTCCGGAACTAACAATGCCCCTGAGTATTGGCATAAATAGAAAGCAAGCTGACAGCTTACATGTCATGCCATTACATGACCCAGTTTTATTACTTCTGTATTGATTATTAAAGGGGTACTCTGGTGAATTTTCCTTTTTACCTCTTAGGGACATATGACGTACCCATAAGTCATATGTCTCCAAGAGGTGTTTAGAGCGGGGCCACGCGGCAACCCCGCTATGAACCGCCACGGTCCCAGGTGCTGCATGTAGCTATATACAGCATAGATCAATGGAAGATCAGAGTGTATATACTAGAAGTCCCCCAGGGGGAATAACCCTAACCCCAGGGGGACGTTATTTAAGGTACATTTCTTCACTTTTATATTTATAACGATTTATATGTGTATGTTTATATTATGTGGAGATATATGTGAAATTTGTTTTCTTTGGGGGGGGGAAATAATAAAGAAAGTTTAAATAAAAAAAAAAAAAAAAAAAAAGCCCCCTCCCCTAATAAAAG
Source organism: Dendropsophus ebraccatus (assembly GCF_027789765.1). Taxonomy (NCBI): domain Eukaryota; kingdom Metazoa; phylum Chordata; class Amphibia; order Anura; family Hylidae; genus Dendropsophus; species Dendropsophus ebraccatus. The sequence continues at coordinate 139,897,427 of NC_091460.1, read as the reverse complement.
TTAGAATCACCCCCCTTTCCCCATGTCATATATAAAAATAAATAAACACATGTTTGGTATCGCCGCGTGCGTAATCGCCCAAACTATTAATTAATCACATTCCTGATCTCGCACGGAAAATGGCGTAATCGCAAAAAAAATCCCAAAGTGCAAAATTGTGCATTTTTGGTCGCATCAAATCCAGAAAAAATGTAATAAAAAGTGATCAAAAAGTCGTATATGCGCAATCAAGGTACCGATAGAAAGAACACATCATGGTGCAAAAAATGACACCTCACACAATGAAAGTTATACTTGTTATATATCGTGGTAATCGTAACAACTTGGGGAACATATATAACAAGTCAGTTTTACCCCAGGGCGAATGGCGTAATAACAAATACCCCCCAAATAAAAGAAATGCGTTTTTTTTTGTTCAATTTCACCACACATTACATTTTTTCCTGGTTTCGCAGTGTACTTTATGCAAAAATTCAGCCTGTCATTGCAAATTACAATTAGTGATGCAAATAATAAGGGCTCATGTGGGTTTCTAGGTGGACAAATGCAAGTGCTATGGCCTTTTAAACACAAGAAGGAAAAAACTAAAATTGGCCCCGTCCTTAACGGGTTAAAACAACTGGTTTTAGATGGATAAATACATTTGTAATTTACTTCTATTTAAAAATCTTAAGTCTTCCAATACTTATCAGCTGCTGTATGCCCTGTAGGAAGAGGTGTTTACTTTCCAGTGTGACACAGTGCTCTCTGCTGACACCTCTGACACCAGAGCAGCAACAAACAAATCTCCATAGAAAACCTTTCCTGCTCTGGAAAGGTCCCGTCACAGACAGAGGCGGCAGCGGAGAGCACTGTGTCAGACAGTAAAAAATACACCACTTCCTGCAGGACATACATCAGCTGATAAGTACTGGAGGACTGGAGATTTTTAAATAGAAGTAAATTACAAATCTGTTTAACTTTCTTACACATCTATAAGAAAGAAAGAAAGAAAGAAAGAAAGAAAGAAAGAAAGAAAGAAAGAAAGAAAGAAAGAAAGAGAAAGAAAGAGAAAGAAAGAAAAAAAAAAGATTTCCCCCCAGACTTTTCTTCAAGTCTGCCTTACCTTAAAACATGTGTCAGGCTACGTTACATTTTTTCCTCTCTGTTTTTTAAGAAGTTATCCGGGTAACAAAAATAATATTCTAAACAATCCCCCTTCCCAATACCTCCCTATGTGTAATATACATGTCACCTAGCTCCCTCTTCCCCCTCCTTTTGTGGCCTGAGGACATATGATTATATTTGGGGGCCGGGTTAGCTTGTCTATTGACTTGGTAACCCGACCCCCAGGAGTCACGATCTGCATAATCTCCTTGCACCTGTGCTTCTTCCATAGACCTACATGTGTCCCTGAGCCTAGGTTTCTGTAATATGAAAAGGTATAGTTCTATCTGTGCTTGTTGTCAGTGTCATAGCTCTGCATAGTGTAAGTGTTAAGCATGTTCTTAGAGTCTGGATGGAACTAGAATGTTTTCATTCACAGTCAGCAAGTAGAGATCGTAGAGATCTACACCTACACAGACTGTTTAAAATGCATGCATGTTTTATTTTGTCTGTTTAAAATTTTTTGTAAATAACATTAAAAAACATTGAACCTGAGATCTACACCTACACTACACTCTGACACCCCCTGGTAAACAGATTCCCACCATGCGTGTGTCAGCTCTGCTACATCATCAGCTAGTAAGGAATACATATTGGGGTGATGTAAAATCAGTTAAAAAAAAAAAACAGTCCTGTGTTTACTGTGCAATAGTAGTAACAGCAAGGGGCAGGAAAGAAAGCTAAGGGAGTACGCAAATAGTTTCCTATCTCGGATATAGATCGGCTTTAGAAAAACTTGTAACTCAGGAATGGCAGCAGCTAGAAAGACCGGAGACGTCTCAAAATACTAGGGATTTTGTGAGGAAGACCAGCTAGCATTTCATTTTTTTCACTCTAAGGTGGATATCCCCTTTAAAAGAAAAAACAATGTCCATCATTTTGGGTTCACAATGACGTCCATCATTTTGCTGTTTGACTGCTCATCAGTACAATAATTGCTGCTTGTACATTATTCTAGGTCAGGTGGACTGATTGCCCTTCGGCTGGGTTTGAAGGGGTATTGCGGCGCTAAACAATTATTCACAAAATAACACACATTACAAAGTTATGCAACTTTGTAATGTATGTCATGTTAGTGAATGGCCCCCTTCCCCGTGTTTCCCCCCACACAAGACCCGGTAGTGTGATGCACTATACTCACCTGATTCATGTCGACCCCCGTCCGCCATCTTGGGACAATGATGTCATCTTCAGGTGGCTGTCCGAACTGCTCTATCAATCCCTCGTGCCGTTCCCCCCCTGCCGTGTCATCAGCTGCTCAGCTTCGATTGGCTGAGCATAACTGTGCTCAGCCAATCGCGGCTGAGCACAGTTATGACGCAGCAGAGGGGGGCCAGCATGAGGGACGGATGGAGCGGTTCGGCTGGCCGCCCAAAAATGACATTGTCCCAAGATGGCAGACGGGGGTCGACACAAATCAGGTGAGTTATTTTGTGAATAATTGTTTAGCGCCGCACTACCCCCTTGAATTGAAATGTCCATTGAATTTAAAAGTAAAAATGATAAAAGGACGGTGAAAAAAGGAAAACTGTGTGTGAACAACTAAAAAATAACCTCCCCTGTTTGCAAAAGACGTCCGAAAATAATTGTCATGATCATTATTTTGACATCCACGCAAACAACGTCCGTCATTTTATACACTGTGTGCATTGGACGTCCATCATTCCATTGACTTTAATGCATTGCACTAAAGTCAATTAAATTGCGACAAATTTTATAATCAAGATAAGCGCTAAAACCACCATCTCTATCCTTTCCTATTTGTCTCAAATTCTGAAGTACTTCCCTGATCTGCATTATGCTCTTTCTTCCCACTCGAAACAAACTCTGCACTTTCTCATTAAAATAAAAATAATATTTTAACCCTTTCCCGCATGAAGGCGTAACTGTACGTCCTCATGGGGGTGGGGGCACTCTGAACCTCTGCGATCCTGGGTGCTATTTGTAGCCCGGGACCGTGGCAATTAGCGGGCTTGGTCTGATCGCCGTGCCTGCTAATTAGCCTTTTAAATGCAGCTGTCAAAGTTGACAGCTGTTTTCAAAATGTTGCTTTTCCCCTTCCCTGGTGTCGCAGAGGAGCGATCCACACATCTTCACCCGGCCGGGGTCTGTAATGGCACTGATCCTAGCTCACCATTCTATTGCTTTCGGCTGCCAAAAGCTATAGAATGCCTGCCTGCCTGCATATCAGTGGCGTAGCTATAGGGGTCGCAGCGGTCGCCATGGCGACCGGGCCCCTACACTAGGGGGGCCCGCACGTCCCCCCTTGCCACTTTTCTCTGAGCATCCCTAGAAGCTGCGGCCGCGCAGCTTCTCGGGATGCGCTGATCGCTTTGATGTTCCGCCCGCACATTGAGCGGGCGGAACATTAAAGTGATCAGAATACAGGAGCAGGACCTCTCAGCGTCCTGCTCCTGTATTCCCTCCCATAGGCTGCCTGAACTTCATACCAGCAGCCTATGGGAGGCCGGGACGTGACCTCTCCGGCAGGCTGATGATGTGACGTTATAATGCCTGCCGGAAGTCCCGTCCCTGCGGCTCGCAAGATGGAGCCCTAAGAGGAGGAGAGCTTCTGCCTGCAGCCACAGTGCGGATTAGGTGAGTAGGATGTTTGTTTATTTAGGGGCACCTCTGGGGGCATTATTAGTTCATGGGGGGCACCTCTGGGGGCATTATTAGTATATATGGGCACCTCTGGGGGCATTATTAGTATATAGGGGCACCTCTGGGGGCATTATTAGCTCATGGGGGCACCTCTGAGGGCATTATTAGTTCATGGGGGCACCTCTGGGGGCATTATTAGTTCATGGGGGGCACCTCTGGGGGCATTATTAGTTCATGGGGGCACCTATGGGGGCATTATTAGTTCATGGGGGCACCTCTGGGGGCATTATTAGTATATGGGGGCACCTCTGGGGGCATTATTAGCTCATGGGGGCACCTCTGGGGGCATTATTAGTTCATGGGGGCACCTCTGGGGGCATTATTAGTTCATGGGGGCACCTCTGGGGGCAATTTTAGTTCATGGGGGCACCTCTGGGGGCATTATTAGTTCATGGGGGCACCTCTGGGGGCATTATTAGTTCATGGGGGCACCTCTGGGGGCATTATTAGCTCATGGGAGCACCTCTGGGGGCATTATTAGTATATGGGGGCACCTCTGGGGGCATTATTAGTTCATAGGGGCACCTCTGAGGGCAATTTTAGTTCATGGGGGCACCTCTGGGGGCATTATTAGTTCATGGGGGCACCTCTGGGGGCATTATTAGTATATGGGGGCACCTCTGGGGGCATTATTAGCTCATGGGGGCACCTCTGGGGGCATTATTAGTTCATGGGGGCACCTCTGGGGGCAATTTTAGTTCATGGGGGCACCTCTGGGGGCATTATTAGTTCATGGGGGCACCTCTGGGGGCATTATTAGCTCATGGGAGCACCTCTGGGGGCATTATTAGTATATGGGGGCACCTCTGGGGGCATTATTAGTTCATAGGGGCACCTCTGGGGGCATTATTAGCTCATGGGAGCACCTCTGGGGGCATTATTAGTATATGGGGGCACCTCTGGGGGCATTATTAATTCATAGGGGCACCTCTGGGGCATTATTAGCTCATGGGGGCACAGCAGGGGATCCTACATACAGGGGGCACAGCAGGGGATCCTACATACAGGGGGCATCCCACACAGCGCAGTTACTTTGGGAGCCTACAGGGGGGAGAAAGGAAAGGAAGTTGCTAGAAATGTGCGGAGCCTAAATTGTTTGTCTCGCAGGTTCTGAAAGATGAAATATATCTGGAACGAATCATCATGGAGGTCTGGGCCGGATGGAGAGGAAAAGGGAAAGTGATGCCTCAGATCAAAGAAGATGTCACCTGTGAGTCCCTGTATGACAGTTTTCTTATTTTGCAGAACATCATTTAGTAGTGGTGCCCCGAGGTGACTACATTATCTGTACTCAGAGATATCACTGTGTTATCTGTGGTGTTACATAGGACTGCAGGTGACATCTACATTATCTGTACTCAGAGATATCACTGTGTTATCTGTGCTGTTACATAGGACTGCAGGTGACATCTACTACATTATCTGTACTCAGAGATATCACTGTGTTATCTGTGGTGTTACATAGGACTGCAGGTGACATCAATATAATCTGTACTCAGAGATATCACTGTGTTATCTGTGCTGTTATATAGGACTGCAGGTGACATCTACTACATTATCTGTACTCAGAGATATCACTGTGTTATCTGTGGTGTTACATAGGACTGCAAGTGACATCTACTACATTATCTGTACTCAGAGATATCACTGTGTTAACTGTGGTGTTACATAGGACTGCAGGTGACATCTACATTATCTGTATTCAGAGATATCACTGTGTTATCTGTGCTGTTACATAGGACTGCAGGTGACTACTACATTATCTGTACTCAGAGATACCACTGTGTTATGTGGTGTTACATAGGACTGCAGGTGACTACTACATTATCTGTACTATGAGGGATATCACTGTTATTTGTGGTGTTACATAGGACTGCAGGTGATATCAGGTGACTTCTCCAGGTTGCAGAATTTCAAACTTCATCGTGCCCTGCTGACAGTTTATTATGGGAGTTGTAGTTTTGCAGCATGTGGTTCTTCAGGTTGCAGCACTACAACCCCCATCGTTTCCAACTGGCAGTTTATGATGAGAGTTGTAGTTTTTCAGCTGGAGAGTCAAAGATTGGAATACAATGATTAGACAATGACACAGTACAGTCCATTAATTATATGAGTCAGTAGTGCAGTACATGGGGTGGAGGCAGTGACAGGGCATTAGAACATGGTGGCACATAAGAGTAATTGGATATAACGTTAGATATGACTTTGCCTGATCGGGTGAGATGGGGGGGCCCAAGCTAACATTTTGCACCAGGGCCCATCAGCCTTTAGCTACGCCCCTGCTGCCTATCTATCTATCTATCTATCTATCTATCTATCTATCTATCTATCTTGATCTATGCAGTTTATCTATACTGCATCGATCTCAATGAGATATCAGAGCAGTGATACTAGAAGTCCCCCAAGGGGACGTCTAGTATGTGTGTAAAAAAAAACATATTAATAAAAAAAATCCCCTCCCCTAATAAAAATTTGAATCCCCCGCTCCCTTTCCCCATTTTTTATGAATAAAAATAAATAAACATGTGTGGTATCGCTGAGTGTGTAATCGCCCAAACTAATAATTTATTTAATTCCTGATGTCTTATGATAAATAGCTTAAGCACAAAAAAATTCCAAAGGGCAAAATTGTGCATTTTTTGTGGCATAACATCCAGAAAAATTGTAATAAAAAGCGATCAAAAAGTCGCATATGCGCAGTCAAGGTACCAATAGAAAGTACAGCTCATGGTGCAAAAAATGACACCTCACACCCTCACACCTCACACCAGACACCAGCCCCATAGACCAAAGGAGAAAAGCGCTATAAGCAGGGTAATAGAGCAATTTTAAGGAACATTTATTTTTTTTAAAAGATTTTCATTTTTAAAAGCCATAGTTACAATCGGTATAATCATAACAACTTGAGGAACATGCATACCAAGTCAGTTTTACCCTAGGACAAACGGTGTAAACACAAAACCTCACCAAATAAAAAAAAAAATGTTTTTTACCACACATTTAATTTTTTTCTTTATGCACAAATTAAGCATGCCATTGCCAAGAACATTTAGTGGCGCAAAAAACAAGGGCTCATGTGGGTCTGTAGGGGGAAAAAATGCGAGTGCCATGGCCTTTTAAACACGAGGAGGAAAAAATGAAAATTAGCCCGGTCCAGAAGGGGTTAAAACCCAATGTTTGTAGTGGCATACTATTATATACTTTAATACTTTTACTATATACTTCTAGTTATATTTCTTTTTATTTTAGAATAAAATGTCATGTAAAATGTATTTCTAAAAGGGAAAATATATGGAAAAAAATAAATAAAATAATATTATATATATATATATATATATATATATATATATATATATATATATATACACACACACACATCTCTGTTGAAGTCAACATGCTCATACATAGAATCTAATTCACTTATTCACTTAAAAAATAAAATCTGAAAATAGAACGATGGTCACATCAATATCTGGAAATTAATTGAAAAATCTTGTTAGCCCTTTTTATTATGTAACTTTAACCTGACCATTTTATTAATAGAACATGCTTTATAGCTGGCACAGGGTTGTGAAAGCTAAGCATTTACATGAAATTGTACGGCGTATGAAATGTTGCAGTTTATTTCCCAGCAGTGTTAGTCAATAGCAATGTTTATGGAGAAGGACATGCAAGGTAAGGAGGATCTCACTTGAACTTTCCCTGGGGAAACCTTGAAAACTGGAGGGAGGCAATTACAGACGACCTTGTACTGGCCAGTTGTATGCCGCTGAATCAATAGTTAAAATAGCAGAAATGCGCTATGGAAATATTTGTGTTACTAACTATTGTCTATAAATAACATAATTCCGGGGAAATGGACATTTGCTAGAGAGCAACCATAGCCTTGTACATTGATACAGTAGATTCACTCACTAAAGATCACAATTACAGTAGATACCCCAATGAACCCTTGAAGGTATGAACTAGTTTAAGCTTTTTTTTAAGATCAATATATTTTAGTCGGCATAAATAAAATCAGTACTTACAAACATTTAATGAGAACATGGGGATTTCTGTCTTTGCTTGAAGTTCGAGATGTCAGTAGAATTTACTCTCAAAGTCTGTAGACACATGATTAAATAGCTGGGGTTGATAAACATTTTTATAGGAATATTACAACCGGGGCCAGACGCTATTTTATAACATCTGGTATTAAAATTAATTATGAAATTAAAGAAACAATCAGGCAAAAAGTTAATTTTCATATTCTGCCAACATTGTAAGAAGATTATGTCATGCGAAAGTACAATGCAACGATGATCTCATATTCTTTTAATCTTGTAACAATGTAATTCCAGTATTACTTCTCTGAGGCATTTTGCAAATGAAACTAAATGAAAAACATTGGAAATGTGCTGTGTATATGGCAACAAAAAGTATTCTACGTACTAGCGCATGTCTTTTGAAATATTTAACATATTTAATACATTAACAGTTTCTTATAATAATAATATTATTATTATTATCAACATTATTTATTTATTTTCTTTCTTTATTTATTTTTGCACAAGGAGCGTCACTCCAGCAGATGGTACACTTAAAAAACAGACAAAAACACATATAGGTGCACCTGCATATATTCTGAAAATGTACACATTTTTATTTCACATGATTCCACAAAATATAAGAAAAAACTAGACAAAACAAAGACATAAACACTTCAAAATACCCCAAAAAGTGTTAAATCAAACATAGAAGCAGAATATGATACGCTTTGCTTCAAACCGGATAGCTCAAATATAATTAATCAGGGTCCACAATAATGGTGAATATATTCTTTATATCAAATCACATGATTCTCTAAAGTGCACGTGCTGTACAACCTATATCATATCACCAAATCACTAATGACCAAATAAAGTGCTATGCTCAAACAAATTTATAACATCATTATCCAAATCACTAATGACCAAATAAAATGCTATGCTAAAACAAATTTATAACATCATTATCCAAATCACTAATGACCAAATACAGTTCTATGCTCAAACAAATTTATAACATGATTATCCCTATTGCACCAAACTGCAGCTAATACACAAAATCACAGTGTTCATAAAACCTAAATCAAGAGAAACATTAAACACAATAATAAACAATTCACTTATAATCAAAGTCACCCAGGACCCTGTAAGCTACACCGGACCAGACCCTCCAGCAGATGGAACAGATGTCTCTCTGTACAGGAGAGACAACACAGAGGATCCTACAGTGATCCAGTGGGCCAATCTGACACAGGTGGGGGGCAGTTGCTGAATTGGTGGTGTTAGCTCAGTACTGGGGGCATATACCTAATTTTGTTAAAGTGTTAACTACCTGCTGGGGGAACCTAAGTAATAGGGGGGGGGCACAACTAAATACTAAGGTAATCTACTGGGAGAGAAACTACTACTGGGGCATCTACAAAACTGGGGGGTTAACTACCTACTGGGGGCATCTACTAAACCTTTAGCGACCTATGACGTTTATTTTCATCATAAGGACATTAATGCGGTATGAAGCTATTTAACCATTTAGTTGCAGCTGTCAAAACTGGCAACTTCATTTAAATGGCCTTAACATACTGTACCTCATTTATGGTCCAGTTGTCTGGATCAGCTTTCCGCAACAAGATGGTAGGGAGCAAATCTGCTGTCAGTACAGCCCAGGGCCTCCTGGGGCTGACTAATTGGGCAAAATGTGTCAATTAATACTAACCACACGGAATATAGAAAAACATTTAAATTTTACCACAAATTGACTGATGTAAAAACAAACACCCCCTCCCACTTGAAATTAGCAACAGAGTATTATTATTATTATTATTATTATTATTATTATTATTAATAATAATAATAATAATAATAATAATAATAATAATAATAATAATAATAATATTTTTTTTACCTGTTTCACAGTATAAGTTATGGTACAATTGAAATTTTTATTTATACATTCGGCCCTGAAAAAATAGTCCCTTTATCGTTCTGTAGATCGAGAGATAACAGAGGCATGGCTTTTAGAAGGAAAAGAGGCAAAAAATAACAAAGTAATAATATTTAGCAGTAATAATGTGTAATCATAGTCTGACAGCATAATTGACCCTAATAAAATGTTATTATTGGCAATGTTGGTCTAGGTATGATAGGCTTTGTTCAGTAACAATATAATGTCAATATGTATCATTATATTATGATGCCATAAGCTGAAGTGCAAAACGACAATGTGTACAGTATAAATTATCAGCCCAGCACAGTGAAAGCCCGTTCTGTGCCCATTGAGTGGCACTATGTCAAGGCATAGCAGGGATCAGCATGTAATGTTATTTGTTTTTTTATGATTGGGTAGAAAAGTAAGTTGTGTATGTGTACTATTGGCAAACAGCCCAGTCATGGTCTCGCCCCTTGAAATGGAGGACACCATGGAGAGAACTCTCAGGGGCTCAATATTAGCAGTGAGAGCTCTAAAATCCCCTTGTCACTACTCTAAAGTATTAATCAGATAAAACCTTACAGAAACAATAGGCCCACTTTTATTAGAAAACTACATATACTGTTAACTAAATGGAAGTCACTTTGTAATTCAGTTTCACGTCACATAGTAAGTCTACCTATTACTTTTTTAAAAACTGCCGACATCAACTTCCACCATCGGGTTATATAGTCCTCCTTTATAGATTACAGGAGGGACTCAAGTGACAAGGCATTCCCTACTAAGCCTATGTTCACAAAACGTCTTTTCAGCTCCGTTTAAAATTAAGTCCGTCATTTTGAGTCTAAAATAACGGATGTTATTTAGCTGCCTGACCTCCCCTTAGTGCACTGACAGGTGTTTGCACATTATTCTAGTTTGGTTACTAATCGGCTGTTGGATGGGGCTTAATTGAAAAGTCCATTGAATTAAATAGCAAAAACGGAGACAAAGCAGTGACAAAAGGAAAACTGTGTAGTTTTACAAATAAAAAATGTCCGTTGTTTGCAAAAGACGTCCGAAAATAATGTTCATGTTCATTATTTTGACGGCCGCGGCAATAGTGGGCATAGTGTGCATTGCACGTCCGTCTTCCCATTGACTCCAATGCAATGGCATTGCAGTCAGTTACATCTCGGCAAAAACGGCTGGGTGGGTTGTTGGCGGCTGAAGATACCAGAAACATAGAGGAAGACAACGAGGGAGCGCAGACAGGTAAACATGTCTTCTTTTTTTTTCTTTTCTTTTTTTGCATCTGAGTTCTGTGATCTGGAGCCATGCACATGTATCTACTATGGCATTTTTTTTTTTTAAATAAATAAGGCATACTTTAAATTCAGAACATATTTTTAGTTGGCCACTCTACATTTACTTATGCCATTCCCACCTACACAACACCTATGTAATAGCACATCTGTGATGTCCCTTTCATAGATATGTGATATTCCCGATAGACCCATGTACAGTACATGATGACTATTATAGTTTTCAGAAATTATGCATAAGTACAGATGCCCAGATGCCTGCACCTCCTCTAATCGAAGCAGATCTTTACTATATATATACATATATATATATATATATATATATATATATATATATACACACACACATATATATATAACACACACACACACACACCTAAAGATCATCACTGTTGTTTCAATTTTTAGGATCTGTCTCTGAAGTTTGCCTCCAGTTCTGACTAACTACTGTACAACTTGAACTATGACATAAATACTTTTATTTACTTCTGTTCCATCTATATATTTAATCCTCTCTCGTTCTCTGAGGAAAATATGTAGAAAACTGCAAAAGTGTGCTTCATGTACTTACAATTTTTGCATTTGCAGTATTTTGCAGACCCCCCCCCCCTTTTATTTATTTTTTTTACTTTTCTGTATGCCTTATAATATTTAAGAAATCCAGTACGACCATATTCACACAACGTATATATTCGTAAAGTACGGCCGTGGTTGCAATCGTCCGTACTTTTACGAAAATATACTCTACCTTGCCATCTATGGAATCCTGGCCAGAGCGTATACACATAGTATATGCTCCGGCAGGGATCTCTAGTGGTGCCGAGGAAAACTGACATGTCAGTTTTTTGTGATCGCTATTCATTGAATAGCGTATGCAGAAAACCCTGTGAGTGCACACTATGGAGTGATCGGCTCCGGCCACACACTTAATAGTGTGCAGTGGGGAGTTCAGATGCGGGCGCACATGGCTTCACCCGCATCAGAACTCTGAGGCACTAAAGATCATCCAGCCGATACTGCAGTACTGGCTGGGATGATCCTTTCGTAGACCGACCGGTCTCATACTAGGTGTGAACATAGCTTAATACATAATCATAAAGTTTTCATTAAAAGGGATCCAAGTGTCATCATCATACTGTTCACTAAATAAAGATGTCAAAGGACTAGTTGGAGCATATTATGGATGTACATTAGAAAAAATAATAAGTCATGTTCATGTTTTCTTCTGTACATCCAAATTCAAATGAATAATGATTACACATTAATGTATATGTACTACAAAATATAAGACAAAGCTTTATGTTCCAGAATGCCAACACAAAAAAGAATATGTGCCCACTGTCTAGCCTTTAAGAATTAAAATATGTTGCTGTTAATATAACTATAACACCAGTTTTCTAAGTTTTATAATACTACTACATTGTCACTGATCGGGGTAACACTCGTGAAGACTAAGCTATTGAAACCCATATGGCAGCTTTTGCGCTCATCATCTTTTTCCAACTTCACTCTAAAGACCTGGAAATGGCCTATTAACTATTATTCCTCTATGTTGTTTCCAACTATCCCAAGTGGAGCCAGGTGAAGAGGTCAGTAACAATATCTGCTATGTGCTCTAACTAGCACATTGACAGCTTCATTTAGTGAACAGTACAGTGATGGTACTTGTATCCCCTTTAATGAAAACTTCTGAAATGTCCCTATTATTTATTGAATTTTCTACAGTATATCTGGAGAAATTTTAAACGCAGAAGTTCAGGAAATTGAGATATGGAAGTTATTTGTCAATATTTTCAAAATAGAGAATGATTTTCTGCAGGGCATAGGAAATCAATATTTAACTTGTTAATCCTGAATTGCTACTTATTTTTTTCTTGAGGGCTCTACTAAACATCCATGCATTTATTTTTTGTAGAGTTAGGATTTAGTACACCTACAGGTTTACAATGTTTTTGTGTAGGCCAGAGAAGGCTAAAATGAGGGCAGTGGATTTAATTGTATTGCTGGATGTATTTTCCCTGGGGGAACTCCGCTTACTTCTTGGAGACTGTAGCAGTCTAAGACATTTTTTTGTCATTTATCTCCAATTTATTGTAGTTGATTTAAAGTACATACACCTTGCTGTACTGTATATGTTAACAATGTTGGAAGGAATTGTGTGAGTCTTTAATATAGCCACCCCAGAGGAGTTTAACCCCTTCCCGTCAGTAACATGTATATATACGTTCTAACTACACATACCCCGTCAGTGTGTCTGGGGCCGAAGGTGATGATAGGCAGCTGCGATCCCAAAGCTGCGTCTCATTAACCCCTTAAATGCCGTTATTTATAGCGATTGCTGCATTTAAGGAACTCAGGGACAGAACAAGCATCTGTCACTGAGTGACCAGGAACCCTGCAGCCCGGTAACCTGATCGCTTGTGCCGATAGGCGGCGGTAAGCACCACACCTCCGTCCTGCTGGATGGGCAATCCATGTATACAGTATAGCTCTCGGGCAGGCTCTATACATAGATCGCCGATAACACTGATCTATGCTATGCTATGGCATAGCATACGGATGTTATTCTAAACATGGTGTGCATTGCCGAAAAACGTATTCTTGACATCAATGGAGCACATTATCATATTGTGATATTGTATTTTTACATCAAAATTGTGCCCATATTTTACCTTTATTTTACTGTGTGTGAACTTAACCTTAAAAGGGTATTCCCAGAAAATCAACTTTTGCCCTATCCACAGGATAGGGGAAAAATAGGAGATATCCGACCTGCGTACCCTCACAATCTCAGTATCGGGACCCTCGATTCTGTATAATGAATAGATCCGCGGGTACAGCACCATTCCTATGGAGTAATGGAAAGAACCGAGTATGCCGAAAGAGCACTGTACTCATCTTTTTCCGTCAGCTCCATAGGAATGAATGTACCCACAGCCCTATTCATAATATAGAAGCCGGGGTCCCGATACGGGGTTCGGCGTAGGGTACACAGGTTGGACCCCTCGTGATCTCCTTCTTTAAAAAGTTGATTTTCTTGGAATGCCTCTTTAAAGCGGTGGTCATTGGCTAATTTTTTATGCATAATAAATCACAAAATACATAAACGGAGCCTTTCAGAAACAAAATAGGTCTTTTGCAGCATACAGTTTTCTAGGAAAGAAATTGTTTAATTGTGGAATGTATTTTTGAAGTGCAATGGAATCTACAAAGATAAGCACCGAGAATGAAATTCTAAATGTCACAAATACCAAACTAACAAAGAGATACAAAAAAATGAATAAATGAGCTTGGGATTGTTCAGCTATTTCTGTAGGTCTAAAGATTGCAAACATACTATTAATAGCTGTCATTCAGCATCATTCTAAAGAGACCGTTCTATTTAATTCTGTTTATTCTTTCTAAATGTCCACATGTGCTTTCTACCATGGCATGGCCACTCAGGAACCACTGCAATACAGATAATAGCTTGTCTATAGAGCTGTTCGTCAAACATAAAGAGTAATATTTGTATGCACTATATATATATAAAAACATTTAGACACCCTGTGTTGATTTCCTCTGTAGGTAACCATTTAGGTTCTCAGCGTCTGTAATTTATTGATATTGTATTTTGTACTAAAACTGCTTAGAAGAATAAGAAAAGATAAGGCAGCATAACATGACATTTGTGAATGTACGGTGTACTCCTATGGTAAAGGTTACAAAAGTATACGTTAAAGTGAAGTTGTTAATGATTTGTGTGAATTTGTGTGATTTGTGTGAATTTGAATACATATGTTGAATATATAACATTATAACCTATGACATTAAATATCCTTAATGAAATAAGGCATAGGCTATGTTCACACATCATGGAAAATAGAGAAAAGGCAGACAATTTTGAAATTTAAAATAAAGTCAGTTATTGCGGCGATTTAACTGACTGCAATGGCAATCCATTGAAGACAATGGAAAGAGGGAAGTCCAATGCACACGATGTATTGAATAACGGAAGTTTTTACCACGGACGTCAAAATAATGAACGTGATCATTCTTTTTGGACGTCTTTTGCAAACAGCGGACGTTTTTTATTAGTTGTTCACACAGTTTTTATTTTGTCACCGATCTTTTTCTGTTTTAAATATTAAATTCAATGGACTTTTCAATTAAGACTCCCAAACGCCAATTAGTAACCCAAACTAGAAAAATGTACAAACACCAGTCATTGCAGTAAGGGGAGGCCAGGCTGCTAAATGACGTCCGTTATTTTTTACTCAAAATGACAGACGTCATTTTAAACAGAGCTGAAAAAAATGTTGTGTGAACATAGCCATATTCAATTTAATTACTAAAACATCCAGTCCATCTGGAAGGATAAAAGCACTTCCTGGCACTTTGTACTTCCTGATTGGTAGGCGGACTGCTAACCTTCCCACAATTGTCATATGGATAGCAGTTGGGCATAATCTTGCTGTCTCTCCCAATCTTCTCATCCTGCTTGAGCAAGAGTGTTGTCCAACACTTCATTTCATCTTTTGAATATATCAGTTATATAAACACGTCTTTCTTTTCTGGAGTATAGCCCATATGGAGTATATCTCCGTATCGGGACCCTGGCTTCTGTATTATGAAAAGAGCTATGGATACATTTTTTCCTATGGAGCTGACAGAAGGAGCCGAGTACAGTGCTCTTCCGGCGTACTCAGCTCTTTCCATTGCTCCAAAGGAATGGTGCTGTACCCATGGATCTATTCATTATACAGAATCCAGGGTCCCAATACTGAGATTGTGAGGGAACACAGGTCGGATATCTCCTATTTTTCCTTGACAAATTACTGGATTTTAATGTAAAGTTTGGGGTCGTCCAAACTGAACTTTAAATGAACTAAAACAGCTAAACGATTGCACGCGTTTAGCCGTTTTACTGTGGTTCAAAAGTTAGCTCATCTATACTTACCAATCTGCACTTACCCAGTGTCTTTATTTGCTGGACCCCGCAGGCACCAAAATCCTGATTAGCCAATCACTGACTGAGATGGGACAGCGCTGTGGCCAATGATTGGCTGAGCCTGCCCTATTTATCCAGTAATTTGTCTCAGGACTGACCGATCGCTCAGCAAATCAATGGCAGTGGTACTGACCTGTCACAGTCATAGATTGGCTGAATGGGAAGGAAGTGAATGAAGATATTGGAAACCACAGGAGGACATTGGGGGAACGGGGAGAGGAGAGAAAATCTTTCTTTGTATTTTAGCCGTCATCTACCCAAATTTGTTCTGAACTTTGCAAAATGTTTGGTAGCAAACAAATTTCTGTTCTGGAGACTCGGTTTACTCATCTCTACTGATAACATTCAGCATTTGGCCATACATCTCTAGTAAGAATAACAGAGAATTGTCACAATGCAGAGCTATAAGGTACAGTGCCCAAGATTTGTTATTTGATGAGGAATACGTATTTACTAGAAGGGACAAGTCAAGAAGCCAGAGATCTCTTAGGGATACTACCAATTTAAAGTGTAACTTTTCACTGGTGGCACGATATGCTGTCAAAATCCTTCTGCGGTGCTATCTTTCCAGAAGCGCCCTGGAAACAGAATCGGCACTCCCTGCTTAGCTGATCTGCTAACACTCAGCAGCTCCGGCAGCTACCTGAAACCTAGTGATGAAATTATTTCCTGGACGTAAAGCAGAAAATTTTATGGTTGCCAGTTATGCTGCTGCAAGACGCCAGGCATGATATTAAAGAAAAACACAAAAACAAAAACAAAAAACCCCCCAGCTTTTGACCTGTCACAGAGACAAGTCAAAAGTCATATACCCAGTGCATTCCTCTTCCGACTCTGTGTCACATGAGGACGGCTATATAATGGAAGTCTATGGGGCTCATCTCCTCACACAGACTCAGAGCTTCTAATTTCTCTCATGGGTCAGGGTCTGAACATTCTGATCCTGACCAATAAAAACTTTTCACATCTCACTGACATATCAAAAGTTTTTATTTGTGATAGGTACCCGGGCTGTTTGTTCCTTCCCCACGGACCGGGAAAGCATCAGGAATCAAATGCGGAAGGTTCGACAAGGTTCAAGTTCGATAGAAGATAGAAGATTAGATAGAAGATTTTCCGATGTTCGATCATCTCTAGTGGTGACCTGCCTTGGCCATTGACTGATTGATTGTCACTTTCAGTCACTTTCAGGACTGGGCACTGTGGGATGTATGAAGTGAGAAATCAGGATTGTGATTAAAGTTTTTCCTTTTTAGCCCAGCCTGATATGCATCTTAAGGCTGGGTTCACACTATGTATATTTCAGGCTGTATTTGGTCCTCATGTAAGGTCCTCATAGCAACCAAAACCAGGAGTGGATTGAAAACCCAGAAAGGATCTGTTCACACAATGTTGAAATTGAGTGGATGGCCGCCATATAACGGTAAATAACGGCCATTATTTCAATACCACAGCCGTTGTTTTAAAATAACAGCAAATATTTGCCATTAAATGACGGCCATCCACTCAATTACAACATTATGTGAACATAGCCTTTCTGTGTTTTCAATCCACTCCTTGTTTTGGTTGCTATACAGCCTCAAACATACAGCCTCAAATATACGTAGTGTGAACCCAGCCTAAAGGGGTAGTTCACGGGGGGAAAAAATCTTTCAGATCAACTGGAACTAGAAAGTGACAGATATTTATAATTTACTTCTGTTAGGAAGTGGTGTATTCTTTCCAGTCTGACACAGTACTCTCTGCTGCCACCTCTGTCCATGTCAGGAACTGTCCAGAGCTGCAGAAAATCCCCATAGAAAATATCCCTGCTTTCCATACTAGAAATAATACATCACTTCCTGCAGGACATACAACAGTTAATAACAAATTGAAGACTTAATTTTTTAAATAGAATTAAATTACAAATATCTGGCACGAGTTGATTTTAACTTTTAACTGAACTACACCTTTAATTTGTATTATACATCTGGACTGGTTATCTATCTATCTATCTATCTATCTATCTATCTATCTATCTATCTATCTATCTATCTATCACAAAACCTTATACTATACAGAAGGATATAAAAGCCAACTGAAACACTGACAGTCTCAAAACATACAGTAAGTGTGAACAGAGCCTAAGAGCAGTAAAGAAATCCCATTCTTTTAACAGTTGGCACTTTGTAAAATAAAGATATAAAGGGAAGTTGTTTTCTGCTGATGAGATAATTGGCTTCTAACTTGTGCATCATGGTGCTGTGATTTAACAAAGCAGATATCCTGTGAAACAATTGTCAAATGCATTAATTAATACAAGGACCTGTTTATGCAAAGAACTAATACAGTACAGAGATATAATAATAGTAGCTCAGTACGATGTCCTGAATATGTCAATTTTTAGCTTGTAAATGAAACCATTGTTTTATATTATGTGACCACAAAACATTTATTTTATACCGCTTAGCTACATTTTATATTATTAATATAAATCATTTGTCAATTGTATCATTTAAACAAATGTCTGCTACATTTAATGTACTTAAATCTTCCAGATATGGCTAAAGACTGATGAAATGAGTATGCTGTTATTACCATATAAATTAGTTTTACTCATACGAATACAGTGATACCTCGGATCTCACACTGCTCAATATTTTCAAGGAATATTGCTTCAGATCTCAAACTCTTGCTCAGGTCTCAGACTCTTTTTCGGCACCCAGTCTTGCAGTACAGTAATATTTCAGTGTTTAAACGCTTCTGGATTCGAAGTGTTAAGTATTTGAACAGAAATTTACCCTTAAGTAATGTTCGGAACTTGAACTTTGCTCGGTATCTGAACATTTTTCGTGAGCGTGAATTGTATGGAGTGCATATACAGTACAGTAGTAGTACAGTCATTGCACCACCATCTCCTGTCCTGTACAGTTCTGGGGTGTGTGTATGTATGGAGGCACTATACAGTAAAGGATGAGTGAGGAGTTGGTGACTACTGTACTATGTATAATTGCTGGTTTTGTTGAACATTTCTTGTTTTAACCTCTTAACGACGCATGACGGGTATACCCGTCATGCCGCCGTTAAGGAGATGCAGCAAGTGCTCCGGGTCCATCCCTCTCTGCAGCGCGCGGCACACGGCTGTTTTGTACAGCCAGGGACTGCACGCATTAGCCGCCGCGGCCTGCTAATTAGTTAGATGCAGCTGTCAAAGCTAACAGCTCCATCTAACTAACGTTACAGCCCCATCCCAGGTGTCTAGTGGGGGAGATCACCCACCCGCAATGTGATCGCGGAAGGGCTCTCCCTTCTTCCTACCCGGGCCGGGCCTCAGCGTCTGTATGACGCTGATCCCGGCTCGGCAATATATTTCTTCTGGCTGCAGCAGCCCTAAGCAATCTATCACTGATCTCATTGATCAGTGTATTGTAAGTACATTGCAGTGATCTCTTTGAGAGATCACTGCAGTTATAATAAAAGTCCCCCAGGGGGACTAAAAGTTACAGTTAAAAAAAAAAAATAAAAAAGAGGTTTTTCATCAATAAGAAATCCCCTCCCCAATAAAAGTCTAAATCATCATATTTTATAAATAAAAATAAATAAATAAACAAACATACATATTTGGTATTGCTGCGTGTGTAATCGGCCGAACTATTACTTTATCACATTGCTGATCTCGCACGGTAAACGGCATAAGCGTAAAAACTCGCTAAAGTGCAAAATTGATGGTTTTTGGTCACATCAAATCCAGAAAAATTGTAATAAAAAGCGATCAAAAAGTCACATATGTGCAGTGAAGGTACCGATAGAAAGTACAGATCATGGCACAAAAAATGACACCTCACACAGCCCCATAGACCTAAGGATAAAAGCGCTATAAGCCTGGGAATAGAGCGATTTTAAGGAACATATATTTGTTAAAAATGGTTTGAATTTTTTACAGGCCATCAGATACAATAAAAGTTATACATGTTACATATCATTGTAATTGTAACGACTTGAGGAACATATATAACCAGTCAGTGTTACCCCAGGGCCAATAGCGTAAAAACAAGAACACCCTAAATTAAAAAAAACTGGGCAATCAAACTGGGCAATCAATGCAATAAATGATATTGTAGGTAATTATCGATGGTTGCTGGAAGCAATTAAACACATTTACATTATTTTCTATGGGAAAACAGTGCTCGGTCCTCAAACTGCTCGATCCTCAAAGTGCCTTCCTGAACCAATTAAGTTCAAGAACAGAGGTACCACTGTACTGATTCTCAGAGAACTGTTCAAAGAGACTGTACTCAATTTACTTAGGAAACACAATACAACTAGGAAGTCTGAATTACATGGTTACTTTGGTCGCAAAAAATGCGCGATACTGTGACAACTGTGACACTTGCATAACTACTATGCAACTACAATGCGACAGTTGCATAAAAAAAATCCATCCTTGATGGATTTTTGATCACAGGTCACAAGTCTCCCCACCTGATTTTGCTATCAGTGACCTCCATAGAAGTTTTACGTGACCCCAACTTTTTTTTGTCACTTTTTGTTAACATAACATCGGTAATACGAGACAAGTAGGGGCTGCTTTTCTTTTTATTTACCCTTTGGTCCCCACTCCTCTTCACTTAGTTTTTTATATGTTATCAATGCCACTAATGTACAAGGTACTGTGAAATAAATAATTGTACTTCTTCAGGCTGTGTTACCATTTTTAACAAATTACGTCCATCATGGAGAGTTCAAAATGACGTCCTTCATTTTGCTGTTGGTACATTACTGTAGGTCAGGAGGACTGTTTGGGCTTTGGATATGTCTTTAATTGAAAAGTCCATTGAATTTAATAGTAAAGACGGCGAAAGGACAGTGAAAAAAGAAAAACTGTGCGTGAAGAACTAAAAAATAACGTCCGTTCAAAAGACGTCCAAAAATAATTGACATGATCGTTACTTTGAAGTCTCTGCAGACAATGACCGTTATTTTACACACTATGTGCATTGGCCGCCTGTCATTCCATTGACTTCAATGCATAGCAAAAGCGGACGCATTTTGTCTTTTTCGTACATAGTGTGAACATAGCCTCAAATTGATTTCAATAGTCTATATAACATGCACTGTCCATTGCCATGTAGTCTGTGCAGGGGAGGTTCATACAGTTCATTGTTATGGCACCATTGTCACCCTGTGTGCTGTTGTTTGGTGCTTCTGTATGGCATTGTGGCATTGTGTAGGAATTATGTAAAAAAAAAAAAAAAAAAATCTGTACTGTTGTGTATGAAATACAAAATATATAGAAAAGAATAGCTTTCTATGGATGCTGCATTTTGGATCTCTACAACATGCAGCTAACATAAATCTATTTTCTTTTGTGTTGTGTTTTTTGTTTTTCTGCTAGTGAATACTGTTTCGGATTTATCTATTTGTAATATTTTATAGTGGTCATAAATCTAATGGAAATAAAAGAAGATTAAAGGATTTCACTTCTTCTAGCATTCAAATGTAAGTCTTTAAAGAGATGATTGGATCATCCGAGACACTGCAGTCCATTAGCCAAATATTGTGAGAACAACAGAGCTGGATATTTTACTAATACAATGGAGTCATTTGTTATTTTTCACAGCTGTCAATCTACACAACATTTTTATATGAATGTATATATTCTATACGGATAACTGACCCTGAATATAAAACATACATTTTATCTGAATTAATAAGTTACCATTAATGTTACCAAAAAACGGAATATATGTTTTTTCTTTATTAGTATACTTATTAAAGGGGTACTCAGTAGATCAAACAATTTATATATATTTTTTGCTAATAGATTGCTTTAATGTATTAAGTTATATAACTTAGTAATATAATTTTAAACATATATATATCCACTTCCATTGACAATCAGCGGTTAGAGGTAACACAGCCCCTTTACTGCCACCAAAATCTGCATTGGGAACTGCAGGGCTTTCATTCCCTCCCACATAGTGCTATACAGAGTCGGGTTCCGTTTTCCCCTTGTACTTTGTATTTTTATATACAGTACGGGGTGGGGCTGTGTTCAGTAGCCGCTACACATTGAGCAGTGACTGCTATCACTGCTCAGTCTACTAGAATCAGAATAAGATGCCCTGGGATACGAGCAGACTCTCCAAATTGTGAGAAGAGTCATAATGGAGATGTACAGGAACTACACATTCTCTACGCCCTGCTCAATAATCCACCTCTCCCTAAGAGGCTAGTTATTACCCCTTAGTGTCCTAGTTATTACCTCTTAGTGTCCTAGCTCAGCACTGATTACCTTCCTATTGCCTTCACTTAGTAATTATTCCAACTTTAGTCCCTTAATTTCCTGATGCCCCATCATCACCCCACATAATAATTGCCCCCTTACGGCCCCACTTAGTAATGTTGTATCTTTAGTAATGGTGCCCCATATTCAGCTTCTTTTAGTAATTGTGTTCCGCTATATTGTTCTCTTATTGTGGCCATATAAAATAAAAATGAAATTAATAATACTTTCCTATCCCGATTCCCACGATGAATGGAGCTTCTTGTTCTGGTTGTGTTCCCATCCTGCTGGATTCCGCAGATGTCCCCCTTTCCACTTAGCTCTGTCGGACACCACAGAGCCAGAATGAGAACACTGTGCTGCTTATCATGTCTTCACCTTCTTTCTAGGTATCAGCAATCATAGCAACATGTCAGAAGTTTGCATCAGTGAGGGTCTGTGTGCTGAGATTTCCCATAGGTTTCAATTATAATGCAGATCGTTTGTACATCCAGACACCCACGATGCAAACTTATGACTTGTCCTTATGATGTGAGTTTTTTTTAATGATAGTTACACTTTAACCCCTTAACGATGCATGATGAGTATACCCGTCATACGGCTGTTAAGGGGAAACAGAGCTCCTGGCGTGAGTCCTCTCTGCAGTTCGCAGCCCCCGGTTGCTATGTGCAGCTGGGGACCGCAGGTATTAGCCGGCATGGCCGATCGTCGCTCCTGGCTAATTATTTAAATCTGACAGTTGCATTTAAATAGTCCTTGGCCCCCTGTCCCTGGTGTCTAATGAGGGGAACTCCCCCCCGCGATGCGATTGCAGAGGAGAGATCCCTTCTACTGAGTCGGCCGGGGCTCAGTGTCAGAATGACGCTGATTCCCGGCTCGGCAATCAGTGCATCTGGTCTGCTGCAGACCAGAATAATAGAGCACTGATCTGATGGATCAGTACTCTATAATATACACAGTATTGATCTCAATGGGAGATCAGTGCTGTGTATATAGGAGTCCCCAAGGGGACTTCT
The DNA here is from genome assembly GCF_027789765.1 of Dendropsophus ebraccatus. Classification (NCBI taxonomy): domain Eukaryota; kingdom Metazoa; phylum Chordata; class Amphibia; order Anura; family Hylidae; genus Dendropsophus; species Dendropsophus ebraccatus. Next base: position 139,874,090 of record NC_091460.1, on the reverse strand, counting down.
ATTTGCTGTATGTAACAAAAAAAAATATTTTTTTCTATTAATAAAAGTTGAAATCCCCCCCCTTTTCCTATTTTATAAATAAAAATAGATAAATAAATAAACATATTTGGTATCGTCGCATGTGTAATCGAACTATTAAATTATCACATTCCTGATCTTGCAAGGTAAACTGCGTAAATGCAAAAACCCGCCAAAGTGCAAAATTGCACATTTTTTTTACATTACATCCACAAAAATGTAATAAAGAGCGATCAAAAAGTTGCATATACGCAAACAAGGTACCGAAAGAAAACAGATCGTGGCACAAAAAAATTACACCTCACACAGCCCCATAGATCAAACAATAAAAGCTTTATAAGCCTGGGAATAGAGCAATTTTAAACACATTTTGTTTTTGTTTTTTTAAGTTTTAATTTTTTAAAAGCCATCAAATAAAATAAAAGTCATGCAAGTTAAATATACAGTAGTTGTAATGGTACTGACTTGAGGAACATAGATAACATGTCAGTTTTACCATAGTACGAACGTCGTTAACACGAAACCCCTCAAAATAAAATTTTAAATTTCACTGCACATATATATTTTATAGAAAAATTAAGTCTTTAATTGCAAAGTATAATTGGTTTTGCAATAAATAAGGGCTCATTTGGGTCTGTAGGGGAAAACATTGCAACATATACAGCAATGCGTCAAATGTGTGTGTGTGTGTGTGTGTGTGTGTGTGTGTGTGTGTGTGTGTGTGTGTGTGTGTGTGTTAAAAATGAAACATTGATGACAGGTTTATCCAATTGTTTAAGTGTCCTATATTTTTATATTTTTGCCTTGGTAGCTCCATCTTTCAGGAAGCTATTTTGGTCTTCACTCACAACCACGTTATTATTCTCTATAATTCACTGAACTAATATAAACACAGTCACAAAAAATAACAAGCCTCTGTACTAAGGTCAGTCAGCAACTAATAGAAGCATGATGGCTTCTGCCTTTAGGGTAGTCACTGCTCTGGAGGCAGATGTTCTTTACTACACAGCAATTATGAGTCTCCCATTGTATACAGAACACACAGTCACAGTGCCAAAACAAAAACCATGCCCTTGAGGCAGGAGTAGATCACCTTATTTCAGATCGTTCTTTTGGGTACAGTATGGATAAAATACACTTGGTATATTTCTTGAAAACAAGCGCAAAGCTGAATTGGGAAGCTTTTCAGGCTTTAAATAGCTATTCAGAAAATGGTTTATAACAACAACTGTCATTGCTTCGCAGCTAAAAGTATCCGTATAAGCGGCAAGTGGCTTGTTTTCTTTTTGAGTTAGTTTTAACTTACTGTATTTGAAGTTTTCTAACAAAACGTGACTATTCTCAATTACTAATTATTGCAGCTAATTGCGTATTAGTAGTAAAAGTTTTATTTTTCAGTGCAGTAGTTTTCCAGTAATGGGTAAATTTAACAGTTTTTGTGCTGCTTGTTTAAGTAAAAATCTTTTATCCACTGCAGATTGCACTAAGTGGGCGGAACTTCACACCAACAGCGCCACTTAGCCCCGTCCACCACCATTGGCTCCGCCCCTCCACGACCATTGGGCCCGATCCTCGGACAAAGGTGGCAGCAGAGAACACTGTCAGAATTAAAAGAAAACATTTCCTAGCCACAGCCAGGGTTACTGGCTGTGCCAGCTCTTGCAGTCCTGAATTTCAAAAGCAAAACAGAAAATTTAAAGCTATTTTCAATCTCCATTTGATTTTCAAGCCTTCAAAACTCTGCAGTCTTTTGTGGATCCTCCTGAAAAAATATATATACAAGTGGTACCTCAGTTTAAGAGTAAGAGCTCCAAAGACTGGGTGGAGGGGAGGGGCATGGTCTGCATTGTGGGGTCCACAGCACTGTACCCTGACCGAGGAAGTCTCCCTTACCCTCCAAATCATAGCAGATCCATTTCAGGCTGGAGCTTGCATCAGGGGGAAGGAATATGGATAATGTGCCTGCACTCACACTCAGCTATACATACTGTTGATTCTCACTACCTCATTGGTCCATGCTAAACACACACCCTTCCCCACCCGAGTAGGCACTGCTGCCCCCAGTGCACCAAAACAACATATTTGTATATGGAATAAACTCTCCAAACTCTCACTTTTTTGTAAATTTGGGAGGAAATGAACCAAATGTAGTCACTTTATTGCTGCTTTCAGTGCAGTATATGTTGACATTCCTATTTGACAGGATGCCCATTTATATACTGAATAATAGATACTGAAAACATGAATGAAACAAATGCCTAATATTGTTAAGGATTTAATGCTTTAATAAAAATAATATATATGACAAGTCACAGAAATTAGAGATGAGGGAACCAAGCCGCCCGAACACAGATCCGTTCTGAACTTTGAAAAAAGTTTGGTTCGCTACCGAACCAAACTTTTTGCAAAGTTCGGACAGGTTTGGTGCTCGCACAAAAAATAAAAAGTTGTTTTCACCTGTCCACATTTCCTCGTTGTCTTCTTGTGGCTCTCCAGTCACTCCTGAATCAAAAGTGAGAGCCTGCTCAGCCAATCATAGGCTGTCTGGGACGGAACAGCACCACAGCCTGTGATTGGCTAAATGGGCTGTCACTCTAAAGACAAGAGTGACAGCCGGCTCAGTCAATCACAGGCCACGGTGCTGTCTCATCCCAGAGGGCCTTCATCAGAGAAGACAGGACCAGACGGGAGAAGAGCGACCCTGGGTAAGCGCGGACATGTAAGTATAATGAGCAACTCGTCAAAGGTCAGTTCGGCACAAACCCAAACTTTACATTACAGTTTCACTGTCGTTTTTTTTTTTTTTTTTTTTTTTTTTCCCCTTGCAGAAATCAATAGTACAGGCGATTTTAGGAAACTTTGTAATTGGGTTTATTAGACAAATATGCCATTATCATGCGCTCAAAATAACTTTTCCCAGCCCCCCCCCCCATCCTCTCACTCATTCACTGCTCATTATCAGGAAATCTCGACTCTTTTACATCAGTCGTTCCCTGTTTAACCTATGAAGAGGGGAGGGGGGAGGAGGGAGGAGGGAGATTAGTCGCTAGCAGAGAGCAGAGAACAAAGGATTACACAGTGAGAGCTGTGTGAAAGCCAGTATTAAGAGGTCAGAGAGGTCAGTGCTGACTTCAAAGGAGATAGCCTGGTGATGTAGCTGTAAATGAACTATTTGTGGTCCTGTTTTGGTGCCGTATCTCCCTCCACCCCTCCCCTCTCCATAGAAAACCATGAAGACAGGGGGGGGAGCTTCAAACTGCTTTTTCATGATAAAAATGCATTTTTCGGCTAAAAAACCCAATTACAAAGTTTCTTAAAATTGCCTGTACTATTGATTTCTGCAAAAATAAATAATAATAAATAAATAAAAATAAATAAATAATAATAATAATAATAATAATAAATAATAAATAAATAAACAACAGTGACACTTTAAAGTTCATTGAACCTGCCAAACCAAACTTTTGACAATTTCTCTAATTTCTAATAGGAACACATCAAACGTTTTGATCACTTGGATCTGGTTGTTCAGACACTGACCAATCACTAGAATAAGAAGGGAATGATGCACAACCAATTAAACTTACATAAGGGGCCTGTCTCGGCTATGCGCAGAGAGCTGGGAAGTTGGGCTACAATGAGGAGCTATAAACAGATACTCCTCTATCTTACCACTTGGATGTTGCAGTCAGTAGCTCCTGTGCCTATGCTATCACTGGGCAACATATGGCATTCAGAGAGTTATTGTTTTCATTTCTCCAATAACATATCCCTACATTGACTAAGATGACTGCTCCATTTTCTTCTCTGGCTGCTTCTATGAAAGGAAATTGTTATTTTTAATACTTTCAATATATATTTTCACCCAATAAATACTTCTTCAACTAAATGAAATCTTAGCAGGGCAACATATGCCTTAAATTATTCAAAACATCCTATGCACAAAAGTTCAAGAATTAAATAAGAAATTGATGAGTATAACCATAGATAATGTAATGTGTGAAGGAAAACAATCACGAACAGCTCATAATAAAATATACTTAGAAGAGAGAGACAAGACTGTTTCATTATGATGCTAATGTGTTTTATACTGTAACTGACTACTTGCACAAGACGATTCTTCAGATGATAGGAAAATGTCTGCGAACGCTTAAGTTTGAAGATTTACCACTTTAAATCTAATGCAGCTGGCACATATTGTTCATATTATGTTCCCATTGCTATTCATTAGCTGGCCTTTGCTTCTTCCAGACATTATTTTGAAATAAATTATGTTCCTTAAATCACAGATAATTAATGTGGCTAAGAGTGAGTCAGTTTCAGCATGAAACAGTATATGCCAAGCATCAGTGCCCTGAAACTATAAAGACTTATTCATTGCTTATCTAAGTTATTGCATCTGCATATGAAGGCGTAATACTCACTCGCTTTAAATATAGGTTTAAATATTAATAACCAAGTCTAATGAGGGCTTTATTAATAGCTATAATCTATTCGAGCTGTCAGTCTCTTAGTTGATAAGCCTTTAAAAATCCATTAATGCAGCCAATTTCGCTATGAATTTGAAAGTTTTACAAACTCTTTCTGCCATAGTACATTGATGACAATAAATAAGTAACATCTCAAATCGTGTTTCAAAAACAAGCTGATTCCGCAAATGTGACAATGAGTTCAGAGGAGTCCAGTGGCTTCTATAGTCAATAGTTTCAAATTGAAAGAATTGCAGCATTAATGTGCAGTTGCAGTTAATCATAGTTGTATCTTCTCATTTCTCTTATTTTATTGACTAAGGGCCGATTATAGCTCAGTGTAATGTAGACAGTGATCAGCCGATGACAATGATCATTGGCTGATTGTTAGTTTAGGTTTGGACCTAAAATCGTTGGGTGCCGACCACCCATCAGTACCTGTAATAACGGTGTGTGGCCGACGACTGACGATTCCCCAAACACCTGACAGCTTACCTTTCCCCACTCCCGCTCTTCTCTCCTGTGCTCTGCAGCATCCGAGGCCGCAGCATGTGAGGCCGCTCAGACAATCACAGGCCACGGTGGTCCCGGACTGTCAACTGACAGGCCGCTCAGACGCTGCTCCTGGGACCAGGAAACTGAGGAGCACCGGAGAGTGGCCCATATAATAGTACCTTAACCTGGGTATCATTACTATTTGGTAACTGAAGAGCCATTCAGAAGACTGTTTCGTAGACTAATATGTCTTTCTTCCCCCAATGGTCCTATTACACAGGCCAATGGCGACCTGATCAATAAAGTTAATGAGTGCCGATCTGCTTGATTATCATTATCATTAAGCAAGGGCTGCACAGACGTTCCAGGCTAGCTTAGCCAGTAAGCGGCTGGGGAAGGACTTGCTGAATGAGCCTGGAATGTCACATACTAGGTCCTTTCTCTAACCAGGAAATGGTCGAGGGCCGGGGGACTAAAGCTGCGGTATATGGGCATCAACGCTTAAGACAGCCCGTTATTTTTTTCATCCTCCCTGGCACTTTGTCAAAAATGCCGCCTGCCCAGAATTCTCCTTCCCCGGGGAACTGACAGGTTCTAATTAGGAAGAAGAGCAACTATAACAGTAATATTTGATTCTAGGCTAACAGCAGTTAAGATAGTTACAAGATGATCAGCTTATATTGTGGGCAAATAGTATTTTGTCAGTCGTGGAAAATGTTTATGATTTTTAGCATCTGAACTCAAAATTAATTAATGGGTCCACACAAATGTGGAGAGTTACAGATACGTATCTGTAATCCGGTCCATAGTTCCGGATGTGCGAATGGGGCCTTAAAGGGGTACTCCAGTGTGGGGGCACTTTTTTACTGGGATCGGGGAGGAGGTGGCCACTGAAACCGGGGAGGTGAGTGGATGTCTTTTTCCTCGGCCACCTCCTCCCCGGTCCCAGTAAAAAAGTGCCCCCACACTGGAGCACCCCTTTAAGGCTGTATAGTAGAGTGAATAGTTAGACCTGAGCTGTAGCCTAGATTGTAGGCACTTAGGTATGGTCTATTTGAGACAGTACTGAGCAAGTTAGACTGTTAGCCTGATATTTTTTTAGGAGAGATAGTAAATTGTGATCCCCGAAGGTAGGGTTAAGAAAATTAAAGGGGTTGTCTAGCGAAAATCTTTTTCTTTCTAATCAACTGGTGTCAGAAATTTATACAGATTAGTATTTTACGTCTATTAAAAAATCTCAATTCTTCCCATACTTATTAGATACTATATGCCATGTTGTTTAATTTTCAGCCTGACACAGTGCTCTCTGCTGACATCTCTGGCCGAGACAGGAACTCTGTCTTAGTTTTCTATGTATCCCAATAGAAAACCTCTCCTGCTCTGGACAGTTCCTGTCTCGGCCAGAGATGTCAGCAGAGAGCACTGTGTCAGACTGAAAATAAAACAACATTTCCTGCATTACATACAGAGGCTGATAAGTACTGGAAGACTCAAATTTTTTTTAATAGAAGTAAATCACAAATCTATATAGCTTTCTGACACCAGTTGATTTGAAATAAAAAGATTTTCGCTGGACAACCACTTTAAGAACACCCTTGCGACAGTGGGAAAAGGCAGTTTGAGGTAGGCCTTATAGAGGCCTACTGGTACCAGTAAAAAATATGACCTACTGGGTCTTAATTCTATAGGAGGCAGTGTTGAGAGGTCTTCATGTGAACTAAACTACAGAGATAAATGTCAGAAGAATAAATTAGGACAGTCTAGTTTAATCATATGCATATGACTGAGCTCAAGAGTGACATCTATGGTAGTTACAGGTACTCACTTATGGTGAATGTATTATATAAGGGAGCTGAAAAGTAGTAAAGCAAAACTTGCATATACAGCACAGAGTGAGAATACAGACGCCAGTACAGGTGACAAGACTGAAACTCTGGCTAACAAGGAGATCAAAATAGGTGAGCTAGATGACCATTCCCTCTTTCACTGGCATGGACCTATATGTAAGTAACACGGACCGAGAAGATATTGTATACTGTTTAAAAAGGTAGTGTACTAATGTGCTGCAACTAGCAAGAATTCAGTGCCAATGTGTATGAGAAAATGTAAACATAAACTATTCAAATTATACTAACTGTTTTTGTTTAAAGTTTTAGGCTATGTTCACACCACATGTCTTTCCGGACGTAGTGCGAACCGCGAATATACGCACGCAGTTTTGAAGTTGATGCGTTCGCTTGAAAGTATACGATATACACCCGCACAATGCACACTACGTATGAACTTACGACCGGATCGTATACGGCGCCGTGAAAAAAGAACAAGACCATTGTTTGAGGAAGGAAATGTAGAAACTCACGGCCGTGGATTTCCATGCGGTCCCGTACGGAGTACTTATTTCAGTCAAATTGAACTTGATTTTTCAATCCAAAAGGTTCTGTGAGTTTTACGGGGCTGGGCGAAGATTTCCAAGTAAATGACCTTTTTCAGATCGCTTCGAAACAAGCTAGGGAAGCATAACTGTACTGCGGGCGTATGTTCGCGGTTTGTACGCATCCGGCCGCATGTCGATTTTTCCGACGCCCGTAGTTTCAGCCGCACATGTACGGCGGCCTACGAACTGTGGCCAGATTCGTACGCAGTGTGAATATAGCCTAATAGTTCAAGAGAAAACTGTAAACACCATGGGGGGGGGGGGGGATAATTAAGACAGGCATACCTGTAGGTTGTCTTTGCTAAATCCTTCCCCCTATGTCCCATGGCAGATTTACTAAGAGACAAACAGCGATCAGGGTGTGTGTTGGCAAAAAAATCTAGGCCTTTAGCCAGCCATGGGATTGATGCCCCCACCTTAATCTCTTCTCATTGGACCCAGCAATCTTAATCCAACAACCCATTTATGTGGCTGATTGTTTAGCTATTAGAGGTATATCAAACAGACAATAGGCAGGTCATCTAGGAGTGTTATCATAATAATGTATAGTTGTTTTTTTTTTTCTTTGTCTTGTTTTTTTTTTGTTTTTTGTTTTTTTTCCCCATTTTATTTAAGTCTTTCAATTGCACTTTTATGAATTTTTGCTACACCAGGGGTGGGGAACCATTTCCCTGTCGAGGGCCATTCGGGCATTAATAAATTCATTTGAGGGCCACTGCACTCAAAGTTAAACTGTGCGCGGCAGGGGGGTAGTGTGGGTTGGCAGTACCTGGGTCAAGGCAAAGTATTGTTCCCCTAATGCCCCTGCTATTGTAGTTAACCCTCTGTGATGCCCCTTGTACCTGATGTGAATCCTAATTGATGCCCGTTAGCCAGATCTAACCCCCAGTGATGTCCCTGATAGTCATAGTTAACCCCCCAGTGATGTCCCTGGTAGTCATAGTTAACCCCCCAGTGATGTCCCTAGTAGTATAGTTAACCCCCAGTGATGCCTCTGGTACTCTAGTTAACCCCCCCTAGACATGTCCCTTTTAGTCTAGTTAACCCTGCCGTGCAGTCTAGTTACAGTATGTCCCTGGTAGTCTAGTACCCCCCCCCCAGTGATGTCCCTACACACACACACATACTCATGTCCCTGATAGTTTGCTATAACCCCCCCCCCCCCCCAATCATGTCCCTGGTAGTCTAGTTAACCTCCAGTGTCTGTTCCAAATAAAAACATAAACATCCCTTTCACCTTTCCTCCGCTCCCACGCTGCCCAGGTCCTTTTATCTCTCTTCTAGTTTGTGCCAGTCTTCTCCTGAAATGACGTCATCACGCATGGCCCGCAGGAGAAGGAAGACGTGCGCCGCTCTGGTGGGGAAGGGGACGGCACTCACAGCATCTTCTTGTATGCTGTGTATGCTAGTTTCTGCCCCACCATAGCAGCGCACCTGACAGGAGAGCTGTGGGTCGCATCAATAAGTCTTAGGGGCCGGATGTGTCCCGCGGGCCGGAGGTTCCCCACCCCTGTGCTACACAATAGAATTCAAGAGCCTGATAATTATAATTTTAGGTTTAATGCTGTTACTTCTTTATTGCAATAACATTATATAATTATTGCTGAAGAGCAGTAACATGACCTCAATCGGCATAATATTATATGGTTTTACTGTCAATGTTACTGTTAACTAAGCGTGCATATTAATGTCAATAAAGTTTTGTCTGTTCTGCTATGATATTAAGATTTTTCCGGATATATATTTTCTTAAACATCTTTTGCATTTCCTTGACTAAAATGCAAAATAGAAATCTTACCTGCCAGTAAAATATATTTTAAATCTAACTTAAGGTTTAATAAAGAATGAAATGTATTGAAATTGTATGAATTCTGAGCACATTAATTATGTATTGTAACCTTAGCTGCTTCTTGTCTGATCCTGAAAGGGCAAATGATTTTCTTCCAAAAAAGCTGTCGGCTTACTTTAGTTAGATTCTCTAATTCACCGAGACACCAGCTTCCTTAATAAACACTTTCATTTAAAAGCACCAGGAAAGCTTTTGTTTTTCTTTAATGAATAAAATAATAAAAAAAATATTTATTTGAATACAAGTCAATGACGATTCCCGACATATGAACTGAACCTTGAAAAATTCAGTGCATGCTTTCTTTTCTGTGTTTAGGCATATAGAAACCATTCAATGATTTAGTTAAGTGGATAGACTCATGAAATCATGTTTTATATACAGTCAAATATTAATTATATTATTATTTATATAGTGCAACATGGCTATTATTAGAGAACAATTTTTCTTGTGTGTGTTCTAGTTGATGTGGCAGACATGGATTTTTTGAGCTATGTTATTTGTATTTTCACTCTTAAATGATTTTTGAATGCTGCCTACATTTCCCATGAAGCCTTTGGCTTTGAAGGGAGAAGGAGTGGAGTCTCATCACTGCAGTTTCCTTAACTATCTCTCCCTCCCTAATTAGTGGTGCCAACCGCTGTGTTGTAGTAGTTAGTGAACCGCGATAGTCAATGCCAATGTGACGGGGGTTCCCGGCACGTCCCGCTTGGCCAATCAGTGCACTGTCCTGCTGCAGCGCACTGATTGGCTGAGCGGGACGTGAAGACACCGGGAGCCCTGAAGCAAGCCGGAGCGGGGACCAGGTGATGTATACGCTCCGGCGGCGGGGAGTTAACGGGGACGGCTGCTGACAAACTCGCAGCGGGATGTGCATTTGCAGCGAGAAATCAGCTGCAGTTCCATTACATGTGAACACACCCTGAAGAAAGTTTTCTTGCAAAAAAATAACACAATTTTTGCAACAGGAATTGGGATTCTCTCAGTTGGGCTCATAGCAGACACAGTATTACTCAAATCTCTGAGGGCAGGAGGTATCCCTACGTGTCCTCTAGGCTTAGAGCCAGTAAAAAAATCAGACATAAGAATAAAAATTATATTGTCACCTGTCCATTCTCCCACAGTGTCCTCTTCTGTGTCTTCAGCGTCTTCTCCATCTCTGGTGTCTTCTTCTGTGCTGCCTCTAGTCTGCTCCGCCAATTACTGAATGAGATCTGACAGAGGCGGCCAGTGATTGGCTGAGCAGGCTGTCACTCTCCAGGAAAGAGGAGACTTCTGTGTCACCAAAGACACCTGAGACATAGAAGTGGGCACTGGGGAGAGTGCGGATAGTTAACTCTTGCACCAAAACAGCTAAACAACGGTTTCGCAGATTTAGCCTAAGGCTATGTTCACACAACATTTTTTCACCTCCGTTAAAAATGACGTCCGTTATTTTGAGTCTAAAATAACGGACGTTATTTAGCAGCCTTTCCTCCCCTTAGTGCAATAAGTGGTGTTTGTACATTATTCTAGTTTGGGGGTTACTAATTGGACTTAATTGAGCTTAATTGAATTTAATTGAGCTTAATTGAAAAGTCCATTGAATTTAATGGAAAAAAAAGGAGAGAGAACGGTGACAAAAGAAAAACTATGTGTGAACAACTAATAAAAAAGGTCAGCTGTTTGCAAATGACTAGTGATGAGCGAATAGTGAGATATTCGAATATTCAACATTCGTACGAATATCTTGCGAATATTCGAATATTCGATTGAATATTTGATCACATTAAAGTCTATGGGAACAAGTATTCAAATAGTGAAAAACAACTATTTGACCATTTGGAGGGTAGAACCGGAAGCTGGGGGATTTGAACGCTTATCGAATATCTTTTGAATATTCGCGGGATATTCGTACAAATATCGAATATCCGAATATCTCACTATTCGATCGAATATCTATTCGATCGAACAGTATTCGCTCATCACTACAAATGACGTCCAAAAATAATGATAATGCTCATTATTTTGACGTCCACAGTAAAAACGTCCGTTATTCAATACATTGTGTGCATTGGACATCCGTCTTCCCATTGTCGTCAATGCACTGCCATTGCAGTCAATTAAATCGTGGCAAAAACGTTTGTTTTAAAATAGCAAAATCATGCGCTTTTTTTCTAATTTTGATGTTGTGTGAACATGCCAAAGTGAGATTCGGTAAGGTTCGGTTCACAAGTTCACAAATTTTACTCCAAAATTTGTGAACCTGAAACACTGAATTAAAAAAAAAATATATCACTAAAATCACTCATCATCTCAAAAATTAAAGCAAAGATCAAGACACAAAAGAAACACCCAAAAATTGTAGAAAATGAATAAAGTTGAAGGTAAATGTACAGGCTTTGTTCAAAATCTATATACATTCACACAAATAAAAGCATAAAACTAAAATGTGCTTCACACAAAAATTTCTGTGACGTGTACAGATGACCTCTTCATCAACTAGAGCTCAGATTAAATATTCAAGTGTACGCTCATGCTCCATCTTACAGCAAAAAAAAGTACCATCTGTAATCCTCCATAGAGCAGGTGACAGCAGACATATTATGATAGTATTGTATTTTTTATACAGTATTTACTTAACACATTTTCACACAATGCTTTTTGCCATGCAAAGTGGTCTTGAAAAGCTTTTACGTTTGTTCCTTTCTATGGATTATTCCCCATTATGCTAATGAAATCAATCACTCAAATTACGATGAAAATATGTAAGGTTTATATGCAATGGTTACTTTGGGATGATTCCATTTCAAGAAAGAACTATACCATTTGATTGATTAAACAGATGTACTCTGCTCTAAAAAAATTTTTTTAAAATGAGCTATTATGTGGCACTTTAGATAGAAAGCTTTGACATAGCCCTAGTACTTATGCACAGCTTATTGTAAATCATTTTCACATCAATGTGCGAAAAAAATGTCTCAGACATTTAAGTTTAAGAAATAAGAAGCAGCACATAGTATAAACATATAGGCAGATTAAAAGAAAATTATCTATCTATATCTAAATCTATATATAGCAGAACCTTTATAGACAAATATTAATATAGGTGTTAAAGCGTAACTGTCATTTCAGGGCCATTTTTTTAAAACATTAAATATCAACAGTACAAGCGATTTTAAGAAACTCTGTAATAGCTTCTGTACTGAAAAAGCAATCTCCCAGCCTCCCCCCTCACATCAAATGAAGCAGGATTTCTGTGTCCATTATGTGGCTATGGAGAGGGGAGGGGCTGTTAGGAGTGACTGAGCACGGAGGATTTCTGCAAAGCACAACACCCTGCAATCTTCTCTCAGTAAGTTCATAGATAAGCACTGACCTTTCTGACACCTGAATCCTGCGTTTTAGGTTCCCAGAGAGTCTACAAACAGCTGACCTTCATGTCACCTCTTCCTGCTCCCTCATCTCCCTCAGCCCCTCCCCCCTTCATAGGCTTACAATGGAGAGAGCAGAACCCGTCTTCACTGGCTTCTCTGTAATGAAGACGTGTTTGCCTGATAATGCACAGATAAGAAGTCAGGGGGGGAGGCTGGGAGATTGCTTCTTGAGTACAGAAGGAGGCTTTTTTGGCTGATGAAACCTATTACAGAGTTTCTTAAAATCGCTTACACTACTGATTTCTGCAATAAAAAAAAAAATATGACAGTTACGCTTTAAGTAGGTAGAGGTAATTCCTCCACTGGAAAATCATGGTCTAGATATGAAGAGATCTTCATACAGTTGAGGTGATATTGTCGACCTCCTTTACATCCTGTATAAGGAATACTCGCAACAATTCTTAAGCTTATATTCTGGACGTTTCATATATTACTGTATAAAGGGTTTCATGTTGGTCTCTCCCCTCAAAAATTCATGTTATTGTTGCCGGGCAGTGCCGTATGGGCAGGACTTCATGGCCATTGTTCCTCATATCCCTGCCTACATCAGCACTGTATGCCTCCCCCCGTTTGACATCATTAGCATGTAAGTCCCTCCCCCTCCACAGTGTAATCGGAATTGGCAGACCTAGAGGCCTAGGCCCCCCTCTGAGCTGGCCGTCACAGAGACGGCAGGGCCATTGTGATGATGCTGATAAGGGTGCTGGGCCTAGGTGGCGATATTGTCATGGTGCTATGTAGGTGGGGATATGGGTCATGATGACCACAAAGCTCCGCCATATGGCACTGTCCACCAACAATAACATGCATTTTTAAGGTGAAAGACCACCAAGAAATCCTTTATACAGTAAGATATTGAATATCCAGAATATAAGCTTAAGAATGGTGCTGAGAACTACTCATATGGAAGGGGGGGGACAATATCACTTTAGAGGGAACCTGTCACCGAGGACACGGGCACAGAGCCCGCCCGACCCCCGATGCAGCCCCCGGATACTTACCCTTTCTGACGAGTCCCGTTCCTGGAGCCGGTCCCGAGACGAAGATATCAGCGCCCAAAGCTGTGCGCGCGCTGCTGAGATGAGTCCGACGCCCAGAGAGAATGAATGGAGCCGTCATTCTCTGTGGGTGTCTAACTCATCTCAGCAGCACGCACACACGGCTTCGGGCACTGATATCTTCGTTCCGGGACCGGCTCCAGGAACGGGACTCGTCGGAAAGGGTAAGTATCCGGGGGCTGCACCGGGGGGTCGGGCGGGCTCTATGCCCACGTCCTCGGTGACAGGTTCCCTTTAAGGGTGCCTTCACAAGTACAGGATCCGCAGTGGATCTCATACGCAAGTATGTAAAGCCCCTTCTCCTTTAACCCACCGCTGCCCAGTTAATACATTACCAGTCCATGCTTCGGCCTGCTTCTGTGACTCCCTGACATCCTGCTTAACCAATCAGTGGGTGGTGTGGCAGGACAGCATGCTGATTGACTGAGCGGGATTTCAAAGAGTTAAGAGGGACAGGGATTTACATATTCGGAAGTATGTAAAACCATGCATAATGACAGGAAAAAGCACCGTGAAATCCACTGTGATCCCGCACGTGTGAAGTCACCCTAAAAGGGTTTTCTGGTCAAACCTTATTGACAGCCTATCAATGAGGTGCCAACATTCAGCACCTGTTTATCAGCTGAACAGAGAAATGTAGGGGTAGTTCAAATCATTTTAAAGGGAAACCTGCTGATTTGTACCTGTTGCGACAAAGCTGCACATTCTGGTGCCGGTCTTCTTATTTTCCTATGTAGCACCATTTTATATATTTTCAAAACAAATATGAAAATTTGTCTCTTTGGAGCATTGGGGGAATTCCTCAGTGCATCATCCTGGCTTGTATGGCGTCCTAGTTCATCCGATAAACACCCCTAATGCACCAAACGGACTAAATAGCATATTTGTTTTGGATCTAAAGACTCTACAACGGAATTGCCTACACCAATAAAGACATTTAAAAAAAATTAAAAAAAGGCTCGTCTTAGTTAATATGATTCTGGCAGGGGCGTGGTTTGGCCGCTGAAGGAGCCGGACGTGTGTTCTTTTAGCTCCCGTACTAGCGGCTATACATAGTATTTCCACTGCAAATTTCTACTTTTTCTGGCACTCAGTCCTAGATATGGCTTCCCGCTGCCCATCTAAGGTGAAGATTACATCCCGGAGAGAGACAGATGCATGCCAGAGGAATTCACAAGCTTCAATCCTCTCAGCTAGTACAGCACAAGATAGCGCTGGCCTTGCGGCAGCATCTTGTTCGGACTATCTCTCTGCAGATGTCGAGGAAGGGTGGCAAACCTCCCCGGCTCCCAAGACACCCGCAGACAAACGGAATGGCCGTGCCAAGGGGAAGGAGTGGACCAGCCAGTCTCTGCCACCGGTAAGCAGCGACTCCTGGAAGGGAAAGAACATCCCCGCAGGCTCTCCTGACCTCCATGCGGGCTCTGACACTGTCATCCCTCCCCTTCTTCCATTCCTCCTCTTGCCCCATCTCTCTCTCTTACAAAGGATATGCTGCCTGTACAGCCCCGCTCAGTATCACACATTACTGGTACTGCTCGCTGCAATCCTGTTATGCAGGATCGATACCACGACTCCCCTGCTTCTCCAGCATACCACAGCAGAGACCCTTTTGATGATCTACGCATCCCTGATGGACAACATACTACCACTGCTCTCAGGAGGATGCTGCTTGCATTCAGAGACTCCATACAAATTAGGATAGATCATGCTCTGGCTGACAATAAAGATTCCATATGCGCTGTTGAGGGGAGAGTGAGCAATGCCGAGGAGAAGATCTAGGACATTGTAAGCAACTATAACAATCTGATAGAAACACACTGGCGTAGAATGGATGAGATAACTCAATTGAGAGAGACTTTGGCAACTGTGGATGATAGGTCTCATAGTCACAATTTAAAACTTAGGGGGCATTCCCGAGACCATTCCTATCTCTGACATCTCTAATTTCTCTCAAGGTTTCATCCAAGATTTATTACCATCCTTCAGCAAAGAAGAACTTGCCATTGATTGGGCGTGTCGTTACCTCGCCCTGCTCATTTGCCAAAGTAAACTCTGAGAGATGCCTTAGTGAGAGTGAGGCATCTGCATGTTAAATCAGCTCTTCTCGCAGCTGCCAGAAAAAGGAAAGCATCCTCAGCTAAATACTCAACAATCTTAGCATTCCCCGATTTGTCCGCTACCACACTTGATTTCTGCAGATCTCTGGCCCCGGTGACTGCCACTTTAAGAGCTAAAGGAATCTCCTATAAATGGAGTAACTCTTCCTGCCTCACCATCACCAAAGGGACTGCTCTTTACAAGATTCGAGACGTAGATGAGGGGTTACAACTGCTACAGTCTTGGAACATTGTCCAACCTGCACAAGAACCTCTTGGAACTTTATCGTTAACACAGACTACTGGGATTGATTAAAGTCCCGTTCAATTTGCTGACCCTGTCCGCATATTTCCGCCGTTGGATTGCTGTTTGAGAGAAACATAACTTTGCACGTTCTGCATTTCCTCTTGGCTATATAAGACTTGTGCCCCACATATTGACCTTTGCTCCGAGCTAGTGTTCATTAGCCTTGCTCGACGCTGGTCACTGTATTTCTGTTGTCTTGCTGTTGTTTTTATGCTATACCTACTAAGCTTTGTCGATCATATTTTATTACAATCACCCCAACGCCTTCTGTTGCTCTTACCACTTCTAGCGATGTCTGTTAGTGTAAACCTCAGCCAGACGCTGTTTTCTTACCTGTTTATTGCTCTTCCTTTTAGCAGTTTGTCGGTGCCGTTGGCACACTTGTTGTTGTCTGTTGTTCTGCCACACTACCTACCACACAGAAGCTCCCTTTGAAACGACAGTTCAGGACTTGCCTATGTTTAAGCAACCCGCAGCCTTACATTTAACTCTAGCAAGTTCCCACATCATAATTCCTACATCATAATTGTTAGCTATTTATAATGGTTACGCTTATCGCCTGATCGTGTGGCTTAAGTGTTTGTCTGTATGTATTGTTTGTCAGTTTTCCTGTATCTTTAGTATATACCAGCATACTCTGTTTTTGAAACATGCATATACCTGTTTTTTTCCTTCCTGTAGTGTGAAAATTTTTTTGAAAAACCTGCTAATAAAAAACCTATGGAAACGTTAATATGATTCTGGCAAGTAATTTTTTTTATTATTTTTTTTACATACATTTACTATTTTAATATACAGAATACTGTAAATGACTTACTAAGCAAATAGCTTAAGTATTTATTAAACACATTTTGACTATTGGGATTAGTAATTAGGCCTTAATTAGAAAAATGCTGAACAATTGTAATTATAATTTTATATGTCAGTAATGAAGATTTATTAAACAAGTGTTGTGCACAGTTATTAAGAGAAATATCAAACTTTGCTATTTTACATGACAAGTTCAGGGCTGGTAAGTAAAAAAAAAAGCTGACAATGAATTAAGAGTTACATTCTATTGTCTTTAATATTTAACTTGATCTACTTCGATGGAAAGTAGACTGAGGCTGTGTTCACCTATGCGGTAACACAATGAAAATGCAATGTGAATGCATTATTGGGATTGTTTCATTGCAGTAATTAATTGCCATGCAGCCAATCGTCATTGCACAACAAAATGAAATTCTGTATGTGAACTAACCCTCATATTAAGGCTATGTTAACACATAGAGTTTAAAGGAGAAGTCCAGCAAAAATATTTAATAAAGTATTGCATTGCCCCCCAAACGTTATGCATATCACCAATATTCACTTATTATGGGAAATGCACTTACTACTTCATCAAGGCTTCACTTTCTGGATAACATGGTGATGTCACTTCCTGGATAACATGGTGATGTCACGACCCGACTCCCAGAGCTGTGTGGGCTGTAGGTGCTGGAGAGGATGATGGCAGAGGGGCACTGAAGGACACGGGGCACTGGAGGGACACTGTGCATCACACTGCCATCATCCTCTCCAGCAGCCACAGCCCCCACAGCTCTGGGAGTCAGGTTGTGACATCACCATGTTATCCAGGAAGTGACATTACCATGTTATCCAGGAAGTGAAGCCTTGATGCAGTAGTAAGTACAGGGGAAAAAAGCATTTATAAGCATTTCCCGTAATAAGTGAATATTGGTGATGTGTTTAACTTTTGGGGGGCAATACAATACTTATTAATATATAAATATTTTCACTGGACTTCTTTAAAAAAAAACAACAGTTCAGTTAAAACTTTTTTTTTTTTATCAAATTTCCTGTACTCATCAACTAATGATATTAGAACATTGTTGCCTCCAATCTTTTGTAAATCCACTGACCTGGGTGCTTTGCACACAGTGCAGCAAACGTAATGCCATTTCCAAATCAGAGACAAATTGGTGGCTCATTTGCAGTTAATCCTTAGAAAACAATTTGTGCCCCAGCATATGCTATGAAAAAGGTCTTTTCCATGGTGTATGCCAGCACTGCTCATCTGAAAATTAGGAATATCACCAATAATAAGAATATAGGAAATAAATAAGAAACAAACCGTTTCAAATACTGTAAACTACCAGCAGCAGAACTCTTGTGCTGCTAAACGTACTAGCCAATTCGGCTTCTTTCTGTTCCCTCAAAAGCTATATTACAATCAATAATAAACCTATACGCCATTCAATTGAACATGTATGCTGTAAAAAAAAGCTTAACGTAGCTACAAGAGGGGATATGGGATTGTTCTGTGGGGTTGACTTGAGGTCAGAACAATACCATGGTGATTTTGTTATTTTACATTTCACACCTTTTGAGTACATTAGGAAACCTGTCGTTCTATGTCTGTTTAATTTAGCCTGGCAAATGAGTTTGTATTTATTTATTAATACTGGAAGTTGATTAAAATTGAGTTTGTATCATGATTTATGTGAAGAATTTGTAAATAGTTAATGACCTTTTCAGGAACAACCATGCGTTGCATCGCTTTTATTAAAAATAATCCCTGCATAAACATTTACTTTCATAGTAAAGGTTATCTGTTTATTTATGCTAGTAGATAGCAAATTACAGTGTAGATGCAGTGTAAATGCAATCTTGATATGTGTGCATATGTTTATTTGGGAGAAAGGTGGTTACAACTCTTTGAATGCTTCGGGATATTAGGCAACTCAATACAGAGGTTGCAAAAATGGGAGAAGGAGGGAGCTTGGTATATCACTTTTGCTTAAGGCTATGTTCACACAACATAATTTCCGTGGGAATCACGGCCGTTGTTACAATGGCTGTGATTCCCACGGAACTTACGTAGTGCTGCCTTCTAAGGGAATCCTGGCTGGAGTGTATACACATAGTATATACTCCGACCGGGATCCCTAGCGGCGGACCAAGCCCAAAATGACCAGTGGACCACGCAAATTTTCATTTTTGCGTTTTCGTTTTTTCCTCTTCCCCTTCTAAGAGCTCTAGCACTTTCATTTTTCTATCTACAGGGCCATGTTAGGGCTTGTTTTTTCCTCCAGGAACAGGTGTACTTTGTAGAACCTCTCATTCTACCATAACATGTATGATGGAACCCAAAAAATATTTTTTATGAAGATATAAATTGGTGTAATTGTAAAAAAAGAAAACAGTATGGTAACTTTTGTGGGGTTCCTGTGTCTACGTAATGCGACATGATACCATTATTCTATAGGTCAGTCCAAACACAAACATATGCAGGTTTACACAGATTCTCTAATTTTATATATTTCTTTTTTTATGAAATCATTTTATTTTTTTATTTTTTTGCAATTATTAATAGAATGGGCCTATTGTGACTCTTATACCGATTTTAGTTTTTCACCTATGGGGCTGTATGCGGTGTCATTTTTTGCGCCATGATCACTAGTTTTTATTAATACCATATTTGGGTAGATCGGACGTTTTGATCAGTTTTTATTAAATTCTTTTTTTTATATAAATCTGTAATCCTGCCTCTTTTCTTCTCTCTTTTCGTTTACGCCGTTCATGATGACGATTGTTATATTTTAATAGATCGGACAATTACACACACTACCGTATATAATGTTTATTTATTTATTTTTATATGTTTTATTTATATAATGGGAAATGGGAATGATTTAAACTTTTATTGGGGGAGGGGCTTTGGGGTATTTATAAAAACAATTTTATTTTATCTTTTATTTTTTTACACATTTTAAGTCCCCTTGGGGGACTTTTACCTGCAATCATTAAATTGCATACACTGTACAATACTATGCCATAGGCATAGCATTGATCAGTGTAATAGGCGCTCTGCTGAATCAGCAGAGCGCCGATTGGACGGCATAGAGGAAGGTAAGAGACCTCCGGCGGTCCGGTAAAACGATCGTGACCCCCGCACTCACGCTGCGGGCGTCCTGATCAGTAAGTGACAGAGGACTGCCCCTGTCACTTACACGTAAACAATGCGATCGCGCGTTTAAGGCGGTAATGACACGCTGCAGCGCGATCGCTTCCTCCTGTCATTAACAGTGAGGGCCCGGCTACTGATTGCAGCCGTCCCCCACCAACTATGAAGCGCGTTCCGCTCCAGAGCGCGCTTCATAACTCAAGACGTATCGTCTAGGTGTTAAACACATATGTCATCTAGGGGTTAAACACATGATTTGATTGGTTGATTGGTTACCTTAATAGACTTTACCCAGTCTTTGCTCTTTGCCCAGGCTGTGTGTGTTCTTCAAATTTTACAAACCTACTATACGTTTCCTTTTCAACCTGCACTAAATCCATTATTCTTTTAAACATTCTGATAAGATTTTCCTCTAGGTCATATTTTTCATTTATGTTGTTTCTTTGATGTTCCCAGATCCCTTCTTCTTTCCCTTCTGGTAAAGTGCTTACAGTCTCTTCTCAATTCAGTTGTTTGGGTTGTATATCTTTAAGTATTTATACATTGAGGGTTATGTCTTACATTTTATATCTTTGGTTCATTTATTTTACTTTGTTGAGCAGGTATCTTCAGGTAATCAGAGCAAAAAAATCACTAGTGACCTCTTTGCTTTATCAATGTAAAAAATTGTAAGTACAAGGATAGTTTAACCCCTTCGGGACCAGGCTAATTTTCGTTTTTGCGTTTTCGTTTTTTCCTCCTTGTGCTTAAAAGGCCATAGTACTTGCATTTTTACACCTACAGACCCACATGAGCTCTTATTTTTTGCGTCAATAATTGTACTTTGCAATGACAGGCTGAACCAGGCGAAACCAGAAAAAAATTATATGCGCAGTGAAATAGAAAAAAAAAACACAATTCTTTTTCTTCGGGGGGATTGTGTTTTTACGCCGTGTGTCCTATGGAAAAACTGACATATTTTATATGTTCCTCAAGTCGTTACGATTAAAAGGATAGGTAAAATGTATAACTTTTCTTTTATCTGATGGCCTGTAAAAAATTCAAACCATTGTTAACAAATATATGTCCCTTAAAATCGCTCCCTTCCCAGGCTTATATCGCTTTTATCCTTTGGTCTATGGGGTTGTGTCAGAAGTCATTTTTTGCGTCAAGATGTTTACTTTCTATCGGTACCTTGATTGCGCATATGCGACTTTTTATTGCTTTTTATTACTATTTTTCTGGATTTGATGCAACCAAAAATGCACAATTTTGCATTTTAGGATATTTTTGCGCTTACGCGGTTTACTGTGCTAGATCAGGAATGTGATCAATTAATAGTTCAGGCGATTACGCACGCGGCGATAGCAAACATGTTTATTTATTTACTTTTATTTATAACCTGGGAAAAGGGGGGTGATTCTGACTTTTATTAGGGGAGGGGGCTTTTTATTGACAACAACACTTTATTTATTTTTTTTACACATATACTAGAAGGCCCCCTGGGGGACTTCTAATATATACACTTTGATCTCTCATTGAGATCTTTGCTGTATTTGTCTAGAACTATTGTCAAGTGTATTACCCAGTGCTTTATCAAGAGAGACATCATAATCTTGTAATCTACTGCAAGCGACCACTTTCTAGAAAAAAAAACAAGCTTATTTAAGTTAAAGACACTCTGTGATTTTTTTTTGCTTTCCACCGACACAGCACACACCGTAATCTTGGGACACTTCCTCTTTCTGAGGGTGGTGGTTCCGATAGTCCAGGAGGGTCACTACACCACTCTGATTACTCTAACCCAAGGGACCCCGTAGCAACCCAGCAGGACACTGACCACAGGGGAAAAAGGTACAACCAGCCTTGTAAACTAAAAGCAGGTGTGCATCACACCTGTGTGCCCAACCGGCACTGGCGTCACAAAGTAACATTCCAAGGTCCGGCTGTATCTCGGCCAACCACCACCGGAGTGGAGTCACACCTAACCACCTAGTAAGTGACCAGCTGATCCTCCAATATAACATCACACCGGGAGCTCACCACACTGTGACATGCACAGTGATGAGCAATGAAATCCAATGCATTTCACTCATTTGTGTTCAGCAGGTGCTGCATTAATATATTATGAGAAACCATTCTTATACATAATATAAAGCTTTACTTGATTAACAAAATTATTCACAGATTTCTATTGTTTCAATCTGAGCCTTTTTAAATCATTTTATTTAACTGTTCACTGACCACTGGTAATAGGGTATACCCACAAGTCATTCCGCTTCTTTTATGCTTGTCTGAATAGACTAATTATCTCATCAGTTTGTGTGCATGTAAATCCTCAGTGGTCATATGTTTCTCTTATGAGATTGTAAGAATTATTATATGTTTGATTGTACTTCACTGAGCCCGTGTATTTGATGTATGAATATTTCATTACAGTACTAATGCAAAATGCATACCCCTTAAAAACTCAAATAATACAGTTTAGATGGTTATTTTATTCTGTTTTATTTGCTCAAGTGTTACTCCATGAATGGCTAGGTTTCCTTTTTTTACCATAAGAAGTGTTAAATGAGTAGGTACTATGCAACCTATACTTTAAAATAATAAAAACAAACCTGTAATTTTGAATATATGAATATTCTAGAGGAAAAAAAATGACAGTACTATAAACGACTATGCTCCTAATGTGTTTGAGAACTGTTATAAATATTAGCATTGAGAGAAAGAAATAATCTACTATGGCACCACCTGATAAAAGATATTCTGGAGCAGTGCCTGACAGTGTTTCCATAACTATTAATAATACATCAATGGATAAGATTTATGAAGAGATGGTGAATTTACATTCCTGTAGTTCAGTTTAGATCCATATGGATGTTACTCTTATGACGCATGCTTGCTCAATACAGTGGTACCTTGGTTTTAGAGTAACTTGGATTAAGAACAAGAAGAGCTCACAGTTTTTCAAAATTGTAACTTGGTGTAAGAGCATTGCTTTGGTTTAAGAGCTCCCTGTACTGGATGATAGGGAGAGTGAAAGAGGGGTATGGTCTGCATATCGGGGTCTACAGCACTGTACTCTGACCCAGGAAGTCTCCCTCACCTTCCAAATCATAACATATCCACTTTAGGCTGGGGATTGTATCAGGGGACAGGACTGTGGAGGTAATCTCTTTATAGCTGTAAGCCCTCGCTCCTGGACAGAGAGTGTTGCAGTTATGTGGCCACATATGTCCTGTTCATTCCTTTATGCTTCCTACAGTCTCTGTCAGCCCTTGTGTTTCACATCCTCTCCATTCCTGCTATAATGTGCCTGCACTCACACTCAGCTATACACACTGCTGTTATAATGTGCTTGCACTTACACTCAGCTATACACACTGCTGCTATAATGTGCCTCTACTCACACTCAGCTATACACACCACTGCTACAATGTGGCTGCACTCACACTCAGCTTTTCACACTGCCGCTATAATGCTTTTGCACTTGCACTTTGCCATTCACACTGCTGTATAGAAAAGTTTCTGTCACTGTTCTGTGGCACAGCTCTGTGATTCTCACTTCCTGATTGGTCCATGCTGAACAAACCCTCCTTCCCCATTGCTGTCATGTGACCACACAGCCCTGTGACAGCAGTCTTGCTTTTCTATTCTAGCCTGTTGTACTACGCTAGTGCATTATGGGGATCTGCAGCTCCATCCTGTATCTACAAACCGCTGCTGTGATTTCTTATGAGAAAATTTGCTTTGGTTTAACCCCTTAATAAAAATAAATAAATAAACATGTTTGGTATCCCCCGAACTATTAATTTTTCACATTCCTGATCTCGCAGGGTAAATGTCGCAAGCGCAAAAAAGTCCCAAAGTGCAAAATTGCGCATTTTTGGTTGCATCAAATCCAGAACAAAGAAAGCGATCAAAAAGTTGCATATGTGCAATCAAGGTACCGATAGAAAGAACACATCATGGCGCCAAAAAATGAAACTCACACAGCCCCATAGACCAAAGGATAAAAGCGTTATAAGCATGGGGATAGAGCGATTTTAAGGAACGTATAATTGTAAACAATGGTTTTATATTTTTACAGGCCATCACATAATATAAAAGTTATACATGTTATATATCGTTTTAATCGTAACAACTTGAGGAACATATATAATAAGTAAATTTTACCCCAGGGCGAACGGCCTTAAAACACATATCCACTAAATACACAAAATGTGTTTTTTTTTTTTTTCAATTTCACCACACATTGAATTTTTTCCTGCTTTTGCAGTGTACTTTATGCAAAAATTCAGCCTGTCATTGCAAAGTACAATTAGTGGCGCAAAAAATAAGGCTCATGTGGGTTTTTCGGTGAAAAAATGCAACTGCTATGACCTTTTATGAACAAGGAGGAAAAAACGAAAATGCAAAAATCAAAATTGCCCCGGTCCTTAAGAGTGGATTTGGATTACAAGCGTACCGGAATGAATTATGCTCGTAATCCAAGGCACCACTGTATAAATCAAGGGCAATTATTTAATTACCACTATAATATTCTTTGTTGACCATTGTACTGAATTGAAACCATTGTAATTTAAACAAAGAAGGTCATAAACTCACTCGGTTCAGGCTACTTTAGAGGAACTATTATTCTCCATTGAGTTTATTTCAAATGGGAGTAAGGGGTATATCTGAATGGCCAAGATGTAGTGAAATGGATAAAGAGGTTTTGCATATTATTTGGGCATGTCTTTTCTGTGCTAGATGAATTATTTTGCGAAATTGGTTCTCATCTAATATCCCATCAGTAGAAGACTACTGTATGTTCACACAACATTTATTCATCCCCATTTAAAATAATGTCTGTCATTTCGCTGTTTGGGTGCCCATCAGTGCAATGACGGCTGTTGTACATTAGTTTAGTTTAGGTGAACTGAATGGCCTTTGGATGTGTTTTTAATTGAAAAGGCCATAGAATTTATGTCAGGAACTGGCACCGGCCAGAAAGCTCGGCTCCTGACAATAAAAGCAGTGGAGCACACCACTGGCTTGAGGGACGCGCCAACGACGTCCCTGGCAACCATCCATGGCACTGATGGCGCCCCTAGATAATCACGCCGCAGCTGGGGCTGCACCAACCCCCTGGCCAGGCGCCTCAGCTGAAGTTGCTGTGGTGAAGGATGACTGGCAGAAGCAGCTGCTAGTCAGCCAGGGAGCTTGTGGGGAGACTGGAATCCCTTTTCTAATCAGGCCTGGGGACGGGACTTCAGTTCCTTTAAAGTTTCTGCCCGTCCCTCCCCCATTGCCTTCTATAGAGCCTCATTTATGTGTGCCTAGCTAGCTATCCTTATTCGTGTTTTGACTTTCCTGGTATTCCAATTCCTGGCTTTGACTTCCTGACCATTCTCCTGTGTTCTGATAATGTACCGCAAAGACCGTTAGTTTCTTTCCCGCTTAGTGCATCCTTCTTTATTGTGTTTGTATTGTCTTGTCTCTGTCTTTCATGTTTCCCCATATTTAATGTAGCGTTCAGTCTTCTGGTTGGGGCCGGTCTGTTAAGGAGACGATAAATCCAAAAGGCAGGGACAGTTTAGCTAGTTCAAGTAAAACGGCTACACCTGGTCTTATGTCTCTAGTCCTGTCCCAACAATTTAATAGCGAAAACGGTGGAAGGACGATGAAAAAAAAAAGTGAACAACTAAAACATGACGTCCGCTGTTTGCAATAAACGTCCTAAAAACATTATCATTTTGACGTCCGCACAGACAACGTCAGTCATTTTATACACTGTGTATTGGATATCAGTCATCTCATTGACATCAATGCATTGCACTGAAGTCAATTACATTGTGGCAATAACGGAAATCTTTTCTGTTTTTGGATAATGTGTGAACATAGCCAAAGCCAGGAAGAATCTGGTTACCTCAGTTGTGCATTATGAAAGAATATTGTATTTAAGGAAAAGAAATGGGTTAGTTAAAGGGGAACTCCGGATAAGAAAAACTTGCTTTCTATTAAAAGTGCATTAAAAGTTATATAGATGTGTCTATACAATGTATTACTGTATCTGTGCTGTTCTACCACACTGGTAGGTGATAGAAATCCAGGAAGTGAAGAAAAACGGCCTCTGTGCCAATTCACACTGTCTCCTGCTCCTATTACTCTCCCACCTTAGGAGACAAATATTCCATGCTTCTGTCTCACATTGTGTGTGTTTGCTGAGCACAGGCTGATGATGCAGACAGGGGGCAGGGCGTGATCTCATAGGCAGGGTGTGATCTCACAGGAGGCTTGTCTGTATCCCCCAATCCCCTGAGTCATCCACCATCTTTGACCGGTCAGAAGCAGCTGCAGCACTAATTTTACTGATTGAGATGGGTAACGGACTGTGATGATCAGCTGAGGGTATGCATTGCATTCTGGGAACTGCTCAACCAGGAAGGACAGAAACACAATACAGAACCCCCCCCCCCCCCCCCAAAAAAAAAAAAAAAAAAAAACATATGGATTTTTGTTAGTTTACAAACTGGGATGGACAGGTAAGTAATAATCTGAACTAACTAATGGTATGAGATTTTTTTTTTTTTAACTCTTTCGCTTCTTCTGTGCAACTTTATCAACCTGATGGAGTGGGGAGTATGAAGGGTTCTGCTTTTTTATTGTGTTAAACCTGTCATTATTTTTCTTCTTCTATTGTATTGTATATTATAATGTTTACTGTGCAATATCTTTTTGTGGGAAATGTGTTTTAGAAATAATAAGAAATAAAAGTAATTAAAAAACAAACAAACAAAAAACCAATGAAGCTTAACTATGAGATGTTGCCATCAAGTAGCATTTTGCTGCATTATAGTAACAATGTTAGACACTCATCCACGGTGTATTATGCAAGTGCCCGAAGTAAAAGAGAAAAAAAAAGTCACAAAAATGTGCTAAATTAACTGTGAGCAAAAAATTCTAAAAAGCATATGACAATTAAAGAGCAACTATTCTACGTGATTAGAAGGGAGGGGAGGGGCAATCTTGGGCTCTGTTTAGGGGTTTGCAAATATATTTCTCAGTCATTTTAAGTCTAAAACTCAGTGGAAGTCATTTAGCTGTCTGGGCGCCCGTCAGTGCATTGACGGCTGTTTGTACATTATTCTAGGTCAGGTGGACTAATTGGCCTTTGTTGTGTCTTTAATTGAAATGTCCCTTGAATTTAACGGTAAAAACAGAGAAAGGACGGTGAAAAAAGAAAAACTGTGTGTGAACAACTAAAAAAATAGCGTCCGCTGTTTGCAAAAGACATTTGAAAATGATTGACATTATCAATATTTTGATGTCTGCACAAATAACTTCCGTAATTTAATACATTGTGTGCACTGGACATCTATTGCATTGCAGTCAGTTTAATTGCGGCAATGACTAACGTAATGTTAAATAGAAAAAGCGGACACTTTTTCTCTTTTTTGACGTTGTGTGAGCATTTTTTTTCCTCTGCCATCACATGACCTAGCTGATGGACCACAAAAGGTGACAAAAACGCCAGGAAAAAAAAAAAGAAACATATGCACAGCAATGGCATTTTTGAGACAACCACTGAAGTCCATGTAAGAAAAAAAAAAAGGCACAGTTTACAGCAAAAAACACCCTCAGCATACTGCATTTTGACAGAAATGCCAAAGAGCCTCAAGAATGCCAGAGAGAATAGAAAAATGCCACCCCAAAAAACGCCAAGTATATAATGCAGATCATAAACTTCTGTCGACTTCCAACTAACATCTGGTTGCTGGGGTTTTTGCATTTTTTTTTTTTTTTTTTAAGAAAAAAGATATTTCTTGGTATGTGTCCTGTTTTTTAACACAGTGTGAAGTCAGCCTCACTCTTCAATACGTGTAATTTATTTTAAAGGACATACTAATGTAACAAAATAACTATGGTGCAACAGTACATGTGTTCAGCAGGGGCAATCTTTCCTGTGTTCTCTATGTAGAGGGTTGGGATATGCTGCAACCAGATAGCTCTGGTGGTGGCTTATCTCTCATTTGACATCATCCCTCCCTGGAGCATTGGGAGAGCCCCAAACACTGTGTACTAATGGCAGAACCCGCCCCGAGCAGTGGGTACGGCCAGCAAAAGTATAAAACATTTGGGTAAGAGTAAGTCCGTGAATTGAACAGAACTGTAAACATTGTCTTTACTTACTTAACCCCTTCATGACTGCCATTAGGCAAAATATTTCATTAGTCAAGAAACATGACCATGAATGAGATCAGGGGTCGCACCAATACTAGTGGTGCCATTCAGGGGAAGATCCTTGCACACCTTTTATTTCTATGT
Organism: Dendropsophus ebraccatus; assembly: GCF_027789765.1. Taxonomy (NCBI): domain Eukaryota; kingdom Metazoa; phylum Chordata; class Amphibia; order Anura; family Hylidae; genus Dendropsophus; species Dendropsophus ebraccatus. Next base: position 139,845,713 of record NC_091460.1, on the reverse strand, counting down.
TTCTTTTATTTTAATTGCCACCCTTTTCCCGTTTCGGGGGGCATAGCTTATTCGGTAATGTCAAATGTGGAGTTGAAAAAAAAACCTTTTTTTAAATAACTTTTATTTTTTATTTTTTTAACCCTACTTTTTTTTTTTTTTCTTTCCCCCAGTTACACTCAAGGAAACAAAGTACAACTGGTCCTGCAAAAACAAATAGGATGCCGTTGATGGGTTAATAAAATAAGAGATTTATGCCTTTTAGAAACCAAGGAAATCAAAACTAAATCCGGAGGGGGAAAAAAAAACATCTTCTGGTCATGAAAGGGTTATCAATCATGTAAAAGGATGCAATAAATCACAAGAGGCATAAACTGTAGCAAATTTATCAAAATGATGCATGACACGATGGTGCACTTACTATGCATGTTAAACACGTGTTTCTATTCTTTATGTTACCTGCTATGTTAATTTGTGGTAGATATAAAAATAGTAACATATATATATATATATATATATATATATATATATGCACTTAAATTCTACCTTGTACACATAACCAATTGTATGCAAATATAATAATCAGTTTCTAACAGTAATATTTACCATATTGTTGTCTTAAGTTATAGAAAAATCTATGAATGATCATTTAGCGGCAGTGACAACCGAATAGAAGACTCAACATCTGCGCGACCTGTTGAAAGGCAATGAATATGCATACTAATAACTGTTTATGTTTCATATATTCATCCCTTCCTGTAACCATAAATATAAATGCTTATCTTTTATGGGAAGTTATTAATCATGCATCAAAGAGAGGCAGCCATTTCATTCTTTCCCTCCCTTCTCTGGTTACCTTATAGTCAGGCAGACGACTGAGAATCCCTGGATCTGTTTATTGGCTATCAGTCTCTGCTGCCTTCTCGACTGGTTGTAATGCTCAGCAGGGAGCATGTGTTCCAACATGCTTTCTGAAATATTAATACACAAAATTGTACTGAGGTTTCAGACAGTAGCAGATTTGTTGCTCTGTGGTTTTCTGATTAGAGGTGTATTGGTGATTCCGAGAAGCCAGTGGCGCCTAAATGGGTTAAGCCTAATACGGTTTTGAAAGCTGATAGCATAATTTAAATGGGCTCCGAGTCACAAAGCTACAGACCTGTCTGACCCTGGCAAATTACAGTGTTTGGTAATGTCCTTTTATAGACATCTTCTAGTCAACCCATTGAAGCTATATTAAGTGAAGAATTGAATTGCGGTTCACAAAGATATGCCAGCTTGCTGGCTTAGTTTTGACAGTTGTTATTCTCAAATTTAAAGAAAGTCAGAGTGGCCTATTTTTTTTTTTTTTTTTGCCAGGCTCTTGGGAATTCAACCTTCAAAAAAAAAAAAAAAAAAAAATCACTTTACTTTGCCATTAAAGAAACATAATTACCTTGAAAATATTAACATAAAAAAGCACACCATGTTTCCCATAGGAAATCTAAAAAACAATTTCGAGATAGGAAGACAGGGGAAAAAAAAGCTTTCTGCTTTGAATTGAGTGATTATTGGATAACTGTAAATTGTCTGGTAGAAATATTAAACCCCTTCAGCTCGGAATTATTTTGTCGTTTATTTAGAGTTATTTTGCTTTTTATGTCTTTAAAATATTGTTAATATTATTTTATAAAGAAGACATGCATGTATACAGATCAAGGAGACATAAGATTACTTCTAATTACCAATTAGTAATTAGTACAGTATTTCTTGTGACATATACCTCAGCTACTTCAGCACCTTTTTTTTTTTTTTTTTTTAAGAGGTGGCATGTTGTTATGCTGCCGTGTTAATACCGAACTGCTAAATACACAGTGAGGCCATGTTCACACAACATACGTTCAGCATTAATCACAGCTTTTTTTGCCGATTTTCAACAACGGCGATGATTAATACTGAACTTACATTGCGCTGCAGGTAGATGGAATCTTGGGCGGAGTGTATACACAAAGGGGGACATGTATGAAAAGGCGAAAATGGCGTTTTTAGGCGCAGATGGGGCAGATCGGCGTAAAAATATTCGCAAATGGTATTTTTACGAATATTTTTTCGCATCTGCCTCATCTGCGCCACCTTCACCAGTGGGGCAAAGATACGGGGGATGCAGCTGCACGCAGAGGGGGCGCGGGCTCTGCGTGTGCCGCATTTATCATTTTTCTGGTGGAAAAATGATACTGAAGAGCCTCAGAGAACCTGTGAGTTTACACAATGGCGTGTGGGGCACCTGGTACACGCTCCATTGTGTGCCACAGCGAATTGGGATGAGGACACACACGGATGCACCCGCATCTCAATTCATCAAAAATGAAGATCATCCGAATGATCTCCTCTGACACCGGCCATTCTGTGACCCGGTAGGCTCATAGAACGGCCGATTTCTTATGCCATGTGAACATGGCTTGAAGCTGCTGAAGAAAAGGGGTAAAAGTATAGGGTATCATTGGGATATCATATATTCTTTTTATAAACTGCTTAATAACTTGTTACTAGTGATGAGTAGAGATGAGTGGATTTCCCGAAGTTCGGGTTCGTATGAACCTGAACTATCGGCATCTGACTCCTGCTGTCTGCCGGCTCCGTGCAGTGGGTGGATACACCCTAAGGAATGCCTAGAAAACTGGGATACACCTTCTCCCTGCTCTGGCTTGCTTCAGGGCTCCCGGCGTCTTTATGTCCCGCTCAGCCAATCAGTGCACTGCGGCGGGGCAGCACACTGATTGGCCGAGCAGGACGAGCCGGGAACAGGAAGCAGGAGCGTGGAGAAGGTGAGGTATACGCTCTGGCTTTGGGGGGTTAAAGTGGCGGGCTGCTGACATACTCGCAGCGGGATGTCCATCCAATTACGAGTTTGTCTGTCCATAGAGTGTACAGGTCAGGGATCCGCAGCGCGAATTCACAGCAAGAAATCTGCTGCGGATACGCCGAGTGTGTTTGTACGCTTAGACTATTTTACCCATTTATGAGTCTTAAGGGGGTTATCTGGCATTACAAAACTTTTAATATAGTTCTACTATCATATTGCGATGTCACCAGTGTCACCTGATTGCTGCAGCGCCTCCAGTTACAAGACAATTTTTTCTCAGAAGTGAAGGTGCTGCAGTCAGCGGGGGACATCGGAGATAATACAACAGGACACCAGGGGAGTGCAGACAGGTAAGTATAGGCTCTTTATTGTTTTCTATATAAAAAGCAAATATTCAGATGCACGGATTGCTGCTTTGTCATGTATTTTGTATGTGACTAGAGGTTACTCATATCCCTTTTTAGAAGTCTCTTTTTAAGACTGAATTCTTTTTGTCTCTTCTTTTAACTAAGATCCCTTAACTGTGGCCGGAACCCATATGAATTTAGTTTCTTTTTTTCTTTTTTATACTTTTTTATTTCTACTAACTGGTGCCCATAACTGTATAGCACACTCCAGATGAGGCAGTAGTAATGCTTTCCAAAGCAACAATATTATTTTCCACAAGTTCATGCCTCTTAATACAATACAATATCCTGCTGGCCTTAGAAGCAGCTGATTGACATAGCATGCTGTTCTGTAGCCTATGATCTACAAGTACACTTACATCCTTCCCAACAGATGACTTCCACAGTTCTTTCCCCTGCATGCAGGTTATTTGTACCCAAATTAATATTTTTTTCACTTACCCATGTTGAACTCCTTTCCTCTAATAAATACAAATGAGTTTAATCATCTCTAATTAACATTTTAGTCTTTTCAAATTTCAATATAATTAAATTCAACCTTAAAAAAAAAAGTGAAGACTGTGCATATCATGAATCTATACAAGTTTAAACAAACAAACAAAAAAGAATTCGGAGAGACAAGTCAAAATTGGACTCCATAAGATGGGGGATAATCAGCTAATCTCTGAGTATCTGACCACACCGACAAGGATGGGGACGCTATCGCCCTGCAATAAATGGAGTGCTCAGTGCTCCTACACAGCCACAGTTGCCAGCCCCATTGAGAATGAACGGAGCATCGCCTGCAGTGGCCACACAGGTGTGCTGAGTGCTCCATTCATTGTATAGGGATTGCTTCCCCATTCTTCAGGTCAGTGAGGTTCTGGGTGGTTGGACGCCCAGTGATCAGCTATTTATTATCTAACATACTCACATAGGCATAACCCTTAGGGTACCTTCACACTTAGAGTATCGCAGAGGATTTCACACTGCTAGTTTCTAAGTGAAATCTACAGAAATACTGAGAACCATTGAAGTCTATGGTAATCTTGCATCAGATTTTCATTAAGCTACAAGAATGTAATGGCATAGCCCTGTAAAACCTAATACTAAAGAAAATAGAGGACCCCAGCACTAACTTGTTTTTTCAATGCTTTTTTAATCCCACATTGAAACAGATGCAAAGGGTCAACCAGCAACGATCGCTTCAGATGTACTGCTGTTAGCGATCATTTGCGCCTCGTTCCCCGCTCGCTGCAGCCGCTATTGCACGCGGAAGCAGCGAGCGGGTGAGTGCAGCGGAGGCCGTGGGAAGCTGCGGACAGGCTGCCCTTGTGATCGATAGATCATCTGGGCAACCCATAGAGGATAGCGTTGGTCTTCTGCCGCCGCTCCTATTCTACAGCAGCAGATCGTTGCTATCCAAGTCGCTTGCCTTTCAAAATGTTAAAAGTCAAACGACTGGAACGATCAGCCGACATCTTTAATGTCGGCTGATCGTTGCCTTCTATTGCTCGGGATGATTATCAGCCTTATAAGCTGAATATGACCGATAATCATTCTGTGTAATAGGGTCTTAAGTTTGGCTGCTTTATTGTTTTTTACTATAGCAGCAGCACAGCATCTTAGGTTTTAGCTATGTAGCTATGTCACTACATTATATAGAATGTACCCATTATCCATCCCCCTTCCCTCCACCCATACCCTCCTTGGTTGAACCTGATGGACGTGTCTTTTTTCAACCGCACTACATGGATGTAACTATGTTTATTCTTGCAGCAGAATGAAAATTTGCTGCAAGCATGGAGTGCCATAGATTTTAATGGTGCTCAGTATCGCTGTGGATTTCACTGCAAAACTTACACTATGTCTAATGGCACCCAAAACATTCTGATGAGCTATTCGGAGGATAGCTCCTCAATCACTGACCGGTGGGGTGCTGATACAAGGTACTCCTGACGATAAGCTATTTCGAGCAAGCACTACACAGTGAATGGGGGTGGAAGCAGTTGTCTCTGTTCACTGTGTAATGGACCTGGTTACTGCAGCTCAGCTGTCTCTCACTTACATGGAAACTGAGGTGCAGTTACACATCACCACTGCTACACAGTGAACATAGACAACTTCTTATTGCCCTATGCACCAGGCAGCTCATCAGCGGGGGTGCCAGGTACCCCATCAATCAGTAACTGATGAGCTGGCCTGTGTACAGCTCATCCGAATGTTTTGCCCAGACGTATTACTACAGGATTCATCTAATTGTTCTAAGTTCAACTTTAGAACGTGTTTCTCTCACCAACCTTAGTGTTATTAGCACAGTACGAAGTTGAAGCAGTAATATCAAGCACTCTTGTTTGCATAGTTCTTTTTGATAGTTCTCCAATTTCTGAACAAAAAAAGTTAAGTAGTGTTCTACATGTGTTTTATTGTGCTAATAATGCGGTATGTGTTCATCATATTGTTTGGAATAACCATAAGCATTCTTGTAGGGCCGGCACCAGGTTTTGGTAGGCCCTTGGGCGACAGAGCCTCAGCGGGCCCCTTTGTATAACAAATCATGTGGCATCACATGAGGGTCTCTATCTCTCCATTCTATGTAGGTATACAGCTGTGTATTATATACTTATTATGCTCCCCCTGTATGAGTGTGTACAGGGGCGTAACTAGAAATGGCTTGGCCCCGTAGCAAACTTTTGATTGGGGCCCCCCCCCCGCCTGCCCCCTCTCGATCGACCACTACGCCATCAACACACTCAGCTCTACACAGGTCCTGTACACCATATAAATTACAGTACAGTTATATCAGGTGACTTACAGGGGACGTCTTCTCTGATCGGAGTTCTTCCCTTTTCATTTTCTTCTCCATCTCCTTCTCCGAGCCACAAATCCACAGAATCTGCCAGAAAAACATATTAGTCTCCTCACACTGACACCATCCTCATCTCTCTATACTGCACATCTGCATTGGCCCCTTTACACCCTCATTTAGTGGGAAGGCTGACTCTATGTGATCCCATTTTATTATATGGCCCTCCTCTCTGTCGCCCCTCCTTATAAATAGCCCCCTTATGTTGTCCCCCTTATAGAAGCCCCCCATGCTGTCCCCCTTATAGATGCCCCCCATGTTGTCCCCTAATAGATGGTCCCCTATGTTGCCCCCCCTATAGATGGCCCCTCCTATGTTGTCCTCTTATAGATGGCCCCCTCTCCCCCTATATTGTCCCTTTATAGATGTTCCCCTCTCCCCCAATGTTGTCCCTTTATAATATCCCTCTGCCCTATGTTGTGCTCCTCTCCCCTATGTTGTCCCCTTATAGATGGCCCCCTCTCCCCCTATGTTGCCCCCCCTTATAGATGTCCCTCCCCCCTTCCTTATAGATGTCCCCCTCTCCCCCCTCCCTTATAGATGTCCCCCCCTTCCTTATAGATGCCCCCTTCTCCCTCCCTTATAGATGCCCTCCTCTCCCCCCTCCCTTATAGATGCCCCCTTCTCCCTCCCTTATAGATGTCCCCCTCTCCCCCCTTCCTTATAGATGTCCCCCTCTCCCCCCTTCCTTATAGATGCCCCCTTCTCCCTCCCTTATAGATGTCCCCCTCTCCCCCCTTCCTTATAGATGCCCTCCTCTCCCCCCTTCCTTATAGATGTCCCCCTCTCCCCCCTTCCTTATAGATGTGCCCCTCTCCCCCCTTCCTTATAGATGCCCTCCTATCCCCCCCTTCCTTATAGATGCCCTCCTATCCCCCCTTCCTTATAGATGCCCTCCTCTCCCCCCTTCCTTATAGATGTCCCCCTCTCCCCCCCTTCCTTATAGATGCCCTCTTCTCCCCATCCCCCTTATAGATGCCCTCTTCTCCCCATCCCCCTTATAGATGCCCCCTTCTCTCTCCTCCCCCCCCCCCCGGAAAGCAGGTTTAAAAAAAACCAAACAAACTCACCTTACAACGCGCTCCCCCATTGAGCCTTTTTCCTGTCAGTCCCCCGTCTGATGCGCGGCTGCCGGGGGTGTCACGTCCTATCCCCGACAGCGCGCGTATCATAGAGCTCTCTGTGGGCTTGTGCTGCGGCCGTGACTTCCGGCACACAGAGAGCTCTATGATACGCGCGCTGCCAGGGATAGGATGCGACACCCCCGGCAGCCGCGCATCAGACGGGGGACTGACAGGAGCGCTGTCGGTCGGTCCCGTGCTCCTCCTGGCCCAGTGACTCCTTTTCCCTATGGTTGGGGAAAGGAGTCGCCAGGTCAGGAGGAGCACAGGACCCGCATCACGGGCCCCCTGATGCGGCGGGGCCCCGTAGCAGCCGCTATGGCTGCTACGGCGGTAGTTCCGCCAGTGAGTGTGTATATATCTCCCCATTCTGTGTAGGTATACAGCAGTTATTATATACTTAATAATAATAAGTATATAATAACTGCTGTATACCTACACAGAATGAAGAAGTATATACACACTCATACAGAAGGGAGGATAATAAGTATATAATATAAGTATATAATAACTGCTCTATACCTACACAGAATGGAGATATACACTCATCGGCCACTTTATTAGGTACACCATGCTAGTAACGGGTGGTCTTCTGCTGCTGTAGCCCATCTGCCTCAAAGTTCGACGTACTGTGCGTTCAGAGATGCTCTTCTGCCTACCTTGTTTGTAATGGTTGGCTATTTGAGTCACTGTTGCCTTTCTATCAGCTCGAACCAGTCTGCCCATTCTCCTCTGACCTCTGGCATCAACAAGGCATTTCCACCCACAGAACTGCCGCTCACTCAATGTTTTTTCTTTTTCGGACCATTCTCTGTAAACCCTAGAGATGGTTGTGCATGAAAATCCCAGTAGATCAGCAGTTTCTGAAATACTCAGACCAGCCCTTCTGGCACCAACAACCATGCCACGTTCAAAGGCACTCAAATCACCTTTCTTCCCCATACTGATGCTCGGTTTGAACTGCAGGAGATTGTCTTGACCGCCATGTGATTGGCTGACTAGAAATTAAGTGGTAACGTGCAGTTGGACAGGTGTATCTAATAAAGTGGCCGGTGAGTGTATATACACACTCATACAGGGGGAGGATAATAAGTATATAATACACAGCTGTATACTTACACAGAATGGAGATATATATACACACTCATACAGGAGGATAATAAGTATATAATACACTGCTGTATACCTACACAGAATGGGGATATATACACACCTGCATACAGACTTACACACATCTGTATCTATACCCAGTCACACCATACGCTTACCTCTGTCTTGCTCTGTCAGGCAGCAGTCCTGTCACATCTTCTCCCTCTGCCCTGGGCCGCTGTGGAGGGGTCAGGAGACACAGGAATACAGCAGGAGGAGGGGGCAGGGAAGCACAGGCAGCTGGGCCCTGACCTGCTGTTTGGCCTCTACAGGCTGCCGTGCAGTGAGCCCCGCCCCCCTCTCCTCTGGTCCGACGCTGAGAGAGAAAGGCCTCCCTCATCCCTGCGCCCGGGTCATCCCCCTCCCCCACAGCCTCCTGCAATGATGTGTGCGCATACAGTGACAGTGTGTCAGGCATTGTCAGTGTGTCTGCGCAGGGAGAGGGGAGGGAGAGAGATGGTGTGGGCAAGTGCCGGGGGGCCCCTTGAGGCACTGTGGGCCCCGGCACTTGCCCGAGTGTGCCGGGTGCTGACGCCGGCCCTGCATTCTTGTGAGCATTAGGATTGTTGCCATTGTATGTAGTGATAAGCGAGCATGCTCGTCAGAGCTTGGTACTCGTTGGAGTATTAGGGTACTTGATGGTGCTCGATACTCGGATGAGCATCTCGCTATACTCGAAACAATGGCATATTCCTCTTCCTGCATGTTTGGTGGCTTTTTCACAACCAATCATAATGCAGGAGAGTCTTGGGGAGCTCGTAGCATCATGTGGGAACCCTACATGTCGATAGAAGTGATTGGTTGGCCAGATCAGATGACCTGGGCATACAGTATAAGAATCTGGGCCGGCGGTGCTTGCCTCACATGCATGCTGGATGAGCATAGGGAGAGAGCTGCTGATTGTCAGGGAGAGCGTTAGGGAGGGACTTAGCCATCCTGTAGGCAGGGATACTAGAGAAAGAATCCAACAGCCCTTGTAAGGGCTTAAAATCTTTATTTATTTATTTTTGTGGACTCCAGACTTCTGACTGGGGCTTGCAGTGCAGCTACCACAATCTTAGCTGCACACTGTGGTGATAGACTGCTTGAAGAAAGAGGAAAGAGGACAGCAGGTGGTGCATAAAGACCCCAAAGAAGTCTTTAGTACTATTATATTTTTTGTGGCTGGTGCTGCTGCTGTTGTACATTGTATTACCGTGATTTGTAGTACAGCTGCATAGACCCTCACTGCTCATTGTCCTGTGTAACAGGTGGCATACACCATATACCACCACTTACACAAAGACTATACGACAGCCTCCAAAAACTAGTGTTATCTGTATCTTTTGTCATCTGCAGCCAGTCTGCAGGGTTCCTTCCTTTTTAAGTGCAGCCATATCCAACCTCACTGCTGTAGCCATTTTGAAGGCAGGGTTGACCAGGTCTTTTTATTACACAGACTATCGCACTTGCCCTCTCTTATATACTCTTTAAAGGATTAAAAGTGTATTCATTCAAATTCGGGGGCCTCTTAAGAATACTGTATTATTATTGTTATTGTCTTGAGTAGGGATGGTCTGAACAAACCCGAATCTCGGCAGGTTCGGACCATCCCTAGTCTTGAGGTTGAGGCTTTTGCCCAGAATTTGGCGTAATGGTTCGATTAGCCAGCCCCAGAGGCATCCATGCATGCTGCCCCTGCTTTTTCCTGTCCATTTCCGTGGTGTTTCCATCATTTTCTAAAGATTGATTTTTCTGTGCCGAGCTTGGGTCCCCTGCAAAAATGCTCGAGTTTCCCATCGACTTCAATGGGGTTCATTGCTCGAAACGAGCAACCGAGCATCAGGAAATATTTGTCTCGAGTATCGAGCACCCAAGCATTTTAGTAGTCGCTCATCACTAATTGTATGCCGATGTAAAACGTTTTAAAAATGTCCCTTAGAAATAACGTCAAGTCATATACTATTTAATAACTAAAGGAAATGAGAATAATTGAACACATATTGTGAAGTTTTGATTTATTTCATGTTAAATTAACCCCTTAAAGACAGAGCCAATTTCGATTTTTGCATTTTCGTTTTTTCCTCCTTGTGCTTAAAAGGCCATAGCACTTGCATTTTTCCAGCTAGAAACCCACATGAGCCCTTATTTTTTGCATCACTAATTGTACTTTGCAATGACAGGCTGAATTTTTGCATAAAGTACACTGCGAAACAAAAAAAAAAAAATATTTAAATGTGTGGTGAAATTGAAAAAAAACCAACAACACATTTTGTTTATTTGGGGGGTATGTGTTTTTACGCCATTCGCCCTGGGGTAAAATTGACTTGTTATATATGTTTCTCAAGTTGTTACGATTACAACGATATGTAACATGTATAACTTTTATTGTATCTGATGGCCTGTAAAAAATTCAAACCATTGTCAACAAATATATGTCACTTAAAACCGCTCTATTCCCAGGCTTATAGCGCTTTTATCCTTTGGTCTATGGGGCTGTGTCAGGTGTAATTTTTTGCGCCATGATGTGATCTTTCTATCGGTACCTTGACTGCGCATATGCAACTTTTTGAACGCTTTTTATTACAATTTTTCTGGATTTGATGCGAACAATTTTGCACTTTGGGATTTTTTTGCGCTGACGTCGTTTACCGTGCGAGATCATGAATGTGATTAATTAATAGTTTGGGCGATTATGCACGCAGCGAAACCAAACATGTTTGTTTATTTATTTATTTTTATTTACAACCTGGGAAAAGGGGGGTGATTCTGACTTTTATTCGGGGAGGGGGCTTTTTATTGACAACAACACTTTTTTTTTTTTTTTTTTTACACATATACTAGAAGCCCCCTGGGGGACTTCTAGTATATACACTTTGATCTCTCATTGAGATCTTTGCTGTATAGGTAATAGATATACAGCAAAGATCAATGAGATCGGCACTCGTTTGCTTTAGGCTGCTGCAGCCGATAACAAATGAGTGCCGAGCCGGGGACGGCACCATCTTGGAGCAGTCCCCGCCCAGAGGAGTGATTTCCGCCCCTAGACACCAGGGAAGTGCTGCGGTCCCGGGCTACAAGCGGCACCCGGGACCGCCGCGGTTCAGAGCAGGGTCGCCGCGCGGCCCCACTCTGAACACCCTTACCGGCAATAGAGCGTAAATATACGCCCTATGTCGTTAAGGGGTTAAATAATGCTATACAAGTTTGTTTACATCTATGTTGTAGGAGTAAAGCCTCCTTTGCAGTTTCCATCAGACTTAACTGAAAGAATAGTATTGGGGGTCGTGTGTGCCCAATCTATTTGCTCCGTATCGGATCTCACGCGGTTTCCGGTATAATTAGGCTGGGTTCACACTACGTATATTTGAGGCTGTATGTTTGAGGCTGTATAGCAACCAAAACAAGGAGTGGATTGAAAACACAGAAAGGCTATGTTCACATAATGTTGTAATTGAGTGGATGGCCGTCATTTAATGGCAAATATTTGCTGTTATTTTAAAACAACGGCTGTTATATTGAAATAATGGAAGTTATTTACCGTTATATGGCGGCCATCCACTCAATTTCAACATTGTGTGAACAGATCCTTTCTGGGTTTTCAATCCACTCCTGGTTTTGGTTGCTATGAGGACCTGACATGAGGACCAAATACAGCCTGAAATATACATAGTGTGAACCCAGCCTAAATGGAAATCACAACACAGACGTGGACAGCATTGTTTATTGGTAGTGGGGAGCTTAAAAGAAAACAGCCCTCTATGTGCAAATGGACATTATATTATTTATTTGATACACATTTATGAATTTTAATTTTACATTTTATGTATACCTCTTATAGTCACATTTTTTGAATATGTGTATATGAATATGAATATTGTATGCAGTGCCATAAGGTGACATTTTGTAATCCTGGTTGAGGGGGGGGGGGGGGGGACTAAATGTTTTCAACTGGTTTCTAACCTGAGCTCCTAATATGGAACAATTGATTTCCTTGATCTTGTTCAGGAAGCCAAAATGAGCGTAAACATATTATATAATATTAAACCTTGAAGAACAGCCGGAAAAAACAGTGTAGAGTTTTTGTAAACTTTTACTTTTTACTCTAGTGGTGTTTTTTCTATTATTTATCAAATTAAAAGGCATAAAGAATATGTTAATTTCTATTTTTATTCAAATGTGTTAATAATTTCTAAAATTTTACACTTTCAATAAATAATAGGAACTTGGATCAAAGCTTATGTAATAATTGAATAGATAATTAAATACAAATCCAATTAATATAAGTATAATTCGATTTTATTTTTATTTTTCCCATTGGGACATCCACTCACTTTGATGTTTATATTAGTATACAATAACCTTTGAAGATAATCTTATCCAAAAATAAAGAAGTAATCTGCGAAAAATTGTTTTTACGGTACCGCATAACCCTTATCTAAAACAATCGAAGCTGACTTTTTTTTTTAATTCAATGAATTTACTATGAATCCACACTGACAAAAGTGTACTTTGAGTTCACTCACAGTTGTCTTACATCTGTTTCAGCCTCTATAGTAATATACACTTTATAAGGAAAAGAACTGGGAGGCACACACATTGGTGGACATTTATTAACCCCTTCAAATCCATAATATGGCTCAATAAGTTACTACTGCAAATGCCCGTTGCAGTAAGAATGCATATAGCCGGCTCCAGCGCTAATGACAGGAAGCTGCGGTCACACAGCTAGCTATCATTAAACCCCGTAAACTTCACGATGTACAGTGATCACTGCGTTTAAGGTAGTCAGTGACAGGACAGGATCAAGAACCACTTACCTCAGTCCTGTCAGATCGTCCATCTGTTCATAGAGTCTGCTCTCAGGCAAAATCTATGTACAGATCCCCAATAACACTGATGAATGCTATGCTATGGCACAGCACTCATCAATATATGCAATTAGAGGGGACTTATAAATGCAATGCAAAATGTGTAAAGAAAAAAAAGGGGACACAAAAGTTTTAAAATATACATTTTTAAAACCCCTAATACAATGCCCCAATAAAGATTTATTACCCCCTTTCCCAATATACAAATAAAAATATTAACAAAATATTTTAAAAAATAAACATATAACATAACATGCAAAGCGTACATAGCGTGCAAAATTGGCCGATCTATTAAAATATAACAATATGGTGAACATCATAAATAAAAAGTGAAAGAAAAAAAAAAACACCAGGACTGCTGATTTTTTAAATGATATATTAGAAAAAAATATATAAAAACAATTATGATACTAATAAAAACTAAAGATCATGGTGCAAAAAATGACACTCCAACCAGCCCTGTATATGGAAAAATAAAAGCGCTATGGCTCTTACAAGGCGGGGAGGATCATTGTTTCAATTTTACCTGGACATCCAGGCATCATTGACCTCAGTCATGAAGGGGTTAAAATTTACTTGTACCATGGTCTTAAACAAAGCCCCGCCTCTATTCACTCCATCGGATTTACTAAGAGGCTCATGCCTGTAAGTAAATCAGTAGGACCTGCTGCGCAGCGAGTACAAAAATCTACACCTGCTCTAGAGTTTATGCCTGCTTGCCTTGCTATGCAACCACCCCCCCCCCTCCCCCGCCCATCAGGCAAGCAAGGCTTATGCCCTTCGTGTGCAAATGCCCATTACATTACTTATTTGATACACATTTATGAATTTTAATTTTACATTTTATTTATACCTCTTATAGTCTGTTGTGTACACTAGGGGCCATATTGATAAACATGGCTGATTATACCTACAAGATGTTTTAGAACTTTAGAAGTTTTTTACTGGACAACCACTTTATGGACTTCATCATAGGTCCTTATATTATATTAGATTTTCCCAGGTCCACCTTTAATTATAAATTTTAACCATGTACATTCCATTCTAACTTTGTAGTCAGCACGTTGCTATGTTGTAACTTCTGTCCTTTAGCATAGTCAAATCTAAAAACAATATTTAGTTTTAGAAAAAAGTTTGCAAAGCCCCAAACCCACTTTTTAATCATCATTCACACCATTGCTACAACAAGCACTGTAATTACACGACCTTCATAGGACATGCTAATGTATGAAACTTGCAAGACTGTTTATTGATCCACTACTTCACTATCTGAATTTGAAATAACGTGTTTAAAAAAAGAAAAAAAACACAACAGAAAAAGACAGCTTTTAGTATTATTTAACCTTTGGGTGACATAGAACCATATAATGTTTTACACATGAGATTTTGGAATAATGTAAAATGAGAAGAATGGAAGTGGCAAATTACAAACGTTGTACATCTGATATTATAAAATTAAGGAATAGAATGCTATCTATCTATCTATCTATCTATCTATCTATCTATCACAAGGGCAAAACTAGAGGCCCTATTACACTGAGTGATGTATCTTCCAGATCTAGCAGCGTATCTCCTCATGTAATAGAGATAGCGATCAGCCAACGAGAGAGCAAATGTTCACTTATTGGCTGATCTTTGTCTTTCAACATGTTTAAAATTCTGCGGCTGCAGGCCACACATGACTCTCTGTGGTAACCAGAAAGGATAATTCTACAAAAAGATTAGGTATTAGCCTAGAACTACAAGTTAGGACCAGGCAAATGACCTGTTGAGAGCTGGGACCACAGTCTCAAAGATTACCGTTAGTACCACACTACACCATCATGGATTTAAATCCTGCAGGGCATGCCAGATCACCCTGCTCATGTCAGCACATGCCCAAGCCCATTTGAACTTTACCAGTGACCATCCGGGTGATCCAGAGGAGGTATGGCAGAAGGTCATGTGGTTAAATAAGATAAAAAAATGAACTTTTTGATATTAAACCCATTCACCATCTTTGGAGAAAGAAGGTTGAGTACCACCCCAAGAACACAGTCCCAACAATGAAGCATAAAGGTGGACACCTCATACTTTGGGGGTGTTTTATACAAAAGGAACAGGTTGACTGCACTATATATAATGGAGGCTGGATGGGGCCATGTATTGCAAGATTTTGGAAAACAACCTCCTTCCCTCAATGAGAGTATTGAAGATAGTTGCTTGGTGGGTCTCCAAGCTTGTCAATTTACCAAAACACATAGCCAGCACAACTAAAACGTGGCTCCGTATGAAGCATTTCAAGGTCCTAGTGTGGCCTTTGCCAGTCTCCAGACCTGAACCTAATAGAAGATCTTCGGAAGAAGCTAAAACTCAATGTTGCCCAGCTACAGCCAAAAACCTCAAAGATCTGGAGATAATCTGTATGGAGGAGTGGGACAAAATCCCTGCTTCAGTGTCTGTAAACTTTGTCAAGAACTACAGGAAATACTGTATATGATCTCTGTAATGGCAAGCAAAGGTTTCTATACCAAATATTAAGTTCTGTTTTTTCGATTGTATCAAATACTTATTTCATGCAAAAAGTTGCTAAATTGTACAAAAAAATCAAATAATGTGATATTATGGAATTTTTTAAATAAATTCTCTCTCTTACAGTTGAAATGTACCTACAATAATAATTACATACCTTTCAATTCTTTGTAGGTGAAAAAACTTCATCAAAATCGACAGTGTTTTAAAAACGTATTTTTCTCGCTGTAGTTACAAAGTAAGATTAAAAGAAGGCTTTAAGAAAAAAGCTATAATCTTTTTTCCCCTAAGGAGAGAGAGTGCCCCCTTGTCTTTTTATCTTTTTAGGGGGGGGGGGGTTGTTACCTGGAACATGGAACATCTTTTCACTGTGTTTCTTCCTCAAACATCTCTTCTCAAGGACATAAAAGTTTAAAGAGGCGCTATCACAAAATGAACAACTTTTGACATGTCAGAGAAACATTTTAAAAGCATTGATTGGTCGGGATTTGAGCGTTCAGACCCTGACCGATTGTGACGCATAACAAGATAGCCTCATAGTGGAAGTTTTTGGGTAAAGTCTTTTCTCCCTAACACAGAGCGGATAGCTCTATCTATTGATTGGTCAGGGTCTTAACGTGAAAGTACCTTTACCTTTGCTTATTAAAAAAATAAAAATAAATGAAGACTATGTGGATAGCACCGCTGGCGCAGTCTATTTTTTAAATGCTGCCTCGTTTCTTCAATCAGAGTACGTACCCTGGCCGGAATAGGTGCACATCTGTGCATGAAACAGCCTGTCAGCGGGATGCTCCTGCATTCATTTCTCTCCCTCCTATGTGTAATTTCTGAATAAAGGTCTGATTTTGAATAAAAGACTGATTATCGCACAGCCTGTACAGGACCCGCTGGTGAAGATTTCCTATTCTTTCATTTTGGAATGTACCACTTTGCTTATTAAAAATTTTTTTTACACTACCTGGTCAATTCCATTGCGCACATCAGAGTGGCACTGTCTATTTTTTAAAGCACCACCTGGCTTCTAAATCTGTGCCAATTTCTTTGTGTACACTGCAGTGCACTTAATACACTGGAGGTGCCTCCAATGTACAGATATACAATTTCCTCGGTGACAAGGGGAGAGGATATTGGTACACTGGGGGCACCAGGCTCACCTCCAGTGCAAAGAGCTGGCCAAAGTTCATATAAAGAAATTGATAGAGATCATGGGAATCGAGTGGCATTTTCAAAAATGGACTCTGCCACTGTGATATACTGTAAATGCCAGCACTGACTAGGTACTCTAAAAAAAAAGTTTGAGCAAAAGAAGTGGGACACTTAGACCATGACCGATAAAAACTTTTCACATGTCTCTCTGACACATGAAAAGTTGCCCGCCTTTGTACCTTTTTAGCTCCTGGACATCCTTTCTATGAAGTGGTGCCCAGAACTCAACAGCATACTCCAGATGAGGCCACCCCAAGCTTTATAAACAGTATTATTAAGTACTGTACATGCCTGTTTTAACCCTTTCACAATCTGGGGTCATTGATGCCTCAATGCCCAGGTTGTGATTTGACATCAGTTTATGAGATTATAATGGTCCCATAAACTGATGTCCATATATCTGCCCCCCCTCCTCTGTTCCCTGGCGCTGTTACAATCTTGTATCAGCGGTAGGGGAGAGAGGGGAGAGGGCAGAGCTCATGGGTGCGCACCCAGCCTTCCCTCCCGACCCCGCTGCTTCACTGATAGCTGGGACCCACCGGGGATTACACAGGTGCAGCTTCCATGCCTGTGTCATCCTAGAGCGTTAATTAACGTCACTGTAGCATCGGGCATAGGCTGCAGCAACATTAATTAATAGTGGGCGGCGGGAAGGGGTTAATACAGCACAATATCCAACTGAAGCAGTGAATTTAATTTGCATGCTGTTCTGTGATCTAGTATCTATGAGTAAACCCAAATCCTTCTTTATCAGTGACCTTCCCAGTTTAACTCCTCCTATGACATATGATGCATGCAGATTATTGGTACCCAAATGCATAACTTTTCTTTTATTTACATTAGACCTCATTTGGGGAACAGAGAGGTGGTACGCAGGTGGCAGCACTGAAACAGGAGAGGTAAGTGGATATTATTGTCTTCACCCCCCCCCCCCCTCCACTAGGCGTTTGTAGTATAATCAACTTTTACGGTCTTGTGATCAGTGGGTAAAATACAAACACTGTCACTGACTACTAATTTTGGTTTCTGTAAACACAAAGTTGGAGTTATTTTGCCATATGCTGTCATTCGTGGCATGGAAGTGTGAAACTGTCTTTGACTTTCAATAAATATTCTGAGATATTTGCATTTACATTTATAGTAAAGAAAAATAAGCTTGCCTTTCTGCTTATGATACCAGAACGTTCAAATCTGGGCATCTCGCGGAAAAAAAAAACAAGCCTCGGAAAATATGCTAATAAATACGACAGAAATCAGAATTCAAGATTAGCAACATGTATCTTACATCTATCCTATTTCAGCGCTTCTTATTTAAGGTTAATTTTCACCCCTACATGGAGTTTTGTTAGAAAAGAACATGTTACTCTTCTGATTATGTAGCATTTGGAAATATATTTATACTGTAAATAGAAATATTTGGATTTGGATCAAATTTATGAAAACTGTAAAAAGTACTACAGTGATATTATGATATTAAAGTAAGACATTTAAGTATAAGCAGCATGGTAACTTCCCATTTAAAATAATTTATTGAAACAAAAGCCAACAACAATGGTGAGTATACCCCAACGTAAGCATCAATAACAGCTTGACCAAAATGTTTTGTGCTGATCACAAGTCTAATTGTTGTCTGCTGAGGCATGGCATCCCACTCTTGAAGGGTGGCCTACAGGTCATTGAGGTTCTGGGGTACAGATATACGAGCCACTATATGGTGACTCAGCTTATGGGATTTGGGATTTGGGAGACCTATGAGATTTAGGTCTTGAGAAACATAGAAGACTGTCGGCAGGAAAAGACAACTTGGTCTATCTGGTTTGCCTTTTTAGTATTTACTTTCTTTTTTTTCTAAGAATAGAGAGATGTTTATCCCAGCCACATCTGCTGGAAGTTTGTTTCAAGCATCTACTACTCTTTCAGTAAAGTAATAATTTATTATGTTGCTTCTGATCTTTCCCCTCTTTTGAGGCTTTAGCAGCATTTATAGTCTGTTTTGCCTCCTTCTGTATAACTTTATATGTCTCTCTGTCAGCTATACATCTCCTACAGGCTATTTTCCCACAGCATCTGTTTTATGTAAAAAAAATGTCCGTCATTTCTATTAAACCATAATGTTTTGTTTTGTTTTTTTCTTCTTCTACTTCCTTTTGTTAATTTCTTGTACTTTGTCTAGTTGCCTTTAATACAGCAAATTTTTAGTACTGTCGTTCTCTACTGGCTCTGTGTCCCTTGACCTGGTCAGCCGCATAAAAACACAGACACTTAGCAGGGAGCAAGGTTTGACCAATCAACACTTTTGACATGTCAAATGTTGTTGTTTTTTCTAATGACAGGTACACGACTCATACATGTATATTTCCCTTTAGTACATATCTGCCAATGATACAACATTATTGGAGTCAGTTTGGGGTATTGTCAGAGTCTCCTGGATGATTAATCTTCTGACATACTTTTCTCTGATGTTTCTACATCTTTTTTTTTTCTAATAAACAGCAATCTGTACCTTAGATTACAGCTGGTGGTTCACTATTGGGGGGGCTATATCTCATACGCAGTACAACTATCATTTATAATGACCTTAGTGTTGGGCTATCTTGGAACTCGCCACATACAGTATGTATTGTATGTGCCATTGTACAGGTAAATTTTTTAATTTACATTGGTGCATGCGTAAAAAAAAAAATGGGTAGGGGCTCGCACTAGAATTCCTAGTCTTGGAGCACCCTTTTGTGTATTAATCTCTGTGAGACTGAGTATGTGTGGATCTGGGGGGCATTGGGTTGGGGCGCTATTTACAGGCCCCTCTTTCCCTAGCACCCTCTAAGTCACACTTGTCTGTTGCACCATTGGGCTCTTTATTCTATAAACTGTGATTGACACTTTATATGCCCATACATTACCAGACTTCCATGCCCTCACTTGGGGCAAAGCATCTACTAACCCCTCCTTTACACTAGTTTATATGACCTTATCCTATCTACCAAATGTAGTGGGTCATAGACATTGCAACAGTGTTGCCTTATTAGTGGCATTGACTAGATTTTTCTATTGTACCTTATAGATTTGACCACTCTTGTATTGTTGATACGATCTTTATACAGTCGCAAGATCACTTATTTGTACTTAGCTATGGGAATAAACTTTAGTAGAATTTGAACCTAATCCGGAATGCTTTTGGACCCTTCCTCATGCTTTGCCTCCTGGACAGGTCAAAAGTTTTTTTTTAAAGTGACAGTGTCCATTTAAACTCTTCAACGATGAACAATTCTCCTTGTTAAGAAATGATTAAAGGGCTGAATTTAAAGTTTGCCCGGGTCAGTATATGGTGCTTCCTATATTTAAGTGTACTTTGTTAGAATATAATGTATCTGTTAGGAACCGGACAGCAGGACAAGACAAACAGTGAGCCCTAAGCTCAGCCCCGCCCACTGTCCTCTACCTATTTGCCACAATCCGCCCTAAAATGGCGGCGAGCAACTGGGCGGCAGTCCCTGCGCTGGCTAGGTGGGACACAAGGACAAGACAGACAGACAAAACACAATAACGAATGGTCAACAGTCCGGGTCACAACAAACGGGCAGCAAAAGTACAAAATCACAATCCGAAGGCAAAGTCAATATACAGGCAGTATGGGCAGGGGCAGGCAGCAAACAAGAATGGTCAGAAAGGCAAAGCAGGGTCAGAATCAACAGAGCAAGAATAGAAACACAGAACCAGGCAGAGACAAGCTCAATATCCGGCAATGAGAGCACAGACTGGGTTAGTTATATAGGAGGCCAGGATTCTGGTCCAGAATGTAATTGGACCATCCCCCTGATCTCCAAGCACAGACACCTGAGAACAAGACAGATCCACTGGCAGGATGACCTGTCAGTCACAGCAGAACCCAAACACAGATTAACCATGACATGGCCAGACAGAATTCAGCAGGTGAAGTCGGGTGTGTCTCCCAACAAAGGTGAGCATATAAACCAGTGTTCACACACTGCAAACAAAACACAGAAACAGGATACAAGAAAATCAGCACCTTCTCGGCCGCACAGCACGAGCCGAGGGGCGCATAATGCTCTGCAGAGATACCATCCTGACAGTACCCCCCCTTTTACGAGGGGCCTCAGGACCCTCACAGGACTCAACTTCACTTAGAAGATTGCCATCTGACTCCCATTCATCAGAAGAAGAGTCCATGGCATGGAGAACAGGCTTACTGACAGGACGAGCAGAAGAACATGATAAATTTGCATCAGATACAGGCAAATCAGTTACAGTAGAACTAGCAATGTTTATTTCGCCGGAGGGTACCTGTGCGCCCAAGTGACCTTCCTGGGAGTCACCTGGACGCCGATGATCTGGGTGCAGGTTTTCTTGCCGCTTGGGACGCTTGTGGCAGAAACTGATGAAGTGGCTACTGTCACCACAGTAATAACACAGACCGTTGTGTCTCCGGTGTTCTCGCCTGGTCCTGGCGTCCAATTGTCCCAGCTGCATGGGCTCGTCCTCATGTATATCAGGGATAACAACAGAGTGTTTGACAGAGCAGGGGACAGAGGTCTTAGAAGGGTCAGAGCCTACTTTCTCCCTATATCTGTCACGGAGCCTTCGGTCTATGCGAATAGCCAAATTCATGGCCTGCTTTAGGGTGGAAGGATCTGGGTGTCCTGTCCAGGCATCCTTAATGCCATCAGACAACCCCTGCTTAAATTTGCATCTAAGCGCAGGATCGTTCCATCCGGATGGAACGCACCACTGGCGGAACTCGGCACAATACTCCTCCACTGGTCGCTTGCCCTGTCTCAAAACTGTCAACTGCCTCTCAGCTGCTGCTGCCCTGTCAGGGTCATCATACAGTAATTCCAATGCGGAGAAAAACTGATCCACAGAAGACAATTCAGTGGCATCTGGAGGCAAAGAAAAGGCCCACTCCTGTGGAGGTCCTTGTAAGAGTGACATAATAATGCCTACTCTCTGGCTCTCATCCCCAGAGGACCGGGGACAAAGTCTGAAAAACAACTTACATCCCTCTCTGAAGATCCGAAAGGCCCTTCTCTCGCCCTTGAACCTATCAGGAAGCTGCACTGGAGGTTCTGGGGGAACAGCAGCAGATAGCATGGCATTTTGGCCCAGGAAAGACTCTACCTGCTGCACCCGTTGCGTAAGGTCCAGAACAAGCTGGTTGAGACTTTGCATTTGCTCAACCAGAGCTTTCATGGGGTCCATAGCAAGGTGAGAGAGAGAAGAGAAAGAAAAAAAAAAAAAAAAGTAAGGCCGGATATTCTGTTAGGAACCGGACAGCAGGACAAGACAAACAGTGAGCCCTAAGCTCAGCCCCGCCCACTGTCCTCTACCTATTTGCCACAATCCGCCCTAAAATGGCGGCGAGCAACTGGGCGGCAGTCCCTGCGCTGGCTAGGTGGGACACAAGGACAAGACAGACAGACAAAACACAATAACGAATGGTCAACAGTCCGGGTCACAACAAACGGGCAGCAAAAGTACAAAATCACAATCCGAAGGCAAAGTCAATATACAGGCAGTATGGGCAGGGGCAGGCAGCAAACAAGAATGGTCAGAAAGGCAAAGCAGGGTCAGAATCAACAGAGCAAGAATAGAAACACAGAACCAGGCAGAGACAAGCTCAATATCCGGCAATGAGAGCACAGACTGGGTTAGTTATATAGGAGGCCAGGATTCTGGTCCAGAATGTAATTGGACCATCCCCCTGATCTCCAAGCACAGACACCTGAGAACAAGACAGATCCACTGGCAGGATGACCTGTCAGTCACAGCAGAACCCAAACACAGATTAACCATGACATGGCCAGACAGAATTCAGCAGGTGAAGTCGGGTGTGTCTCCCAACAAAGGTGAGCATATAAACCAGTGTTCACACACTGCAAACAAAACACAGAAACAGGATACAAGAAAATCAGCACCTTCTCGGCCGCACAGCACGAGCCGAGGGGCGCATAATGCTCTGCAGAGATACCATCCTGACAGTATCTTACTGACAATTATTGATAACTGGTTTTAATTCTTTTCTGCATTCCCCTTTTTCTCACAGCTATGGTGTAAATTATTCATGCATTGAAGTGGATAATGAGTTGCTGGAAACAGATCTTATAACTGCAGATGGATGTTTTCCTACAAAACAGTATGACTATCATATTTTCAAGCATTAACAAATTTAAACTAAAAAGTGCATTCATCTAAAACCTTATGCTGAGGAATACTGGCAAGTTTTTTTTTTCAGGTGATTAATACTGTACGTTTTAATATTATCTAGAGCATTGCCCTCTTTTACCTTGGTGATCCTTTAATAATAAAGTAATTTTTCATGGGCGCACAGCTGGGCAACATAGGATTGTGTGTAATTTATATGGCTTTGTTAGGGTATGTGCACAAGTTCTATCCGTCCCATTGGCTTCATTCTATGCTCAGGCAGATTCCGCCGTCTATCCAAAGAATTGACATGTCCGTAGAGTGCAGATACCCTAACTCACCTGAGGCATTAACACTGTGTTCACACTTCGTTTTTGCAATCCATTCGATTTTTACATTGACTTCCATTATAAAAAAAAACTAATAAAAAAAGGACATGGAGAGAAAAAGGAGCTGCTGCACCTCACACCTATGGCTGACACTAATGCCTCTCGGCTACATTTAAAGACCAACGCCAGGATGTTGGTATACAATTTGGTCAAACCATATTGCCTCATGTACCACGTGCATGTCCCCTGGCTCACCTACACTAAATCCACACTGTGTCAGTCAGCGTCCGCTAACCCCGCAAAGCGAGCGCAAGTAGGGAAGTGAGGCCCCGAATGGACCAAACCCCAAGGGAGAAAGCAGCCAACAAGCAACACAAGTGTGAACAAGGTCTTACTGACCTAGTGACCTTTATATAAAAAAACTAATCAAAATGCAGCGCCCCCCCCCCATGTACACAAAAATGTGGTCAACACTGCATTTTTTTAATCAAAAGATTGCAAAGATGCAGTGTGAACCCAGCCTTAGGCGATGACATGATTAACCATTCGTAGCTATGTAGTGCCTTTGGCATGTTCCATTCCATTTTGATGGTGACAAGTCAAACACGCACATGTAAACAAAGTTGTTTACAAGCTGATCAACTGAATGCAACTCCTATTTGAAACCTGTTATCCAGGAATAGAAAGAAATACAGCTAATTTCTGTTCTTAAAGGGGTTATCCAGCGTGGGGGCTATTTTTACATATGGCTGGGGAGGAGGTGGCTAAAAGAAAAGACGTCCACTCACCTCCCCGGTTCCAGCGATGGGTCCCGCATCGCGGCATTCCGGTGACCGGTTCCCGGCCGCTTCTGGGTGTCTGACGCGGGCCCGAGACGCCTCCTTCACTGAGTGGCTGAGCGGACCTGAGACGTCACGTGTCAGACACCCGGAAGCGGCCTGGAACCGGGCACCGGAGGGCCACAATGCGGGACCCGCTGCTGGAACCGGGGAGGTGAGTGGACATCTTTTCTTTCAGCCACCTCCTCCCCGGCCATATTTAAAAAAAAAACCCTGCTGGACAACCCCTTTAAGTATGGAGCAGTCCATTGTGTTACTGAGATGTTAAAAGGGAGCAAAGCTAAAATTTTACTATGATGATATTGTGGAGACTGGATCCTGGTGGAATGTAAGCTGATGAGCTAGCTGGGGACAGGCCTTTAAGTGTGACTAGGCCTGATTGTGCCAAAGCCTTGCACCAAGCTCTAGGGTGTGACTACTCTTTCTAGGTTTCCACCGGTGATACAACCATTACTATGGTACCAATTAGCATAGAAATAGCATGTTAGTACATGTCTTGGCTCTACTGTGTGATTTCATAGTGTCAACCTCATTTCTACTTTTTAGATCTCACAGATATACAGGCTTGTGTTTTACTTTAATGATGTTATAATGATGTGGGTCTTGGTTCCAGTGTGATGATGTCTCTCCCCTGTGTACTGCAGCTTCTAATGTGATGATTTCACAATATTTATCATAATCTTCATGACAGGATGAAGATGGTCGATCATCTACAAGGGGTAGATGGTCGAGGCAATTATTTATATGACATTACCCACTCATTTGATAATTTTAACATACATATATGTATTTTATGAATCACTACCTATCTATGAATCACTACCTATCTATTTAGCATGAAGATAGTTGCATACACCATGAGATGTTAGACCTTTATTCCAAGCTATGTCATGCTAGACATTTCATGTATTTACACATTTTCTCATAAAATGTTCATTCAGCAACAGTATTCCTGCAGTTTCATCCCAGATCAGCTGCATCTATACCTTCCATTATTGTAACTTGGTCATGTGACCACTTCACAGGTACACTAGAAACTGTACCATGGGCCCCGGGCTGTTCCCAGAACTTGCACTAGCATTGTGGTCCCAGCATTGCTGCTAGTGATTCCTGTCCATGACTCCAGCCCGTGATTCCTGCCTGTGACTCCTGGTTCCTGTCCATGGTTTCTGGATGAGTCTCCTGCTGTGATGCCTGATGTCCTGCCTATGTGTCACCAGCTGCACCTCGCCCGCCACTGCTAAAAAGCCAGGTCAGGGGTAGTGACCTGAGGGTCACGTGCCGCAGCAAGTCCATCCTACCTTGCATAACTGGTGAAGAAGAGCAATCCATTAGACTCTGCTCCCTGGCTTATGCTATCACTAGTGATAGTCAAGTGGATCCCGGACTCCTGTTGTTACAGTTGGCTCCAACCATGGATCCCAGAAAGTTACCAGAGTGGTCACCCAGCAAAACAAGCAGATCCCACAGCATTCGCAGCAGCTGTTACAGCAGCTCCTTACGGCTCAACAGGTTCCATCAGAGCCTCTGAATCTACACCGTATCTGCGCCCATCCAAATGTGGTAACCCCAAAATGTACAGGGGATTTATCTCCTGATGTACCATGCACTTCAAGCTCCTGGCCAACCAGTTCACCAAGGAGCATTCCAAGATGGCGTTTGTCATAAGTTTACTTGTGAGATTGGGATGATCACCTCTGTGAGATCGGGATGATCTGATTACAGCTAATCTTCAGGCCTTCTCCAGGTTCTGGGGCGCATTCGAGAAGCCAGTATAAGTATCCTCTGAGGAGATTGGTCTCCTCAATTTGCGACATGGGAACTCCTCCGTTGGCGCAGTACAATTCTGCATGCTGATTGCAGAACTTGACTGGAATAATACTGCCCTTGTCACCACCTTAAGAAGGGTCTTCCTAGAGGAGTGAAGGACGTGTTTTCCAGTTGGGACCTCCCTACCTCCGTGAATGACCCGGTCCATCTGGCTACTCAGATCGATGTCCGCTTCTCTGAGAGGGAAGAGGGGGTCAGTCAAGAACGTGAGTTGGTCCATCCTTGCCGCACGTCCAGGCTGGCACCAGCATTTTAAGAATTTGTCTTCACCTTTGTCCCCGCCAGCATCCGAGGAGCCCATGCAGGTGGAGAGAGTTCACCCTCATTGGTATGTAGTATTTCCCACGTAGCTAATCTCCCCATTCCCCAAAGGTAGTCTCCCTGATAGGTAGGCATCCAATGAAGGTAACACCGCAATAGTAAGCTGTCCAGTATGTAGTTTTCCACATGAGTCATATCCCGCCTTCCCAGTAGGAAGTCCCCCTTTAGAAAATTGCCCCGGTATTTAGCAACCCCCCCCCCCACCCCCAACATATAGTATTCAGGAAGCGTTCACAGTTAAAAAGCACACTGAACAGGGGTTCAAGGTGACAGAAGAGCGGGCACCGCAGCAAACATAGGTGGATTGGACCATGGGTTCCCCCAGAGCCAGGGGCCCTGGGGGCCACCTGAACTGCTCATATTTTAATCTGCCCCTGTGTGTATCAGGAAGTGGTCTATCCTGTATGGTAGAATTCCTGTGTACTGAAGGATTGCCTCATTGCCATCATGGTTCATGCAACTAAGTAACCTACAGACTCTTCCCTCTTGGCAGCTCTCAGACCCCTCCCTCTACACCAAGCTCTGCTTTCCATCTGTACATTCTTGCATACACTGAGTCATAGTGAAGAGATCACTTCTGCCCTATCTAGGAGACCTGGCCAGCAGGAATAAATTAGTTAAATCTTTAAAGTGATTAGCTGCAGCATTGTACAACTCCAGTAACTCACACTGCTTGTCTTTCTAGTGTGTCCTTTTTGAACCTGGCAAACTGAATTTTTCAAAACTTTGCTTATCTCTAGTCTTAACACAAGAGCTACTAAACTTTATACTTCATATAAACCTATAGGCTATGAATGCACAATATTTGTTTTTTCAGGCATATTATTTTTGTATTTTTGGATGGCCACCATTTTTAATCAAAAATAGGGACGATACAAAGTTGCGGATAGAGATTTTTTTTTTTTACATCAGCCATTTCAGAAGGAAGGGAGAAAAGCTCACATACAGTTTTTTTGTGTCTTCAGTAGAAAGCAGCAGCTCAGAACTGGGGGAAGGAGACTGAATACATAATAACAAGTATGGAATGAATTGTTAGTCTCACCATGGGCAGTAACGTATGAAAAGTTATGTTTGAGTAGTATACCCCTTTAATATAGGAAAGTTATGTAAAATCCGTCATTCTCTATTTACCTGTATACAGTGGCATTATACACAAAGAGCCGGCAAGGCAACAAATGCGGCTTTAATGCATGTTCACTGATCAATCCTTCTTTCTCTAAACGGTCTCACCCTTTTGATGCAGGTTCCTATCTCTTATCACTCGATCAGCCACTAGAGCACTACATGTTCCAGCAAGTCTAAATTATAAACAGTATAATTTACTATGGTGTTAGCATGAGGACATTGTATTTGTGAATATGAACAAACTCCCTGCTACTGTACATGTAACTTTGTTCAGAACTTATAATTACGTTACTTTTTAAAGTATCGATCTTCTCAATCTCCTGCAATTATCTTCAGGTTAAGGTTTCCTCTCTACACACTAGGGTGTCTTCTGCTATAACTGGCAAACATTTTTCACTTACTTGGCGTGTTCGACTATTATTTTGGTTGGTTTAGTGTTACATATATTCTCTCGCTGTTTCTGTCTTATGGGAAAAAAAGACTAGTTTCTGACCTTTCCAGCCACATTACACAGTGACCAGATGGATCCGCAGAAACTCCATTCACAAAGTCTGTGATGGAGAACTTTGAACACATAAAAATAAACAGATCAATGAGGTTAGTGGATATAGATAATTTAAAGATTATTAATGTATAGACTGTATTCTGACCCCCACTGCACAGACACACTAGGCCCTTTGTTGTTTATACATACAATACAATACATCTATCCTTAACTGTTTTCCTATTTTGATTGTATCCTAATGGGCCAGTTCAAGTATCACTTCCTTGAGAATATTCAACTCATTTACAGTTATCAGCCTACATTTTGTACATGCTGCTTCTATGACTTGCTATAATTCCTACTCATCTCCTCCTGTGGGATGGAGGGTAACTTAATCATACACTACTGCAATCTAGTGATCAGTCAGGCTCTTTTGGCCCTGACTGTTGCCCATAGCTGTAATATGGGAGGGAATCGTGTTCTTTTCACTAAATATTTTATAGTGCAAGTCTTTATGACATTGGATGTTATGTCACATCACATGTGGTGTCCCACCATGGGTGTTCCTTGTCTGGCACCTGTCGCAAAAACCCTTAGACTCAAAAGTAAGATGGTGATAAAGATGTTTATGAGTTTCATCACTAGATGTTAGTGTTCTACGTATAAACTTGTTCCTATCTCTATACTTCTTTCTTTGCACATTCTCTTCTCCACCACTCACAGGGACTCTTACATACCCTGTAGGAAGTAGTCACTTGGGGAGAGGAAGTGTTGCATCAGTTTCCCTTTTATTCTCTGGGGAGTAGGACATAAAGAGAACAGGCAGAGAACAGGCATCCCTGCTAAACTTAGCCAGGGCCTGGCTTTGCCAGGATCCCTGTTCGGGACAGTCCAGCTGTGTTAGTTGGTGCAAGACACACGTGTATGGAGAGTTCAGAGACTTTCACTCCTAAAGGTACAACTACAGAGACTATGCAGTGTTAGACCCCAAATAAAGGACAAGTCATGTATAAAATACAATTTATACTCAATTGTCCCAGCGCCTATGGAGAGCTGTGTCCCGGTCCTGGACCCCGCTGGCTGTCTTCTTATCACGACCCAGCTGACGGATGCCCTGCTCAGCCAGTCAGTGACTGGGTCAGGACACTGCTGCGGGTAAATCCAGCTCTTCAGTGAAATGGATCCTGGGTCGTGACGTACCCATAATCAGAGAAAAGATGACAGCCAATGGGGTCCAGGAGCTCCATGATGCGACTTCCTCTTTAAAGGGAATCAACTAAAAAAATAATAATAAACCTACCAATTGTTGCTAAAACCGCTAATTATACACTGCAGGAAAATCTATCTGTTCTATGTGTCCCTGCTCGCCGTGACCCACAAAGTTACTTTTATCAACTCTTGCGTTGTACATAAAACAAACTAGTCATTTGGAAGGTCCCTAAGGCCCAACTAGTCTTTCTGGGGCTGGTGAGGAATTGTAATCATAATATTTTATGTAATATTCTTAAAGATCTCTGTAATTAGGAAAAGGATTTAGCGTCCCTGGCTTAATAGAACAATGGAAACTACAAATCCACATTTCCAAATGTAAATAATGCACCACACCCAAATTAGAGAGAAGAGTGGGGCTTTCTCTGGAAGAAAGTTACCAGGTTTTTGTAGCGCTGGATGACCCTAACAATCTTAATTCGGTATAGTCTGAAGAATTGAACACAAGAACAAGAAGACCCAATCTGAGGTTAGTTAGTATACTAGGATTGCTCTCTCCGCAACTCACAGCTTTGACTTAAACCTAATGAGAGGGTCCCTTTTACTGTCTAATTTGCTAGGTACATTCTGTACCTTATGAGAATGATAGGGTTAGAAACAGGAGAAAACTAATACATAAAAATAAAGCAATAAATAAAGTTAGTATTTAAATGCCTCAAATAGCTGGAAACATAGATAAACATTGCCAAAAAGTAAAACAAACTTTTCTATATTTTTTCAATTATGTAAATAGTAAAAAGGTTACATTGAAAGTCCTGGCCCTTTAAAAAGTAATGAGGACAGAATTGAGGAAGGTGATGAGAAGAAAAAGAATTCAAGAAAATTAAATGTCAAATAAAATGCACTAAAATATGATAAATTTACCATTAAATGTTGCCTGTCTGAATCTACACCTTAAAAAAATATTAAAATAGCCAAAACAACTGCTCTGGAATATTCATTCTTGTGTTTAGTACTTAGATAGATACTTAGAGGAGAAGTCCTGCAAATTTTTTTATTAAAGTATTGCATTGCCCCCCAAAAGTTATACAAATCACCAATATACACTTATTACAGGAAATGCTTATAAAGTGCTTTTTCCCTGCACTTACTACTGCATCAAGGCTTCACTTCCTGGATAACATCGTGATTTCACTTCCTGGATAACATCGTGATTTCACTTCCTGGATAACATGGTGATGTCTCGAACCAACTTCCAGAGCTATCCGGGCTGTGGCTGCTGGAGAGGTTGATGGCAGGGGGACACTGAGGGACACAGGGCACTGGAGGGACACTGAGCATCCCCCTGCCATCAACCTCTCCAGCAGCCACAGCCCGCACAGCTCTGGGAGTCGGGTCATGACATCATCATGTTATCCAGGAAGTGACATCACCATGTTATCCAGGAAGCGACATCACCATGTTATCCAGGAAGTGACATCACCATGTTATGCACGAAGTGACATCACCATTTTTATTCAAAAAATGAAGCCTTGAAGCAGTAGTAAGTGCAGGGAAAAAAGCACTTTATAAACATTTCCTGTAATAAGTGTACATTGGAGATTTGTATAACCTTTGGGGGGCAATACAATACTTTACAAAAAAAATTCACAGGACTTCTCCTTTAAATAACAGGACTGGCTTATAGTAACTGTGGTGTCAATACTCAAAAAAAAAAAAAGGAAACTACAGGCTTGTAAGTGTAACAATTGGTAGATTGTTCAAAGATTTTCTTGAAGATGCTATGCTGAAATATTGTCATGAATATGCCTGTGCCAAACTCAGTGCGCCCCTTGGCTCATGCTGCGCGCCTGAGATGGCGCTGATATTCAGTGTTTTTGTATGTTTTGCATGTCCTGAACCTTGTCTGAACACTGCTCTATTTCTTCTGGGTTTGTTCAACCACACCCACTTTGCCTGAGATACTCCTGGCCACTCCAGAGTTAACTCTGATGCTGGTTAGCTAGTCTGACAGACTGTTCTCCCTGCCAGTCAGGTTGCTCTTGCCCCAGGTGTTCTGAGGAGATCAGGGGTCTGGTCCAATCAGCTTCTGCACTGGACCTCTGGTCTCCTATATAGTGCCAGCCTGCCTCTCACTGCCAGATATTGAGCTTGTCTCAGCCTACTTCTGCCTCTGTTTAGCTCTGTTGTTATTCTGACTATTTTGCCTTGTATTCTGACTATCCCTGTTTGCTGCCTGTCGCTGACCATATTGCCTGTTTATTGACCGTGCTTTCTGGATTGTGTTTTTGTACTGCGTTGCCCGATTGTTGTGACCCGGACTGTCGACCATTCTTCATTGTGTTTTGTCTGTCTGTCTTGTCTTTGTGTCCCACCTAGCCAGTGCAGGGACTGCCGCCCAGTTGCTCGCCGCCATCTTAGGGCGGATTGTGGCAAGCAGGTAGAGGACAGTGGGGCTGAGCTTAGGGCTCACTGTCTTGTGTTGTCCTGCTGTCTGGTTCCTGACAGAATATCCGGCCTCAATATATATATATATATATATATATATATATATATATATACTGCCCCCTCTGGTGCCATGACTACTGTGGAAGATCTTGCTACCCGGGTGGAGGGGGTGTCAAGCCTGGTGGTCCAACTGGCAAACCAGATAACAGTTATTGGATTTAAAACAAGTGGCTAAGATGGAGGCTTTGTCTTGCCTGGTTGATGACCTGGCTAAACAGGTTCAAGTTTTGTCTGCCAACCAGAATAATGCTGTGGTAGCGCCCCCAGTGGTGGAAAATCCTAAAAAAAACAGTCATGTTGCTCCCTGATAGATTTTCTGGCGATATGGAGAAATTTGAGTCCTTTAGGGGTGCTTGTATGTTGTTTTTTCGGATCAATCACTTCCCTTCTGAGCAGGAGAAGGTTGGTATTGTGGTCTCACTGCTTCAGGGAGATCCTCAGGCTTGGGCTGTCAAAATTCCCCCTGAGGCAGAGGAATGGAATAGCTTGGAGAAATTCTTTTTGTCCCTGGTTACTATATATGCTCAACCTGATGACATGGCATTGGCAGAGAATAATCTATTCTCTCTCCGTCAGGGTAAGCGACCAGCAGAGGAATACTGTTCCGAGTTTAGAAAATTTAGTGTGGTGACTGCTTGGTGTGAACCGACTTTGAAGGCTTTCTTTAAGCAAGGATTGGCAGAGGTCATTAAGGATGCCTGGGTAGGTCACCCAGATCCTCCAACCCTTAAAGAGACCATGGCCTTGGCCATTAGTATCGACCGCAGACTCCGTGACAGAAAGAGGGCGAAAGCAAACTCTGACCTCTTCAAACCTTCTTCTTTTCCTGCTGAAAAACCTTTCCTCCCTGTTGTCTCAGAGGAGGAACCTATGCAGCTGGGAGCATTGAATGTCAGGACCAGACAAGAATTCCAGAGACACAATGGCCTGTGCTTTTACTGCGGGAACGGTGGTCACTACATCAGCCATTGCCCCATCCGTCCCCAGCGATCAGAACATCAGCGTCCAGGTGACTCCCAGGAAGGTCATCTGGGCGCACAGGTAACCATTGGTGAAATGGGCATACATTGTTCCTCTGATAAACCTGCCATACCTGTGCCTGATGTGAATGAAAATTGTGGTGATGAAAACTCTGTTTGTAACTTATCTGTCTGTAACTCAGAGTCCTCCGCTGACGAGTGGGAGACGGATAGCGATATTGCTAGTGACATTCAAACCTGTGTGGTGAGAGGTAATTTTCCGCCTACACCTGATTTATCAAGTAAGGGTCCGGAGGCCCCTCATAAAAGCGGGGGTACTGTCATGAATATGCCTGTGCCAAACTCCGTGCGCCCCATGGCTCGTGCTGATATTCAGTGTTTTTGTATGTTTTGCATGTCCTGAACCTTGTCTGAACACTGCTCTATTTCCTCTGGGTTTGTTCAGCCACACCCGCTTTGCCTGAGATACTCCTGGCCACTCCGGAGTTAACTCTGATGCTGGTTAGCTAGTCTGACAGACTGTTCTCCCTGCCAGTCAGGTTGCTCTTGCGCCAGGTGTTCTGAGGAGATTAGGGGTCTGGTCCAATCAGCTCCTGCACTGGACCTCTGGTCTCCTATATAGTGTCTGCCAGCCGGCCTCTCACTGCCGGATATTGAGCTTGTCTCACCCTGCTTCTGCCTCTGTTTAGCTCTGTGTTTATTCTGACTATTTTTGCCTTGTATTCTGACTATCCCTGTTTGCTGCCTGTCCCTGACCATATTGCCTGTTTATTATCCGTGCTTTTTGGATTGTGTTTTTGTACTGCGTTGCCCGATTGTTGTGACCCGGACTGTCGACCATTCTTCATTGTGTTTTGTCTGTCTGTCTTGTCTTTGTGTCCCACCTAGCCAGTGCAGGGACTGCCGCCCAGTTGCTCGCCGCCATCTTAGGGCGGATTGTGGCAAGCAGGTAGAGGACAGTGGGCGGGCTGAGCTTAGGGCTCACTGTCTTGTATTGTCCTGCTGTCCGGTTCCTGACAAATATCTTAATAAGTAGATGTGTATAACTATTAGCATGGGCTTGTGGTGGGTCAGACTTGTCAGGCAAATCTGATCAGAATCTACACAGAAAAATCTTGATTTCTTTTCTTAAGAATCAAATTTTTGCTGTACAAACCGTTGGTGGTGGCAGAAAACGTTGGATGCAACCTAGGGAGTCTAAGAAAACATGGATACAGCCTATTAGGTTCATGCATCTTTACTTGGCACACATAGGCTATGTTCACACAATGTCAAAAAAAGAGAAAAGGCGCCCGCTTTTTCTATTTAAAATGACGTCTGTTTTTGCCGCATTGTATTTGACTTAAATGCAATGAAATTAAGTCAATGGAATGACGGACGTCCAACGCACGCAGTGTATAGAATGATGGACGTTGTATGCACAGACATCAAAATAACGATCATGACAATTTTTTTGGGATGTCTTTTGCAAACAGCAGTCGTCATTTTTTAGTTGATCCCACACAGTTTTCTTTTTTCTCCGTTCTTTCACCGTTTTCACCATTAAATTCAATGGACTTTTCAATTCAAGACAAAGGCCAATCAGTCCACCTGAACTAGAATAATGTACCAACAGCCGTCATTGCACTGATGGGTGGCCAAACAGGGAACTGATGGACGTCATTTTAACCTCAGAATGATGTAATCTTAAATGGAGAGGAAAAAACGTAGCCATAAGAAAGCTTAGATTGGAGTAGAATGTGAGAGTGATATTCAAAGTAACTGGCTCATTTATATGAAAGAGACTGGAATTACCAATATAAAGTCATTGTTATCAGGGGGATGGCAAAATAAACAGTATTATATTCTCTTTCTATAATATATGTATAAATTAAGAGTTATTCTGTAAAATATACAATTTTGAAGATAATTAATAACACATATGTGGCCATTATACTGTAACCAGCAGATGTAGGTTAGCTAGAGGTTTGAGTTGAGAAGTGTGATGTGTGGTTTAGCATTAATACGTGTAAGGTTATGCACACGGGGAGCACAAATCCTTGATAAGATTACTTAATTAATGGATGGCAAAAATACTTTACATATAATACTAATATTGTACAACCAGAAATAGAAAGGATGAAAAGCAATCACCAGAAAAATTTTCTGTCTCTGTCCTCCTGCACAGCTTTGTGATTCTCACTTCCTGATTGGTCCATGCTGAACACACACATACTCTTCCCCCATTGCTGTCACGTGACCACACACACCTCTGACAGCAGCCGCTCTTCTTTATTGTAGCCTGTTGAACTGCTGCTGTGTTTTTCAGGTTTATGCACTTTCTATACATTAAACACCACATGATGATTGTTATACTGTACAGTAACTTTTATTCAGAATTTAAATATACATTTTTTTTATCAACTGGTGTCAGAAAGTGCCAGAGATTTGTAATTTACCTCTATTAAAAAATCTCAAGTCTTCCAGTACTTATCAACTGCTTAATGTCCTGCAGGAAGCGGTATTCTTTCCAGTGTGGAGAGCTGGGGAGGTTTTCTATCAAGATATGCTACTGCTCTGGACAGTTCCTACCACAGACAGAGGTGGCAGCAGAGAGCACTCTTTCAGACTGAAGAGTATTCACCCCTTCCTGCAGGACATACAACAGCTGAAGAGTCCTGCAAGACTTTCCAGGTTTTTTGTTTTGTTTTGTTTTTGTGAACAACCCCTTTAACTACCAAGACATTGACATGCCCATGTCTCTCATCTCTAGTTTTCAGCTTATGCACAATATAAGTTTTAAGATGTCCTAAAAGTCAGGAAAAGGTTCCAGATTTTTCGGCTGAACTGCTTCGAGAAGAATTGTAAGATCTAAATGAGTTTGCTTTGTTCTGCACATTCCAATTTGGTTTAATGCAAACAATAGCATCGTCTTGCCGCTGGACCAATTAATATATAGTACAAGCTACGTGCAAATGTAAATGTCTTCCTTTAATCTAGGCGTTTTTAAGCTACAAGCATATATCTTAAGGTTTGTGTGGCTCTTAAGCTAAATGCTATTGAATGCTGTAGATTTAAGTGACATACATATGTTAATCCAGTATACTTGGAGAATCCTTATCAGATATATATTTTTCTATTCTTGTTACAGTATGGAAATACATCAATTTTGCGACTTCCCACTGTGAAAGCAATCTTTGTGTGTCATAGCATGCAGTTTAAGATTCTCTTTACAAGCCATTCAATAATTACATAAGCTTCATTTAAGCCTTTTTGAAGCAGATATAAAGAGTTATACATAATCAGCTTAGTAGATTTGCATGCATTGCTTAATACAAGCAGAATGGAATACATTTAGATATCCTGAGTAAGTAAGTACACATAGCATTATCCTTTTACAACTATTTGTGAAAACGACCATTTTCCAGGAATAAATGCTCAATCAGCCCACTAGATATGACTTAATCTATGTGTAACTCCATCTTTCTTTTAAAACATTCAAACTCCAGTTAAAGAGCAATAAAATAAGTGTGGGGAGCGTAATTAAATCTTAAGGCAAATAAATGATTGCCCTAATAAAACTGATTCATAAATACTCCAACTAAAACTTACAGCAAACATACAAAATTAATTTAAAGGGGCAATTTTTTTTTCTCAGTGATGAACCTTGTCAGCTGTAATTTCATAGAAAATTTTAACACTTGGGAAACATTTACTAAGGAGTCTAATGTGTGTGACTATTCCAATGTGGCAAGGAGGAAGGATATAATACAGCAACTAGCCAACTTGATAAAACAATACTTTATTGGAAACTACAGCAGGGCATACAAGAAAGATAATGAGTGATGGCTGTTTCATGTGTGTAGTGCTTCTTCCAGCAGAAGAACCGCACAACATGTGAAACAGCCACATGTGAAATCAATCTTGCTACATTTGTGGACTTGAGCTACTACACAGGATCACCAAAGAATTGTGTTTTCACACTATGTATACAAGCGATACGTGCTCTGGTCAAGTCTTGTGGAGAGTGCTGTGCCTGTTCTCATACTCTGTTATATACATTGACTATTCTAATGTGGGTTGGTGTTTATTTTGGTCCAATGTTTTGTGTGTAATTCATGGAAAAGTCATAGTAAATGCCTCTAAAGAGTAAATGCAAGTAAAAAGTCGCAAAAAAAAAAATCACAAAAATGTAACTCTGTACTGACCAGGCGTAGGCCTGCACCCGTTTTTTGTAACTTTTAAAAAAGTTGCAAATGATAAATTGGGTGCAATCTTTTGGGTGAATTCTCAAAACAGGAACATTAAAAAGCTGTTTGTAGCTGTTACAGGGAGAAAACAGGAATACAAAGCGTTAATCATAGCAGAATGACATGACAGCAGAATTTAAGATAAATTGAAGAGAATAAAGGTCTGTACCACAGCAGCGAAGAACAGCAGAATCAGCAGTTGACAATTAGAAGCAGATGAGCAAACACAGGTAAAATGGTGTTTTGTAATCTGTTCAATACACAAGAATCTATTCCGTATTACCCTTACAAGTGCTCACAAGTGTTAATTGATCAGTCATGGGCCACCTTCCCAGAAAGCCAATATAACTTTATCTAATAAAAAGTTTCGACACATAGAATTTATTATTTCCGAGGGATCAAAACGCCTTCTGTATTCAGATGGTATCGTTAATCTTCAGTCAAGAGAGCTATGGTGTGTCAACTGTTTACCCAAAGGATTCCTTTCTTGAAAATCTACCTTTGAAACGGATTCTTCTAATAAAAGGGTTCACGGTAATTGTTTAGTTGCTGCATTAATTTTATTTTAGGAGAATTTCTCTTGAATAATAAATAGAGATAAAACGAATATTGAAAGTTTCAAAAATGCATAAAATTGCTGACCATCATTACTTATTAAGTTTTCAAAACAATTCTTAAAGCTGTACCTTGAACAAATGACAATATTTTTTTGTTTTGGATAAATTTAGCTTTGGGTCATTTTACCCCCCCCCCAAAAAAAAAAAAAAAAAAAGCTCATCATTAATTTAACAACCTCAGGGAGATTTTTAATAGTAATAAAAAAACATTTATATAAGAACATCTGCTGATATTTACAGACTTTTTTTATTTCATCCTTAACCCCTTCCCGTCAGTAACATGTATATATACGTTCCTACTGCACATACCCCGTGCAGTAGGAATGTATATATACGTTCCTGCACTGAAGGGCTTTTGATGTGTGCGGGACTGCTGCAGTGAGAGCGATCCTGCAAACATCAGTGTGTCCGGGGCCGGAGGTAATGAGAGGCAGCTGCGATCTATTAGCTGCGTCTCATTAACCCCTTAAATGCTTTGATCTATAGCGATCGCAGCGTTGAGGGTAGCTTCACACGGGCGGGCTCGCAGCGAGATTCTCGCTGCGAGCCCGGCAGGTCCTGTCAGTTTCCATAAACTACATACTTGCTGCAGACCGCAGCAAGTATGTAATTGTACCGCGCTTAACCCCTTCTACTCCCGCCGGCTCCCCCGCTGTAAGCAGCATACATTACCTGTCCTTGCTGCACGGGTCCGGCGTCCTGCTCTCCCGCCCGGCCAATCAGTGGCTGCGGCTGGGCAACACACTAATTGGCCGGACGGGAGAGCAGGACGCCGGACCCGAGCAGCAAGGACAGGTAATGTATGCTGCTTACAGCGGGGGAGCCGGGCGGGAGTAGAAGGAGTTAAGCGCGGTACAATTACATACTCGCTGCGGTCCGCAGCAAGTATGTAGTTTATGGGAACTGCCAGGACCTGCCGGGCTCGCAGCGAGAATCTCGCTGCGAGCCCGCCCGTGTGAAGCTACCCTTAAGGTACTCAGTGACAGATCAAGCATCTGTCACTGAGTGATCGGGACCCCCGCAGCATGGTCCCGATCGCTTGTGCCGACAAGTGGGAGTAAGTCACTTACCTCGTCCTGTCGGATCGGCGATCCATGAATAGAGTCTGCTCTCAGGCAGGCTCTATGCGTAGATCGCCTATAACACTGATCTATGCTATGCTATGGCATATTGATTGTATGTTTTACAGTGATAAAAAGTGTAAAAAAATGTAATAAAAAAGTTTTTAAAAGTATTAAAAAACCCTTATAAATGCCCTCCCAATAAAAGTTTAAAATACCCCCTTGCCCATTATAAAAATAAAAATATAAAAAAATAAACAAATAAACATATTACATATTACATTCCATTCCGTTTAAAATTACTGTACGTCTGTCATTTTTCTGTTTAGCCGCCCATCAGTGCAATGACAGCTTCTGGTACATTATTCTAGGTCAGGTGGACTGATTGACCTTTGTCTTTAATTGAAAAGTCAATTGAATTTAATAGTAAAAACTATGAAAGGACAATGAAAAAAAGAAAAACTGTGAGTGAACTAAAAAATTAGGTAAAAAAAGCCATACTTTGCAAAAGCAGCTTGTCAATAGTGAGCATGTTCATTATTTGCATGGTCATAATTAATTATGGTAGGTATTCTATACAGTGTGTGCACCGCCGGGCAATTTCCCATCATCTTCAATGGAGCACATAAGCAATGAAAATACGGCTGTATTTGTACCTCAAAATTGTTTTGGGTTACCATCAGTATTATTATTACCTGCTGTGAGTGCCATGATTCCTTCTCTTTTGCTCTTGATGGAATTCTCCTCAGATCCTTTCTTTTGCATTTGATCTAGATGTTCAAGAAAACTGATGGCAACTTGATTCTTGCAGAATTGCCAAACATCTTTGTTTTCTCACTTTTCTACTATCATGCCACATTTATATAATCTCCCCATCCATAGTACCCGATCCAGTAATAATGGCCCCCAAACAGTAAAGAACTCTCTTATTTGGGCTGTGAAAAGTGTCAAGGAGGTGTGACCTATTATTCATTGGGCCATAGTACCATTACACCTAAAAAACCAAAGACACAGGAAACAAAGGTACTGTTATGAATGCATATCATTGAACTTTGGTGCAGTCCTTGGTGCGTAAAGTATGACCGAGACTTTGCTTTTGGCCACAACTTTCTACCTATTCTGTGTTTTGCTTGACTTTGTGCCCAGTCTGAACTCTGTCTTATGTCTTTTGTTCTGCTATTTGTTTTCCCTGCCCCACCCATATCTTTTCTGCTAAGTTTACTCTGGGAATGTAATGGTTAATCTGGTTTTGTCTCAGTGATTGACAGCTGGTCCCTCCAATCATCTTCTGGACTGGGTTCCTGGTCTCCTATATGTTCTGAATGCTTAAATAGTATCTATGCAGTAGTGTAGTCAGCTCAGTAGGTGGTCAGAGTGGGGCAGATTCACTTTTTTTTTTTAATCTTCTTTTGTCTCAAATGACATAGATGGTTCCATAATTGTAAATAAGATATTTTTTTCCGATGAGTAATTCACAAACCCAAACAAACAAACAAAAAACGAATCTCTGAATTATAATAAAGTTACATTTATGACGCATTAACATACACTTTACAAAAACAGAATTGCAAATATTGCAGCTATCTGGACTTAGGTCTGGATTATGATTATGTCCAGACAGACTGGGTTTGTTGACAGATAATTTTACCAATTTTCAGAACAAATTTAAGATGCGAGTGTTGTCTGCAGCAAATAGTGTATTGCTTCTAATTGGCTTAATAACTCAATTCCATTTCCCCAGTTCATTTCTAAATTAAAATCTTTATGGCTAAATGAGAAAGTAATGGCTCCGATGGAAGATAAACTAGCTCGATATAAGTAATTCTTGGGCCCATGGCAATAATTTAAATGTTTCTCAAGGAGCAGTTAGCATATATTGAAACAGCATGACAAAATATGTCCTTTTCTTTTCTTTTTTTTTTTTAAATTTGTAATATTTTCATGTATGTTGAAACCGTTACCAAAATTTTATAAACAATATACAGTATCATTAAAAGAACTGAGCCAAGCATTTACTCTTCAAACCAGTGACCATAAGAAAACATTGAATGTACAGAGGATACTGTATGAAAAGATGTTAACTCTAGACGCCATATAGTACAGTAATTCAATTGTTAAATGTAGAGTTCTATAGCCACTGGATCCTCTACAAGCATGTAGTAACCTTTACATAGTACAAGTGATTAAAGGGGTTATCCAGCGCTACAAAAACATGGCCACTTTCCCCCCTCTCTTGTCTCCAGTTCAGGTGTAGTTTCCAAATAAGCTCCATTTACTTCAATGGAACTGAGTATGAAACCCCACCCAATCTGGAGACAAGAGAAGGGGGAAAGTGGCCATGTTTTTGTAGCACTGGATAACCCCTTTAAGTTAAGAATTAAGGGGAAGACTTATATAGCTCTCTTCGGCTATCTTCACACAACGTCAAAAAACAGAGAAGAGGCGGCCGATTTTGATATGTAAATGTCCGTTATTGCTGCGATTTAACTGACTGCAATGGCAATGCATTAAAGTCAACGGAAAGATGGTAGTCCAAAGCACACAATGTATTGAATAACGGACGTTTTTACCGCGGACTTCAAAATAATTAACTTGATCATTATTTTCACACGTCTTTTGCAAACAGCGGACGTTTTTTATTAGTTGTTCACAAACAAGTTTTCTTTTGTCACTGTTCTTTATCCGTTTTACTATTAAATTCAATGGACTTTTCAATTAAGCCGCATCCAAAGGCCAATTAGTAAGGCCAGGCTGCTAAATGATGTCCGTTATTTTAGACTCAAAATGACGGACAGAATTTTAAACAGAGCTATAAAAACATTTTAACATAGCCTTATAGTAACCAGAGCTCAGGTTTGATTTCTCACATTGCTCTGCTGAAAAGAAAGCCAAAAAGTATTACTACTTTGTTACTACTTTGTAGCTACTTTGCTACTGACACCATCCCTACTTATCTGCATTCCCTCACATGCTCCTGCATGCTTCTTTGGGTCCCCGCACCCTTACAGAATGCTCAGCCAATCACCGCACTGTCCTGCTGCAGCCAGTCATTAGCTGAGCAGGCCATAATTGAACAGGAATCCGCTGGGATACAGTATGTGGGAATCTACCTTATGGCCTCATTCACACAAGGCACCTTAACCCTTATGGCTCAGCTGCATTGAATTTTAGGTAATTGGAAGTGGATCCTCTTGAAAGAAGCAGGGAAAAATTTATTAAACTGTAAGAGAAAGGAACATGATGACCATGGCTACAGGCTTTGGTTTAACAATTTGGGTCAGGACCTGGAGTCAGGAGGTCAGGAGTAGAGATGAGTAAAGATGCGTTTACACGAATCGATAATTGGCCCGATCGTACAATTAACGATGTCTGAGTAACGATTTTTTTTTCATAACGATCAACGTTTAGACGGAACGATATATGGTACGGAAAATTCGCTTTGCGATTGTTTCGCGATCAATTAAGCCTATCTCACACATTGCTTAAATCGGCAAATGACTGTTTACACGGAACGATTTGCAAATTTTTGGCGAACGATGAACGACAATTTGATAACATGTTGAAAGATCAAAATGAACGATTTCTCGTTCGTCGTTTGATCGTTTGTTGCGTTTACACGTACGATTATCGTTTGAATTCAATCATTATCGCACAAATTCACACGATAATCGTTTAAACACACCTTAAGCATGCTCTAACGAGTTTAGTACTTTAGTATCGGGCTACTTAAAAGTACTCAAGCTCAAGCATGTACTGCATTCTGCTCGGGTGCTCATTAAAGGGGA
The DNA here is from genome assembly GCF_027789765.1 of Dendropsophus ebraccatus. NCBI lineage: Eukaryota > Metazoa > Chordata > Amphibia > Anura > Hylidae > Dendropsophus > Dendropsophus ebraccatus. Next base: position 139,803,327 of record NC_091460.1, on the reverse strand, counting down.
ACTCCACATAAGGAAAACTTGTTTTCTATTAAAAGTATCATAGATGTGTCTATATAATGTATCACCATACAGTTCTGCCACACTGATAGCCGATAGAAATCCAGGAAGTAAAAAAAAAATGGCCTCTGTGCCAATTCACTTTGTCTCCTGCTTCCACTGCTCTCCCACCTTTGGAGAAAAACCTTCCATGCCTCTGTCTCACATTGTGTGTGTTTGCTGAGCACAGGCTGATGATGCAGACAGGGGGCAGGGTGTGATGTCACAGAAGGCTTGGCTGGATAACCCAATCCCCTGAGTGATTCACCATCTCTGACCGGCCAGAAGCAGCTGCTGCACTAATTTCACTGATTGTGCAAAAGTCTGCAGTGAAATTAGGGCTATGTTCACACATGTTGGAGTTTCATTGCAGTACTGCAGCGTATTCACGAAAGAGATGCAGTAACACAAGTAAATGATGCTAAACGGCACAGAGGATCAGAGCCGACACTGCCAATCCCACCTAGACAAAAAACAAAGCATAAACATTATATCCCATGTACAATAATATAAAATAAAGTCCTTGTTGTGGGGCTCAACTTCAGAGATAAAAGATGCTTGATCAAAATATGTGTGTGGAGATGAAAAGGAAAAATAATTAATTCAAAAAGTTATTTACTTTATTTCAATATCAGCGTTACAGGTAGAGAATACAATGCTGTTTGGTGTTACAGGTAGTAACTGTGTGCTGTGTGGGTGGGGCAACAATGAAATGATAAAGTACTGCAAATAATTCAGTAACACAATGAAACTGCAGTGTGTGAACACAGCCTAGATGTTCTGCAACAGATTTGGGCGGGAAACGGGCAGGGTGGAGGAATGTGATAAACAGCTGAAGGAAAGCAGTGCATTCTGTAACCAGTACTGCATTCTGGAAACTGCTCAACCAGGAAGTACAGAAACATAATACAGAACAACCCCCCCCCCCCCCTAACCCTACCCCCCCCCCCCCCCCCCCCCCCCCCCCCCAAACAAGTGGATTTTTGGTAGTTTCAAAACTGGGATAGATAGGTAAGTAATCCTATATGCTTCTGCAGAAGTTTAATATTTTTTTTTACCTCTACCTGGAGTTCCCCTTTAACAAAAAAAGACACCTTTCTTAATGGCTTTTATTATGTAAAACAAACGAACCATTTTTACGTTGTTAACGGATTAAGGCAAGTAATCTTCTTACCCGAACCTTACACAATAAACTCCTACCACTGTTCTGTTGGCCTTTAGTGATAAAGAGCCTCCCCCCTCCTTTGGAAGCCCCCCACCACAACAATAAATAAATACATAAATAGAAAGGATAAATACAGAAACAAAATTGCAGCCAATAATTCAGGAGAGAACCAACGCTGGTTAATACTTTATCCATGATATTAGTAGAGGAATGGTAGCACTGTCATTTGTAATTTAATGCTAAGACTAAGGTGTGGCTTAGTAAGTGAAGCACATGCTAACAGAATTGATTGTTTTGCGGAATCTGGTGATAGACAGTGTCAAAATTAGCAAAAAGGTCAAGGAGACTTAGAAGAACAAATTGACCTTTCACCATGGCAGACAATCATTAAGAACATTTGTCAGAATTGAGTACGTGGGATAACCTGAGCATAACAAAGGGTCATGTAGGAAATGAAATTAGAGGAAGTTGAACCCAATCTTATTAAAGAATTCCCTAGCCAGAGCAATGATAAAAATAGTTATGTCATAGAAAACTATGTCAGACGTAAAATGAGATTCTTGAGTGTAATTTGATGTAAGGGGTAATAAACAGATTCATATGTCTCATGTGGCTAGTAGTTGCAGCTTTTGTAATTGATGCCAGTAAATTTCCAAATTATGTAGTCAGTAAAGCTAAAAATGTCAAATTAGACTATTCTCGATAAACAAAAAAGCAACATGCTTCAGGAATGGTACAAACTGAGAGAGTCTAGAAATAAAACACATTTTTTTGTGAGATTTGAAATGGAAGCTATCATTTATTCTGTACACGTATGTACATAGGTATACTGAAATGTAGGAGACAAGAAAGAAGGGGTTCCCATGAGTGTTGACAAATGGAAGAAGGTGGAAGGGGGTTGACGTACGTGGTGGACACATTATAGGATGGTCAAAATCTATATTTATTACAAAGATATATATAGCAATCATATCCTGTAACAAGAGACAATGATATCAAACATGTAGAAAATTAGGATAGAGCCTGTCAGGAACTTACCCGACCGCGCTCCAGCGACGTCTGTCCTGGGCGGAGGGCAGTGCCGCCTTCCTCTCCGGGGCCGGGTGACGTCACGGAGACCCAACGACGTCCTTGGTTACCAGGGACGCCGCGGGGTCCGATGACGTGCGGCGGCTAAGCTGAGCGTTGTATGCTCAGCTGAGTAGTATCAGACTCAAGCTGAGTGGCAGACGCCTCTGCCACCCGACTTGCAGCCTACACATGTGTATTGATCAGGACTCAGGAGTCCAGACCAATCACATCCTGGTCTGGGCTCCTGGTCCTGTATTTAAAGAACCAGCGGTCATTCACTGATCGCTGGCTATTAGGTGTACTCCTGGTCCCAGCTCTCCCTTGCCTATTCCTGTGTTCCCCGTCCTAATCCCTCCTTCTGCTCGACTCGTTATTCTGACCTCCCGCCTGACTTGTGACTACTCTTTTGGATTGCTGACTTTGTACTGCGGTGCCCGTGTGGTTTGACCCGGCCTTGATTATTACTCCTTATTGTGTTTGTCTGTCCGTATTGTTTTGTGTACCACGTATATAGTGCAGGGAACGTCTTTGTGGTTGTCCGCGACCGCCTAGGGTCATCTGAGGCAATTAGGCAGGGACAGTGGGTGGTTCAGATCAGGGCCCACTGTCTGGTTGTGTCTGTGTTAGTCTGACAAAGCCCCTGGCAGTCAAAGGTGTTGTCCTTGAAGACCCTATTTGACGAACTAAGGGACCGCTGGGGACCAGAGAGGATGTCCCTTACTCTGGAGACCATCAGATCAACAGGAGGTCAGAAAATGAGATGGTAGAAAAGTGAGGTTTTTTTTTTTTAAATGAGGGACTAATCATACCCCACCCCATGTGGTGTACTGTGCCATTACTGGAAGGCACTCGATGAGCATAGATGTACTCTAGTATGGTGAGCAATAGTCAGTGTGATGTAATTTTCTTAATAGTCAGAGGTTTTATTACACTTCTGTTTGATAAAGCAGCAACAGTAGTTACTGTACGGTCACACAACTATGTAGAGGAGAACAGATAAAAAATGGGGTGGGATATGACTAGTCTCTCATCAAAGAAAACTCACTTTTCCACCATCTCATTTTCTGACCTCCTGTTGATCTGATGGTCTCCAAGAGTGAGGAACATCCTGCCAGGTGTAGGAGACGCCCAAACCCAGCGGTCCCCAAATTCATCAGGTAGGGTCTTCTAGGGCAACATCCTCGACTGCAAGGGGCTCTAGCCAAATTTTCTACGTGTTTAATATCATACCTTTGTCTCTAGTTATGGTCAGGATATGATTGCTTTGTATATATAACTTTTTTTAAAATATAGTTTTTGACTATACTATATTGTGTCCATCAAGTATGTCAACCCCCTTCTTCCTTTCCCATTTATTCTGTGCCAAAATGAAAGATGATCAAATGGGGGGCAATTGCTTGGTCCATTTTTTTATTCCTAAAATGACATAAAAATAATCGAGTTTTGTCTGGACCTGCAAAATCATGAGTATTTCTCTCTGACATCTATGTTATGTATGGGCAAGACTGGTATAAGACCAATTTGCACTGCTCATAACGGTACTTCATGGATACATATATGTGTATATGACCACCATTTTTTTTATATGGTAATTTTATTATTGACAATAAAATCCTACAGGCCAACTCTATAGGGATCACAAAATGCCAGAAATTATTTTTTGCTGTTATTATGCAGTGATCTCTATTTAGCTATGTTCACACCATGTTTTTTCAGCTCAGTTTAAAATAAAGTCCGTCATTTGAGTCTAAAATAGCGGATTTCATTTAGCTGTCCGGCCTCCCATTAGTACAATGATGGCTGTTTGTACATTATTCTAGTTTGGAATTACTAATTGCCCTTTGGGTGTGGCTTAATAGAAAAGTCCATTGAGTTTAATAGTAAAAACAGAGAAAGAACAAAAGAAAAACTGTGTGTGAACAACTAATAAAAAACGTCCGCTAAAGACCTCCGATAATAATAATCATGTTCATTATTTTGACATCCGCCGTAAAAATGTCTTTTATTCAATACACTGTGTGCATTGGACGTCCGTCTTCCCATTGACTTCAATGCATTGGCATTGCAGTCAGTTAAATTGCGGCAAAAAAGGAAGTTTTTTTAAATATCAAAATCGGACGTCTTTTCTCAATTTTTGACGTTGTGTGAACATAGCCTTCCTTTGCTAAAAAAAAAAAAAAAAGGAAGTTAGTCTGGATGACGATTCTCCATACTGAGTCTATTTTAAAACTGAAAACCTCTTCTCATTATTTGAATATAAGTAGGTATTTTTGTTTAATAGTAACAGATTTCCCTTCCTTACACATAATTTCCTATGGCAGCACATTCAAGTAAATTATACTGATAATATAACTGTCTTACAATGTTTACCCTGCAAATGTTGTCACATGCTAGTGTCTGCTGTAACTGGAAAGTGTATTTATTTTTTTTATCACATATACCCTGTTACTGTTTGTAAGGGCTATCAGGATCAGCGGACGTAAGCACACGGTCAAGTGCCCGTTTTTCCTTAAGGACGTGGTTTAAGCATGTACTTTGTTCTTCACAAGATACTCCTCATGGTGGAAATAGACTTTCCAGGAAGATACACCAGATCACCACCTCTAGAGATAAGGCAGGACAAAAAATAACTGTAGCAGACGGACCATCTAGGACAGATAGTCCAGGTAAATACAGTACATATACACAAGACCCCCCCAGATGCTGGTGACGAATGCTGAAGACAAGGTCACACGGTGCATCTCACTTGTTGTAGCTCAATTCTAATGGAGCCGCGTCATAGAGGGGTGGGGATTTCACCCCCCAGCCCAGTACCCGTGAATAGAACGGCATCGTACATGGGAACCGGGCACGGTTCAAACAAAGGACCAGGGCACCACGTCCACTCACCTCTCTGTGTTGGAAAAAAGAGTCTGACTGCAGTGTGGTCCTCTCCCCACTCTTTCTCCTAATTGTTATAGGTCTGACCTGGACTGATCAAAACTTTTGACATGTCTCTATGACATGTCAAAAGTTTTTACGAGCGACAGTGATACTTTGACAACTTTAAATACTAAGTGTAACTGCCGTTTATTTATTTATTCATTTTTTTTTTATTAGTTGGTGCCAGCTATTTAAAAATACTTCTTAAATGTTACTACATTGATCCCTACTGTAACATCTGTCCATGTCATGATTAGAGATGATCGAACTACGGCAAATCTTCATTCTTTAGAATTCGAACCTTGTCGAACCTTTCGCATTTGAAGGAGGAGACAGCACGGGTACCGCCTGGAATTCTGGGATTCAGCCTGGACAAGGTTCGAGTTCTAAAGAACCTAAGAATTTCCGATATTCGATCATCTCTAGTCATGAATTGTCTAGTGCAGGAGAGGTTTTCTATGGGCATTTGCTACTGCTCTGGACAGTTCCTGATAGGGACAAAGGTGGCAGCAGAGAGCATTGTGTCACACTGGATAGAATACAGCATACAGCAGCTGATAAGTACTGGAAGACAAGTTTTTAATAAAAGTAAAATACAAATCTATACAACTTTCTAAAGCAATGCTATGTAGTCATTCAATATTTCCGCTTTAACACTAGCGATCCAACCTTTCTGTTACAAGTACAACTTGCCTCTTAATGTTTTTCTTTTTTTTTTTTTTTTTTCTTTTCCTGTTTCAAACTTCCTAAAAAGGATTTTAGACTTATTTAATAGAAAAGCACAAACCTGTTCTTCATTCTTCCTACCCCTGGGAAGTGTTTTATTGTTTGCTTCCAATCTCTGCCTGCTTGCTGTGTAATTTAAGACTGATTCTTCCCTGTGGGAAGCAAAACTTGATCAGAGAACAGCCTGCATGACCACCTAAACAAATTATGTTTTAGTTGCTGCTGATGTTGGCTCTGTCATAATGGAAATGTATAATTAATGCCTTCCCTTTAACTGCTTTGAAACTGGAATCACCTGAAACTATGATTCATGAGAAGTAGTTGACAATCGCCCTGGCTTCTGCCATCTGATCTAGTGTAAGGTTGTGCCAGTCTGATTAGCTCATTCATACCTGTGTCATTGACTGAGTCTTCAGCTCAAAAACTGAACAATGAAAACAAGCTGCAGTGTAATTTAACCTGGCAAAGAGGTTGAGAAGAGAAGAGGCGAAAGCTTCTCTCTCTCCTAACAGATGAAGCCATTTAATACATAGAAGAAGATTAAACCATTTTTCATTGGATTCCTCGAAGGCCATAAGCAACTGTGAGAGCACGTGTTCATTTAGCGGCCTTTGTGCCATCCATTATCTGCTTATGTACAGTTAGCTCCCAGCAGCCATAGGTAACAATTTGTTATTGTGAACTCACACAAGTGACTAAACATCTGCTTTAGCGAACAGCCAGACTCTTCTCCCATAAGGACCCTAGTTTGTCAGAATATATTGGAGCTATTAAGAGAGCTGTTGAAATGTCATGCGATAAAAGAAAAAAACGGAAAAAAAAAGTAAAGTATGTTACTGTATGGGATCCGTAAGTAAAGATTTCTAAGTTTACTAATGATAAATATACTATAATTGAGTGATAACCTAAATTCTTAAGGTCCCCATAAACCTGAGACTTAAAGGGGTTGTCCAGCGAAAATCTTTTTCTTTCAAATCAACTATTGTCCGAAAGTTATATAGTTTTCTAATTAACTTCTATTAAAAAATTAGTTTTAGCTGCTTTATGTCCTGCAGGAAAGTTTTATTTTCAGTCTGACACAGTGCTCTCTGCTGACATCTCTGGCCGAGACAGGAACTGTCTCGGTTTTCTATGAATCCCTATGGAAAAACCTCTCCTGATCTGGACAGTTCCTGTCTCGGCCAGAGATGTCAGCAGAGAGCACTGTGTCAGACTGAAAATAAAACATTTCCTGCAGGACCTACAGCAGCTAATAACTATGGGAAGACTTGGGATTTTTTAATAGAAGTTAATAACAAATCTATATAACTTTTTGACAATAGTTGATTTGAAAGAAAAAGATTTTCGCTGGACAACCCCTTTAAGGTTTGAGCAGGGCTGTATTTGCCACTAGGCACCCATAGTCCGGTGTCTAGGATGGCCCCCTATATGTCCCTATATCCCTCTGTTAGTCTCTCCCTGCTCTCCTCTCTGTTCCTATATCGCTCTGTTAGTCTCTCCCTGCTCTGCTGTAACTGCCTGCTGCAATCCTGCTCTCTCCTCCACGCACAGCTGACTGGCCACCTCCATTACCGAACTGCCTTATATAGAGGGGAGGGGGCGGTGCTGACATCACAGAGGGGCCTGCAGCTGATTAGACGGGCACTAGGGATTGTGGTTAATCCCTTTCTCCCGCCTAGTGACGCTCCAGACAGCGTGTGTTGCCACCATTTTTTTTTCTTGCAAATTTCCTTAAAGAATCTTCGGGAATTCGCTTTGCAGAATGAATCGCAGCGAATCTTGATTTGCCACATTTGCTTCGCTCATATCTATACATTAGAATTATAACATTCTAGACAACTATACTACATACAGTGGTGCTTGAAACTTCACGAAGGCTGTATCCGTGTTTTCTTAACAGTCAAGAATATTACACATGGTAATTCGTTTATTGAGAAAAATTATCCAATAACTCACATCTATGAATGAAAAAAGTAAGTGAACTAAGAGCACTATTACTTTCCCTAGAAGTGGTTACCAGTACAGATACAGTATATATGGATTTGTAAATAATGTACTATATAATTAAAGGGAAACTAACAGCCAGTTGCATGTATCCACACAAGCAGTCTCCTATTGCCAATCACACCAGCAGTGCATCTATACCTTCACTGCTGCTGTGTGATCTGGCGTGTCGCTAAAAATTGTTCTTTATCCCGGACTGACAGTTTTGAGTGATTTAAAGATACTATAATCAACAGTGTTTTAATGAAACACTATACAATGGGAGGAATCCCTGCTCAAACATTAGGAGATAGATCAGTACCCTTGAGATCATCTTTAATGATGTAAACAGATCTCCCTGCTAGAAACTTCATCACCGCTAGCTATTTTTAATCATCTCATTAGTTTAAGGCACTGAGGGCATAATTTATTATAGTTGTTTTTTTTTTTTTTTTTTGTACAGGTGTGGCCTTTTAAGATTACAAAGACGGAGAAAAGAAGAGAAGAGTAATGAAATAACAATCCTATTGACTTTTATTTCCAGGGTCAATGCAATTAAAGTAAAAAAAAATCATTCATATAACTTTTATGGCTCAGTGACTGAAAAATGATACCTTTCTATAGATAAACTTTTCCTATTCTACTTTTCCTATTCTATGAAGTTACAATCATGCTTAGTATTACATAGAGAAGAACACATTTTCATCTTGTAGCTATGATCCGGAGTTCATATGGCAAATTATATCTGGGGCATGCATTCAATACTACATTCAATACTGTCAGACTGGCTTTGCATGATGGTAGTAGTGCTCCTGCTAGTATGTCAATTTGACTCTGTGACTATATGTCAATAAATTGTAACTTAACCCACTCCCGCCGCTGCATTGTAAATTATGCATTGTCATCCTGTGACGTAAATTATCATCGCTGCAGCATCAGGCATAGGCTGCAGCGATGATAATTTACGTCGCAGGATGACACAGGCGCAGAAGCTGTGTCTGTGTCATCCGTGGCAGGTCCCGGCTATCAGTGACTCCGATGCTGACACTTAACCCTATAGATACTGCGGTCAGCAAAACCGCAGCATCTATAGGGCTTCTTACATAGGGAGAATTCTCTGTCCGCTGACCATCGGGGCTCTGTGAATTGATAGCAGAGCCCCGATGGTAGCCATGGAAACCCAGCCTACCGGTTACCTGGCTACCGAGGCTGGTGGTAGGTGCGGAGTAAGATTGTCTGCCCCCTCCCCTCTCTCCCCTTGCCGCTGTCACAAGCTTGTAACAGCAGCAGGGGACAGAGGAGAGGGGGCAGACATACAGACATCAGCTTATGGGATCATTATGATCCCATAAGCTGATGTCCCAAAACGACCTGGGCATTGATGCATCAATGACCCAAGGTTGTGAAAGGGTTAAAGGACTTGTCACTGCTTGGAGAAACATGGCCGCTTTTTACTAGAAGCAACATGTCTCCTGTCCTTTGGGTGTGTTTTTGGAGCACTTAAGTCAAAAGCACTGACGTGTAATACCACACAAAACCTAAGGACAGGGGTGGTGCTGTTTTTGCAAGAAAGAAGCTGCACTTTTTTGTAATCCTGGATAACTGCTTTAAAGATTTTTTTCCCCACATCTGTGCAGTAGAGAATGTGCTGTGTGAACACATTTTCATCTTACTTTTTTTTAAAATTCAGGTCCATCTGGTGAATACTGGTAGGTCGGTTTCTCACAAGAGTAATACAGACAGATTTTGGTGTCTGTATTATGACCGCAGGTCCTGACTTGACAGCAGATCTGATGATGTGAACTGACAGCTGTAAGTTAGATTCAGCAGAGCCACAATCAGACTTGTAGCTGTATCGTGGACACACACATGCAACCACATTACTCTCATGTAAAACCAGCCAGATAGTTTTACTAGCCTTATACTGAGATAGATAGTTTTACATGATTTCTTTTTAGCTGAAATGTCTGAGAACGTCTGTACATCTACACATAGTTTTTTTTTTTTTTTACTGAATAGCCTAGTAGCCAATATTTCATACAGCAGCAAAATGAAGAGAGATATCATAGGAACGCTCTTTTGGTATGTTAAAGGGGAACTCAAGGATTCAATCCCCACCCATATTCTATGCTTGTTTGGAACAGGTTTTTATTACAGGTAACAGGTTTCTTTTGGTCCATTTGTCTGCAAAACATCATAATTCCCACCCCAAAGCTGCTGAAAATCCACACTTCCTGGTCCACTCTGTTTGGACTTCTTTGCCACCCTCCCGTTCCTTCTGAGACAGAGGTCACATGATCTCTGTCTCCTATGTTGCCTAGCAAGCTGTAACACCTCATCTATAACTCCACCCACCACTGACACACACAGGGATCACCTGGCCAAGGGCAGGAAAACAACAGCCACTCCTGAGTAGTGTAGGGGAAAAGAGACATTGTTGTTTCATCTCGCTGTCTCTCTCTCTCTCTCTCATTATGTACTGTAGATAAACTGATAAATAGACTGTGTTTACTGTGCAAATCAGAAGTAGATTGAGCCAGTGGTGGGTAGATACTACAAGAAAGGGATGGGTACCCGGTTTTGAGGTGCAATGAATGCCGGGAGATGTAGCTTCCCAGTGGGGTGCCATGATGTAAAACTGGAATAATTTATAAACATTTAAATCTGTAGCTAGAAGCAATGTAGACAAGTGGGAAAGGTGTCAAACAATTGGTGGGGGATTAGTGAGTTCACCTATGTGTTTTTGTGCACTTTTTTATGGGAATGCTGGAGTTCCCCCTTAAGTAGCCACAGAAACCTATTTGCACACTAATGGAATTTAAGTACCTTTCTCTGGGCAGGGTGGGATGATCTTTCTGATAGAGTCAAGAACTTAGTCTGAAATACTTTCACAAGAACTATTGTTTGGGTTTTCTGTTCTTTGTAGAATGTAATGTTTAGTATATGTTATTATGTCATGAAAAATATTTGTACAGATAGTTATGTATGCAAGATGTCACAATGAGGAAAAAAAAATTATAAATATTTTTCATCAGTGACAGGACTGGAGAAATGGAGAAGAGTCCCTTGGGGTTGTGGTTGCCTGGTTGCTGCTTCTTTATTCTGTTCATTTTCTCCCAAAGGATTAACACTCAGGCAAACACCTCCCCATAGACTTCCTCTCTCTGTTGGAAGGTTTCTTAAAACTATAGTTTTTTTTTTTTCTCTGGTGCATGGTATTTTCCATATCAAGCACTAGGGGATAGAACACAATGTTAAAGATGACAGACAGTATGAATGTAAAGATGAAGCTAAGACAGTTTTAGTATTCATTTCTTATGTCCTTTGGGCTTTTAAAGTCTGCTAGTTGTTACGTTTGATGCTTTTGGTTGCTTATAACTTTTAAAAAATGTTGTCTTTCATGTTAGAAGCCCATAGATTTTATTAGAGAAATCAATGCATAGAGTATATTAATAATATATGTGGATTAGCTTTATTGTTCTACATTTGCAAAGCAAAGTTTAGAATGTCAGAAGATTTATATAAAATAAATTAGTGATTTATAAAAAAAAAAAAAATCTGTGATTTTCTTTAAACATAAAAAAATATATCTTCTGAGTTGTATCTTCAATTACTTTGAATGTATTTTGGATATGTTGCCAGACAGAAGTGGAAAACATATCAAGGGTTTGTCTTAGGCTATGTTCACACAAGACTTTTCGTCTCTGTTTTTGAAAAGAAACAATGTTGCTATCATTTTGAAGTCAAAATGACGTCAGTCATTTTTCTCATGCCACCGGTCAGTGCAATGACAGCTGTTACAGGTACATTATTGTAGTTTACGTGGACTAATTGGCCTTTGGATGTGTCTTTAACCCCTTAAGGTCTGAGCCCATTTTCATTTTTGCACTTTCATTTTTTCTTCCTCGTGTTTAAAAGGCCATAGCGCTTGTATTTTTTCCCCTACAGAATCACATTGGCCCATATTTTTTCTGTCACTAATTGTACTTTGCTATGTCAGACTTAATTTTTGTATAAAAACAAGCTGAGAATCTGGAAAAAAACTTATATGTGCAATTAAATTGAAAATAAAATGCAATTTTTTTTAATTGGGGGAGTGTTGTGTTTACACTATCTGCCCTATGGTAAAACTGACCTGTCATATATGTTTCTCAAGTCATTACGATTACAATGATATGTTACTTGCATAACTTTTATTTTATTTAATGTCTTTTGAAAAAATTTAATCTTTAAAAAAAAACTAAATGTTCCTTAAAATTGTTCTATGACCATGCTTATAACGCTTTTATTTTGGTGTATGGGGCTATGTGAGGTGTCATTTGTTGTGCCATGATTTGTTCTTTCTATTGGTACCTTGTTTGCATATATGCGACTTTTTGATCACTACAATCTTTATGGATTTGATGCAACCAAAAATGCGCAATTTTACACTTTGGAATTTTTTGGCGCTTGCGACATTCACCGTGCTAGATAAGGAATGGGATGCCATAATAGTTTGGGCGATTACGCATGCAGCAATACCAAATATGTTTGGTTTTTTATCCATTTATTTTTATTTATTAAATGGGAAAAGGGAGGTGATTTGGACTTTTATTAGGGGGGAATTTTTATTATTCAAACAATTAAAAAAAAAAAAAAAAACTTTTACATGAATTAGAAGCCTGCTGGGGGACTTCTATATACACAGTACTGATCTCCCATTGAGATCAATGCTGTGTATATAAAAGAGCAATGATCCATTACTTTGGTCTGCTGCAGACCACATCTATAAAATACCGAGATGGGATCAGCGTCATTCTGCCAGGTAAGGAGAGGAGATTCCCCCTCTGTGATCACATTGCAGGGGGGAGGTGGGGCGATCCCCCACTAAACTACAGTGGAGAGGCTATGGAGGGCATTTAAATACAGCTGTCATGTTTGACAGCTGCATGTGGATGTCCTTATAAGCGGGTGCAGCAATAAATTTGGATCATGATTTCCCCCTGTGAGGCATAAATCATGATAAATGAGGCGCGGGAGGAGGCCACACCTCTTCCCCACCTTGTCACGCCCCCATCTCCCCCAGCCCACCCATCGGTCAAGCGGGGCATACGGCAGGCGTACGCCAGGGAGAAAGGTCCTTTACAAATAGTACTTTGAGAACTGCCAGCAGGATTTTCATTATAGTCTCAGTAGCGGGGCCACTAAAGGGTGGGGGTGATATTTGAATTATGGCAGAGAGATGGCTGAGGTTCCATCTATTGATTTCATACATACAAGACTTTGAATAGAAACAGTGATGTTTTATGATCAGCTGGGTGAGCTGAACATGCTCCAGCTAAAGCAGTGCTAGAACAAAGGCATTGGGATACCAATCATAGAAGAGGAGGTGAGGTCTGAGCTGGTATGGGGAGATGCAACAAGTTATATGACTCAAGGATGAATGGACCACCCCCAATGACACTGGCTGGGTAATCTGTATACTGCATGTTGGAGTTGGATCAAAGTGTAATTGCAAGAAAAAAGTTTTCTGACAGACCTAACACTGTTACGTTTGTAATTTATATTAATTATTTTATACCTGTTTTCTAGCAGTTTTCTATTAAGGCTTCATTCACACAACATACATTTTCTATAAATCACTGCCATTGTTGCCGATTTGCAACAATGTCTGTGATTAATAGAAAATTTACATTGTACTGCAGTCTATGGAATCATGGTGAGTGTATACATATAGTAGGATAATAGTAGGATTATAGGATCCCTAGCGGACGCAACGAAAGCTGACATGTCAGTTTGTGTGATGGCTATTCATTGAATAGCGGCCGCACAACCCTGACAGTGCACACAATGGAGAGTGCGGCTCCGGCCGCACTTTATATTCTGTACAATGATGAATTGGGGTGCGGATGCACAGGGATGCTCCCGCATCCCAATTCAATAGAAATTAAGTATATCCCGTCTGGTACTGCAGTACAGGCCAGGATAAACTTCACTGACACCAGCCGTTCTGTGACATGGCCGGGTCACAGAATGGCCAGTGTCATACGATGTGTGAACATGGCCTAAAATTACTAGTGCAGGGTATAGCCTAAAGCGGTTATCCAGCGAAAATCGATTTCTTTCAAATCAACTGATATCAGAAAGTTATACAGATTTGTAATTTACTTCTATTAAAAAATCTCAAGTCCTCCCATACTTATTAGCTACTAAATGTCATGCAGGAAGTGTTTTATTTTCAGTCTGGCACAGTGCTCTCTGCTGACATCTCTGGCCAAGACAGGAACTCTGTCTCGGTTTTCTATGAATCCCCATAGAAAACCTCTCCTGCTCTGGACAGTTCCTGTCTTGAACAGAGATGACAACAGAGAGCACTGTGTCAGACTGAAAATAAAACACTTCCTGCATGACATTTAGTAGCTAATAAGTATGGGAGGACTTGAGATTTTTTAATAGAAGTAAATTACAAATCTATATAACTTTCTGACACCAGTTGATTTGAAAGAAAAAGATTTTCACTGGACAACCCCTTTTTAGGCCCTGGTTAGAAGCTTTGCTTGGACCCCCTTTTCATATATGCAACTTCTCTTCACAGCCTACCTGTCTTGACTCCTCTTCTGACCTTAAAAGACCTTGAGGAGGATAGTGAGCAAGAGGCTACCAGAGGCCAGCCATAGTGTGGTGAGGAGGGTGGTCACAACCGAAATCTCTGCAAGATCAATAGTTAAAGGAAAAGTCCAGTGCAATTTTTTATTAGTGTATTGTATTGCCCCCCTAAAGGTTATACAAATCCCCAATATACACTTATTACAGGAAATGCTTATAAAGTGCTTTCTTCCCTGCACTTACTACTGTATCAAGGCTTCACTTCCTGGATAACATGGTGATGTCACTTCCTGGATAACATGGTGATGTCACTTCCTGGATAACATGGTGATGTCACTTCCTGGATAACATGGTGATGTCACTTCCTGGATAACATTGTGATGTCACTTCCTGGATAAAATGGTGATGTAACGACCTGACTCCCAGAGCTGTGTGGGCTGTGGCTGCTGCTGGGGATGATGGCAGAGGGACACTGAGGGACACAGGGCACTGGAGGGACACTGAGCATCCTTCTGCCATCATCTTCTCCAGCAGCCACAGCCTGCACAGCTCTGGGAGTCGGGTCATTACATCACCATTTTATCCAGGAAGTGACATCACCATGTTATTCAGGAAGTGTCATCACCATGTTATCCGGGAAATGACATCACCATGTCATCCAGGAAGTGACATCACCATGTTATCCAGGAATTGACATCACCATGTTATCCAGGAAGTGACATCACCATTTTATACAGGAAGTGAAGCCTTGATGCAGTAGTAAGTGCAGGGGAAAAAAAGCGCTTTATAAGCATTTCCTGCAATAAGTGTAATAAGTGTATATTGGGGAATTGTATAACTTTTGGGGGGCAATACAATATGCTAATAAAAAATTTCGCCAGACTTCTCCTTTAAGCCACTAGGCTGGTGAAAGGCTTTCTTTAAAAAAGAAAAAAGAAAGAAAAGAGAAAAAAAAAAAAAAAACTAGCAGTACACTTTTTATAGAATGACGTGTTATTTGTTTGTTTATTTTACCTTCTCGTTCTTTCTTTTTGTTTTTTCTTCTACTGTAAAACCTTTTAAAATATTTGGGAAATAAGGAAAGTTGGTCTTCTGCATGTTTGGCAATAATAGAATAGTGTACCATTTTCTATTGTTCTGCGTTGTGGTTCTGTATTGATATGTTTTCATTGTGGCTGTGGTTCCTTAAATATGACAATGCTGAATAAATGAGAGACAAAATGAATTGAAACATGTGATGCATGTGTTATTTACAATATGAATAAATATGACTGTATGTACTGTAAAGAGCCTATACATTTACATTTTTAAACAGCTGAGCCATATTTTGCCACTAGATGGAGATACATTCCATTTAAAAAATATATAGAAAATTATAGATATTTAAACAATGCAAACACCATTATAAAGGTAGATTTTTAATTTTTGTTCTTAGTGTCAGAATTATTTTGTAATTAGAGATGTTAAAATACTTTTTTAACTTACAAAACTGTTTACTGTACAGCCCTTACTATGCATATAAGACTACTAAACAGTATTCAGATGTTCAGATGTTACTTTGAATTTCTTCAGACCATCTGTTCCACATGTATTCATAAAAGTTAGGTTAAGATCATGTTTCAAAGGGTCTCATTGATGTTAAAATCAGCAAATTGTCAATGCTAAGGGTCCATTTACACGGAAAGATTATGTGACAGATTATCTGCCAAAGATATGAAGCCAAAGCCAGAAACAGATTATAAAAAGAGATCAGGTCACAAAGGAAAGACTGAGATTTTCTCCTCTTTTTAAATCCATTCCTGATTTTGGCTTCAAATCTTTGGCAGATAATCTGTCAGATAATCTTTCTGTGTAAATGGACCCTTAGTTAATTGGGGTTTACTTGTAAAGTTTGTAAACGTTAAGTTACTTAAAAAAAGAGAGGAAAAAAACAAACTTCTTAGCGCAACACAAAGTACAACTCTTATTAACTACACCAGCCTGGCAGCTACAGAATTATTCTAGAAACACAGAATTTTAGTACAAAAATGTTACGAACAAAAACCACACGCCTTGTTCTCTGCATGTCTTTCTTTAGGATGCAAAGCGAGATAGTCCCATGGACTTACTTTATGTGGCTGTCTTGTTAATATTGAACATTTTATCATATATATATATATATATATATATATATATATATATATATATATATATATATATATTAGTGTCAGTGCACATCTAAGATCAAACAAGCAGTCTGAGCATTTTTTTTCTACATTTGCAGAAAGAGAGGGGGTGGAGTTTCATTATTGATTAACCTAATCAGACAGCAGAAGGACAGCCAATTTTATAAGGAAACATAAATTGTATTCTCATCTTAACTAATATAGTTATACTTGTACGGTTTATCAAGTTAAATATTTTTGCAAATATATTCAGTTAGCAAACTTGCCTCCTTTCCCTGATATGCTGCTTTTTTTCTCCCTTTGTTGACAGCTTGTTGTCTGTTACCGACCACCCTGTGGTCTGGTTGATATATATATATTTATCTATCTATCTATCTATCTATCTATCTATCTATCTATCTATCTATCTATCTATCTATCTATCAACACTGATTGTGGATCCTGCTGTTATGCAAATGGAACAGGCAACAGGTAGAAATGATAGGCAATACACAAGTCAACCCCTATAAAGCAGTGGCTCTGCAGGTGGTGACCACAGACCATTTCCCTATTCTTATTCTCTTTGGCTATTGTTTTGGTCACTTTTGCATTTTGTCATTACTCTCACTCCTAAAGGTAGCTCAGGTAGTGCAGCTCATCCAGGATGGTTGCTCTGGTAGTGCAGCTCATCCAGGATGGTTGCTCAGGTAGTGCAGCTCCTCCAAGATGGTACATGAATGCGAGCTGTGGCAAGAAGGTTAGCTGTGTCTGTGAGTGTAGTGTGCAGTGGCTGGAGGCGCTTCCAGGAGACAGGCCAGTACACCATGAGATGTGAAGAAGGCCGTAGGAGGGCAATACTCCAACAGCAGAATCACTACCATCTCCTTTGTGCATGGAGGAGCAGGAAGAGCACTGCCAGAGCCCTGCAAAATGACCTCCAGCAGGCCCCTTATATCCATGTGTCTGCTCAAACTGTCAGAAACCGACTATATGAATGTGGTATGAAGGGTTGATGTCCACATGTCAGTGTTTTGTGCTTACAGCTCAATACCGTTTGCCAGAAAACACCAAGATCAAGGGTGAGAGTACTGTGAAGGAAAGCAATGCATTCTGGGACTTGGCGTACTGACCATCTGCTCAACCAGGAAGTAGAACCACAAAGCACAGAACTAAGACCCCCGAAACAAAGATGTTTGATGGTGTCAGAACTGGGTCAAATAGAATGCTATATGCTTCTACAGCATGCTTTTGTTTATGTGCTGTCGGAGTACTCCTTTAAGGACTATAGATGTGATGTTTTTTGTAGCTTTTGTTGTTCGTATGCCTCCTAAAGGCAAAATCAGGCAACTTTTTAAGTGGCTATAATTCAAATACATCTCACACGGGCACATCATATACAACGGGACCTCCGAGAGCCGGGAGCCTCAGATGCAGCCGGAGCATGAATCAGGTAAAGTATGTTATGGATGGCGGCTGGTTAAGGGGCCGTAATTTACATACAGTGGGATGACAATCCCACTGCGAGTATGTCATCTCATAGAAAATGACAGTATGGTATCCGCAGATGATTTTGCTGCCAAATTGTACAGTAAAATCTGCTGTGGATTGCGTCAATCTGGCCTAACACCGATAGTGATGCGCGTGGCTGCACCAGATCTCTGCACTTTGATACTGATAGAAAAGCACAGAGTAGAGTGTGATTCAGTACTAAGGGGCAGAGTGCAACTAACCTGCTTTAGGTACCTAGGGAACCTGGGGCTTGAGATTACAATGGGCTCATACACTCTGGAAGTATCTGTGAGCTGGGGGCCAAAATGGACTTCTCCATTGTGGAAGTATCTTTGGTCTGAAAGTCAAAGCAAGACCCAGAAGTCATCGTGCTGGTGAAGCCAGTGAGCTGACTTAGAACTGTTCCTGCTTCAGAGTACTGGGCTTAAGGATCATCCAGCCATGGGAAAGGACAGTGTATCGAGTTTGTGTGGGCTGTTGTTAATGCGGAATGGGCTGAGGGCACCTGCTAGACTGCAAGTGCTGTGGAATACTGCAGTCCATAGGAGAGCCAAGGTACTTTCGGTTGTGAGAAACTTTAACCCTAGGAAAGGTTGTAGCTGGATTTAAGAGGATTTGTGTGAAATTACACCCAGGGAGGGACCAGCAACCATAACCTTCTGGCTTGTGGCAGGGCCTCGAATCTATATGGTTCAGCCCCGTGGATTGTATCCTCTTGTCTCGAAACGAAATAGAAGAGTAAATCTCTCTAAGAGGTTAGATGTGGAGAGTGACCCTCTTTCAGTTAAGTAATCAATTAATTGTGACAAGCTGAGGTCTATGTGTAAAGGTGCGTTTACACGTAACTATTACCGTGCAAATTTGCGATATAGCGATCAAATTTGAATGATCGTACGTGTAAACGCAGCGAACGATCAAACGACGAACGAGAAATCATTCATTTTGATCTTTCAACATGTTCTCAAATAGTCGTTCGTCGTTCACAAAAAATTCGCAGATCGTTCCATGTAAACAGTCGTTCGCCGATTTAACCAATGTGTGAGATAGGCTTAAGCGATCGCAAAACGACATATCGTACCGTCTAAACGCTGATCGTTATGAAAAAAAAAATTGTTACTCCGACATCGTTAATCGTGCGATCGGGCCAATTATCGTTTCTTGTAAAAGCACCCTAAGTCAGAGTATATGCAAACTACAGAAATCACGTGGACAACTTCCAGTGGATTCCGTCGCTCACCTCCTCACGCTCCCACTTGAAGTTCCACTGGGCCCATAGGCTCCATTCTATGCACAGGCAAATTCTGTTCTCCGCACAAAGAATTGTCCTGAATGGAACCTATGGGAACGGCAGAATATCAAGCAGGAGCACACACGGAATCCCCTAAAAGTTATCCACGTGATTTCTGTAATGTGCATATGCCCTAATAGTAGCCTGAGATTGAACTTGTGCTAAACAGTTATTCTATACTTCCAGAAGTGCAATGCAACCATCAACAATATAGTGCCATCTAGAGTGTGCTATAGCCAGCAAACGTGTTGCCATTGATCAACAAGTGCAGAGAGATTACATGTATAATAAAACATATCCCATGGGATATAGCATTGCTTTGCATTGCGTTGTTTTCATCATCATCATCTCGGCTCATTGCTGTTTTATATGAAAATAAATATACAAAATAAATATTCATATTACTGAGGAAGATGACCAGACCACTTCAATGGCAGTGAGTACTTAAAGCTTCATAAAATATGACTGTGCCGTGTGGCTTTAAAACTTTATGACTTGTGTTCAGCTCCCCCATGATAAATCATCAGTGAGAAATATAATTATTGTCCCTGTTATAGAGGAATTATTACCAGGAACATAAGAGATAGCCATATAATATTCCCTGTGATCAATGCATTAAACAAGACAGGGAGTGTGGGTCCCTTGATCGCAGCTCCAGCACATCTGTGAACTAAATCAATAAGAAAAAATAAATAACTCTTAAGAAGCAGCCATCGGAGATCTGCAAAGCCATTTGAAATTTTTATTTTTATTTATTTTTTATTTTTTTGCCAATGCACAGTAGAAGCAAATAAATAATTAGAATAAATTGAAGAATTAAAAAAAAAAAAAAAAAAATTGCAGTAGGAAGGTAAATGTTAAATGATGTCTACTGATTCCCTTACAAATCATGCAGATTTTCCCTCACCTTCTTTTTTCACTCTCTGTCTCGCTTTGCCTATTTTGCACATCTAGAAACAGACATGCTCCAGGCTGAGAAACTTGCATGCCTCCTCCCAGGTAATTGCACGCATGCATGTTATGGGGCTGGGGTTGGCTTTTTAAATTATGAAGTAAAAAAAAATCCTTGATTCTAAAAGTGTGCTTCCATATTTTTTGCTGTACCTTTTTCAATCTTAAAGTGACTCTGTACCCACAATTTCCCCCCACAAACCGCTTGTACCTTCGGATAGCTGTTTTTAATCCAAAATCTGTCCTGGGGTCCGTTCGGCAGCTGATGCAGGTTTTAAACTTGCAACCCTGTGTCACATTGGCATGGCCTAGAGTGTCTGTGCATTAGGCTGGCACACCCTCTCCATCCCTCCTCCCCACCCTCTTCATCCTTAGGAATGCTCCAGGAAGACTTTTTTACTATTCATCACCTGTGTGAGCACGGCACATGGGCTGGATCGTTAAGGCACCTGTACAGTGTTCAGACAAGTGAGGAATGGCTGTAGCATTCCTAATGATGAAGAGAGCGGGGAGGAGGGACGGAGAGGCGGTGCAAGTCTTGGGCACAGACACTCTAGGCCACGTTAGTTTGACACAGGGCTGCAAGTTTAAAAGTTGTTTTTCAGGACAAAAACTGCATCACCTGCCGAACTGACCCCAGGACAGATCATGGATTAAAAGCAGCTATCCGAAGGTACAAGTGATTTGGGGGGGACAGATTGTAGGTACAGAGTAGCTTTAAAGAAAAATCAAAACAATGGATAAAATCCAGAATGAGGCTTTGATGAGCAGAATGTGGCCAAAGACTAATAACAAGAAAACATATAGACAAAAGCCCAATTTTTGATCTTTTCCAAGGCTGACTACAGCTCATGTATTTGTCCATGTGCTTCACTGTTTTTAGCTTCCGTCTATGTTCTGTTCATACAAGCTGCATTAAACCTCACTTTAAAGTATCACTGTCATGACAACTTTCAAAATCTATATAGTTGACTTTATATAAAGCATGTTTGCAATTTACATAATTATTATTTAATTTTTTTAGTTATTATGGAAAACACGGCACTTCCTGGGCCTCTTTTTTCTTTCCAAAGTCATGTGATTGATGGACACATTGAGCCGTGACACTCTGTACTGGCCGGGACTTCAAGTGTTAAGTCTCTTTTTTCAACCAGCACAACACAAAAAAGCTTTAGGAGATTGGACCTGGATACAAGTAAGTATAGCTGTTATAAAGCAGCCTTCATGAGACTGGGCCTGGATGCAAGTAAGTGTACCTGTTATATAGCAGCCTTCAGGAGACTGGACCTGGATACAGTAAGTATAGCTGTTATATAGCTGCCTTAAGGAGACTGGACCTGGATACAGTAAGTATAGCTGTTATATAACAGCCTTGAGGAGACTGAACCTGGGTACAAGTAAGTACAGCTGTTATATAGCAGCCTCCAGGAGACTGGACCTGGATAAAGTAAGTATAGCTGTTATATTGCAGCCTTCATAGAAACATTGAATATTGTCGGCAGAAAAAGACCATTGGGTCCATTTAGTCTGCCCTTAGTATTTTCATTCCTATAATCTTAGGATAGATATATGTTTATCCCAGGCATGTCTAAATTCTGCTTTTGTAGATTTACCAACCACATCAGCTTCAGAAAACTGGACCTAGAACAGTAAGCATAACTGTTATATAGCAGCCTCCAGGACCTGGATACTGTAAGTATAGCTTTGTTTTACAGAATGATAACAAAGAAAAAAAAATGAATATATCATCTACTGCTGATTTAGCGACAGGGACACTTTAAGTTTTTTTTATCTATGTGCAGAGGCTTAGAGGGGATGCCTCCTGGTCCAACTTTTACTTTTACACAAAAATATCAGTGACTCACAGTTGATGTATAAGACAATGTGCCCCTTCATAGATTGTGTCCCTCCCCAAAGAGATATAAAACACTGTGCGCCCATCCTTATGAGGTATAATGTGCTGTGCCTTTAATGAGGTATAATACACTGCAATAAAAAACATCTGCTGCACAAGACGCCCGAAAATAATTGTCATGATCATTATTTTTACGTCTGAAGTCTATTATTCAACACATTGTGTGCATTGGATGTCCGTCTTTCCATTCCATTGGCTGAGCGTAACTGTGCTCAGCCAATCGCGGCTGAGCAGCCAATGACGCGTGCCGCGTCATCAGCTGCTCAGCCACGATTGGCTGAGCCTAACTGTGCTTAGCCAATCGTGGCTGAGCATCTTGTGACGCTGCAGAAGGCGGCCGGCACTAGGGACAGTCGGAGCTCTTCGGCCGGCTGTCCGAAGATGACGTCCTGGCACAAGATGGCGGACGGCGTGACACGGATCAGGTATGTATAATGCACCACACTTCCGGGTACACGGGCGGGGGTTGGGGAACACGGGGAAGGGGGCGATTCACAGATATAACATACATTACAAAGTTGTATAACTTTGTAATGTGTGTTATTCTGTGAATAATTGTTTACCGCCGCACTACCCCCTTTAAATCGCGGAAATAACAGACTTTAAAAAAAATGGCAAAAGTGGACGCCTTTTCTCTATTTTTGACGTTGTGTGAACATAGCCCAATAATGATCATGTCAATTATTTTCGGATGTCTTTTGCAAACAGCGGACATCATTTTTTAGTTGTTCACACACTGTTTTTCTTTTTTCAGTATCCTTTGGCTATGTTCACACAACGTTTTTTGAGCTCCATTTATTTTGAGTCTAAAATAATGTAATTTAGCAGCCTGGCCTCCCCTTAGTGCAATGACGGCTGCTGCTACATTATTCAAGTTTAGGTTACTAATTGGACTTTGGGTGTGGCTTAATGGAAGGGTCTATTGAATTTAACAGTAAAAACGGAGAAAGAATGGTGGAAAATGAAAAACTGTGTGTGAACAACTAATAGAAAATGTCCGCTGTTTGCAAAAGACGTCTGAAAATAATGATCATGTTTATTATTTTGATGTCCGCAGTAGAGATGAGCGAACCTGGAGCATGCTAGAGTCCATCTGAACCTGAACGTTCAGCATTTGATTAGCGGTGGCTGCTGAAGTTGGATAAAGCCCTAAGGCTATGTGGAAAACATGGATATAGTCATTGGCTGTATCCATGTTTTCCAGACAACCTTAGAGCTTTATCCAAGTACAGCAGCCCAAGCTAATCAAATGCCGAACGTTCGGGTTCGGATCGACTCGACCCCGAACCGGGTTCGCTCATCTCTAGTCCACAGCAAAAACGTCCGTAATTCAATAGATTGTGTGCATTGGATGTCAGTCTTTCCATTGACTTCAATGCATAGACATTGCTGTCAGTTAAATTGCGGCAAAAACAGACTTCAAAATATCAAAATCGGCCGCCTTTTCTTTATTTTTGATGTGTGAACATAGCCTTTTGCCGTTTTTACTATTAAATTCAATGGACTTTTCAATTAAAGACACACCCAAAGGCCAATTAGTCCATCTGACCTAGAATAATGTACCAACAGCCGTCATTGCACTGACAGGCGGCCAAACAGCAAAATGACTGACGTAATTTTGAAATCAATATGATGGACGTCATAATTTTAAAAAATATAAACGGACAAGAAAAAACGTGGGAACATAGCCTAAGATTTTATTTGGACACTGCATGCATTTCAAACTATGCTTTACTCCTTCTTCAGTAGTGTAGAGAGATTAAAGGGGTTATCCAGCGCTACAAAAAAATGGCCACTTTTCCCCCTCTCTTGTCTCCAGATTGGGTGGGGGTTGGAACTCAGTTTCATTGAAGTAAATTGAGCTTAATTGCAAACCACACCTGACCTGGAGAGACGGGGAAAAGTTGCCATTTTTTTTGTAACGCTGGATAACCCCTTTAAATGTGTATAACCCACATCATCTATTCATATAATAGTCATTGGTAAGTTGTGGTAGAGCAATTCCTATTCCTAGGGGCCATAGGTATATCTGGAATGCCTGGATTGGTACAATATATATAAATATGTAAAAAAAAAAATAGCAATATACATAAAAACAATAAGTACACAAATGCATATATAATGTTTCTACGTAACAGTAGGTTGAACCACCAGAATTACTTTCCTCAATGGGACTTTTATATACACATCACAGAGCGCTGAAAGACTAAAAAATTCGAATCATACAAAATCAGAATCAGAATGACGTGGGAATGTCTACAGCCTTCCTCTCTTTTCAGTGTTTGACAGCATAGACTTTATTATGAGTTAGAGAAACCCCTTTAAATCAATGTTTTTGTACCTGCTATGCACCGTTAATAAACTGATTACAAACAAATATACAGTAGACAGAAATGTCTTGTTTTGTGTATAGATAATGACTTAGCTTAAATGTAGCTTTTCTTTTATGTATTTTTCCCAATGCAAATTGCTACTTTTAATGTTTTCCTGTCATTTTCATCTACGCAAGTTATATCCACCACAGTCTATTTACATGCTGAGCTGTGAGCTGAGGGTTTGAGAAGCTATTTATTAATGTAAACAGCTTGTGACTGCATGCTACCAAATGTTCTGTGTTGCATTGTTATCACTTTACATCTAAAAGAACAGACATTTTAATATTATTTGCATAAAGTATCTGAGTACACTACAAATATAGAGAACTTGCTGGGCTTAAAAAAAAAAAAAAAAAACAACTTTATATCCTTTAACTTCTTAAATGCCTGATAATCAATTTTATTTATTTATTACATTAACTGGATATCAATAGAATGTTTTTATATTCTTGTAATGGATATTAAGAAAATAGTATAGCAGAAAGACAACCCCATTATTATAGTATTACAACTATTCTTTTACTTAAAGTGACACTGTCACCCCCTTTTTGCATTATGACTTCTCTATACAGCTGTAAAGGGTAAATTTTATATCATACATCATGGTGCTTGTTCAATTTAAAAAGTGATCTTTTATCATCTGTAGATTGTGCCACCTGGACGGGGCTTCATGGCCACAGTGCCACTTAGCCCCACGCACATAGCCACCATAGGCACTGTCCTCTGTGACATCTTGTGCATAGACCCCGCCCCCTCAGTGACCATTGGTATGGGCCGGCCTATATGAGGTAGGGCCTAGACCTTCCAATGGGGTTGGAGTCTATATGTGATGACATCATGGAGGGTGGGCCTACAGTGGCTATGTGGGTGGGGCTAAGTGGCACTGTGGTCGTGAAGCCCCGTCCAGGTAGCACAATCCCCAGATGAGAAGAGATCACTTTTTACTGAAACAAGCACCATGATGTATGATATAAAATAAGGTATAAAAACTGCAAAATTTACCCTTTACACCTGTGTAGAGAACTGTTAATGCAAAAAGGGGGAGGGGGGCAGTGTCACTTTAAAGGGGTATTCTAGGAAAAATAAATGTTTTTTCTATCCACAGGATAGGGGGAAAGTAGGTGATCACAGGGGGTCTGACCTCTATATCGCCTGCCAATCTCCATATCGGGCCCCGGCTTCTGTATAATGAATAGAGCTGTGGGTACGGCATGAGACTTGCAGCTCTATTTATTCCTATGGAGTGATAGAAAGAGTCGAGTATACCAGAAGAGCATTGCCCAATACGGAGATCGGCAGGGGGTACAAAGGTTGGAACCTCGGCTATCTCCTACTTTTCTCCTCTTGTGGTTAGGGGAAAAGTCTATTTTCTTGGAATATGTCTTTAAAGCTCATTTTTTTGCCATATAATTCACCTGCAATATATCTGCAGTGTATCTACCCAGAAGAGTTGCAATTGCACATTTAGAGCCATTTTTATTATGGCTGGTTGACTTTATCACAATTTGAGGGTATCAGTGACAGGAGCATAACCTGTCACTGAATGATCGGAACCCCTGGAATCCCTATACTGTGCAAGTTTTCCTGACTGCTGGAAGTCTTACACTTACATCTGTGGGGTATCATTTTTGATCTTATAAAGCCCCTCCCTAATAAATTTGAAATCAACCCCCTTTCCCATTTTATAAATAGAGTATACAAAAAGAGGTGAAAATGTAAGGATTGCATTTTTTGTTACATTAATATCAGGAAAAAAAATAATAATAAAAAGTTATTAAAATAAATCCCATCAATGCCAATATGGTACCAATAAAATCTGAAGATCATGGCACAAAAAATGAGCCCCAAAGCAGGTAAAGAGGCACGTGGAGCTGCGGGGGCCCCATGCAATTGGCCCATAGAAGATAGCGGTACATCATGGCATCGGTATGGGGATTTAAAGAGGCATTGTGCATGACCCCACTCTGAATTTCGCTGCCCCAGCTGCTATCAGTACCCAGAGACCACCATTATTAGCCGACACGGACTCTTCACTGTGCCGGCTAATTAAGTATTTAAATGCAGCTGTCAAAACTGACAGCTGAATTTAAATTCTCTAAAAACTCCATCCCTGGTGGTCTAGTAGACGAATCAACCCCCCCCCCCCCCACACACACACACACACACACACACATACCCCGTGGTGCGATTTTGAAGGGGCGATTCATACTTTTTGCTGGTCCGGCAATGTGTTGTATATAAAACTAGTGAAGTAAAGTATTGCATATAGAACTCCCCTAGATATAAAAATCTGTATAAATTGTTGAAAAAAAAGGTGCAACAGCAACCCACAGGTGCAAGGGCTTACCGTATATACTCCTCCCAGTGAACACACGATAAAAACCTGCCCTGTAGATATTAAAAAGTGAGGATCTTAGCAAACTATTTGATCAGAGTGTACCATGTCACCAACGTTAAGGTGTCCTCAGAGACATGGTCCCTACTCTAGCATTTTCACACTAGCAATGGCCTCTCCTGGGCTGAATAAAGCTACAATTGAGCAGATAGGAGCCAAGTGATCTCTTTTATAGCACCCTTGGGAAATGGGTGGAGTGCAAGCCAACAGGAGGTAGCCACACCCCCTAAATTCAACAGAAAAAAAGGAAATAATTGGCAGCACATCTATGACTCTGTTCACACTGCAGGGTGTACAGTGCTTGTGGCTTAAGTACAGACAAAAAAGAGAAGGTGCAACAGCAACCCACAGATGCAAGAGCTTACAGTTTTTTTTCCCTTTTTTTTCCTGTGTAAATAGTTCCCTAGTGGGACTTAAAATTACTGTTAAAAAAATGTTTGTTTGTTTTTCATTAATAAAAAAAAAAACCATCCCATAATAAAAGTTTAAATCATTGGGAAAGTGCAAAAAATCTGCCAAATTGCAAAAGCGCAAAAAAAAAAAAAAAACACTGTCAAATTGCAAAATTGCTCATTTTTGGTCACATCAAATCCTGAAAAATTGTATTTTTGCTCAATGTTGCTGCAACAACCTGGCCAGTTCTCGGACACTTCACCCAAACATGGTTTTGCCCGCACACAATGCATGCGACAGTTACGTAGACCACATTTGGTGTAGAGTAAGTACTTGGAATTTGTAATAATAATAATAATAATAATAATCTTTAAAAAAAAAAGACTAGTTATATCTAATAATGGAAAACCTTTCAAGGTCTAAAATAAAGGTGAGGTCATTATCACTGTTCTTGGCGTAATATTGTAAAGTCCTTAGAAATATTATATTACAAATAAATACTGTACATGTTGAGAATATAAAGCGGTGAATTTTCACACTAACACATTCATTCATTTAGTGGAACCGTTTTAAAATATTTGTCTCAGATTCTCACATTTATCAGTCTTGTATCAAAATATTCTCGGAATCAAACAGTAGATCTATGTCTTGTCATACACAAGTAAAGGTCAGTGTTAAGCACTGCCTATCTATTTTCCTGTGTCTGATAACAGAGTATGTTCTCAATGACCTTAATATTGATATTTTACTCTCATATTGATTGTCACATTCATATCAAATAAGGACAGATAGTTTTATTTTCCTTCTCATATTGTGGAACAGTGGATCATCAATACAACAGCAAGCCCTAATGTTAAATTATACAAGATACAAATCACATATTATAATATGGTTTTATAGTTCAGAAAGAAAATGCAGATTGGATTCCTGGTGTTTGAGATGTGAAGAAGACAGAATAATTCACCTTTTTAAAAAAAATAAGAGCTGGAGAGCAAATTCAATGGAGGACAACTAAATTAAAACAGGGATCTTAGGTTTATCTTATAATGTAAAATAGGCATGTTCTTTAAGGTCATCTTGTTAACATGGATAAATATATGCGTAGTCAATAACAGAACTGGCACACAAATGATTTATTTTATGGCCATGTTCACACTGCACTTATGTATATTGGGACTTTGAAATATTTGTAAATATGATTGCATTTTTCTTCTCGACTACCGCAACCTATTAGCAGGTTATACACATGCATAGCCATATCTCCTATTCTAAAATTAAGAACATTTGACTATATAAAAATAAACCACAGTAGTATTTACTGTTTCTTGTTTATTTACATGTCAGGCTATATTCATACAACGTAAGTTCCGTGGCAATCACGGCCGTTGTAACAACAGCCGTGATTCCCACGGAACTTACGTAGTGCTGCCTTCTAAGGCAATCCCGGCCCGAGTGTATACACATAGGGGGACATCTATTAACCCTTTAAGGACGGGGCCCATTTTTGTTTTTACGTTTTCGGTTTTTCCTCCTTGTGTTTAAAAGGTCATAGCACTTGAATTTTTCCACCTAGAAACCCACATGACCCCTTATTTTTTGCGTCACTAATTGTACTTTGCAATTACAGGCTGAATTTTTGCATAAAGTACACTGCGAAACCAGAAAAAAATTCAAAGTGTGGTGAAATTGAAAAAAAAAAGCATTTCTTTTATTTGGGGGAAATGTGTTTTTACGCCATTCGCCCTGGGATAAAACTGACTTGTTATGCATGTTCCTCAAGTCGTTACGATTAAAACGATATATAACATGTATAACTTATATTGTATCTGATGGCCTGTAAAAAATTCAAACCGTTGTTAACCAATATACGTTCCTTAAAATCGCTCCATTTCCAGGCTAATAGCGCCTTTATCCTTTGGTCTATGGGGCTGTGTGAGGTGTCATTTTTTGCGCCATGATGTGATCTTTCTATCGGTACCTTGATTGCCCATATACGTCTTTTTGATCGCTTTTTATTAAATTTTTTCTGGATTTGATGCGACCAAAAATGCGCAATTTTGCACTTTGGGATTTTTTTGCGCTGACGCCGTTTACCGTACGAGATCAGGAATGTGATTAATTAATAGTTTGGGCGATTACGCACGCGGCGATACCAAACATGTTTATTTATTTATTTGTTTACTTTTATTTAAAACGTGGGAAAAGGGGGGTGATTCAGACTTTTATTAGGGGAGGGGGCTTTTTACTATAAACAACACTTTTTTTTTTTTTTTTTTTTTACACATATACTAGAAGCCCCCCTGGGGGACTTCTAGTATATACACTTGGATCTCTCATTGAGATCTCTGCAGCATAGATATGCTGCAGAGATCCATGAGATCGGCACTCGTTTGCTTTCGGCTGCTGCAGCCGAAAACGAACGAGTGCCGAGCCGAGGACGGCGCCATCTTGGACGCGTCCCCGGCCGGCATCAGTAACTGAGATCGCTCCTCCGGGACCAGGTCCCGGAGGAGCGATCTCCGCCACTAGACCCCAGGGAAACGTTGCCTCCGGTAATCGGAGGCAGCTGTCAGCTAATTAGCGGGCACGGCGATCAGACCGTGCCCGCTAATAGCAGCGGTCCCGGGCTACTCGCGGCACTTCAAAGCGGGGCCGCCGCGCGGCCCCGCTTTGAAGTGCAAGTGAGGACATATGACGTAGGGGTACGTCATATGTCCTTAAGAGGTTAAGTCCGGGCTGGGCTTAAAAATGTCCCCACACCATGGAGATTTATGTCGAGGCGCACTATATAAATCCTGATAGTTTCCTGATCAATTGAAAAATGAGAAATGATAAATTATAAAAGCATGAAAAATTATAAATTAAGCAGACCTAGAGTCCGTGCCCTCCGTTCCGCCCCCTTCAAAGCCCCGTTCCGCTCCGCTGGCGAAGCTTGCAGAAAATGTCCCAATGCAAAAATGTATTTGCAAAATGGCCATTTTCCACCAGAAAATACTACTTTTTCCATTGATAAATGTCCCCCATAGTATAAACTCCGTCCGGGATCCCTAAAGGCGCCATAGAAAACTGACATGTCAGTTTTCTGCGGCCGCTATTCAGTGAAAACACTGTCAGTGCACACTATGGAGCGTGCGGCTCCGGCCACACGCTCCATATTGTTTAGTGGAGAGTTCTGATGCGGGCGCGCACGGATGTGCCCACATCAGAACTAAGCGGCGCTAAAGATCATGAGCCCGATACTGCAGTACCAGCCGGGATGATCTTTTCAGAGACCGTCCGTTCCGTGACCCGACTGGGTCACAGAATGGCCGGTCTCTTACAGTGTGTGAACATAGCCTCATTCTGTATACTATAGTTATAAAGCCCCCCTCTTCTTTATGTGTGTGACAATGGCTGTGAGTAGGGATGGTCCGAACCCGCCGAGGTTCGGCTGAACCCGAACGCTCGGCATCGGATTCCCGCTGTCTGCCCGCTCCGTGCAGCTGGCGGATACAGCGGGAGGACCGCCTGGAAAAGTGGGATAAAGCCTATGGCTATGGCTGTATCCCAGTTTTCCAGGCGTTCCTCCCGCTGGATCCGCCCGCTACACGGAGCGGGCAGACAGCGGTAATCATTGCGGAGAGTTCGGGTTCGTACGAACCCCATCTGAACCAGGTTCGGACCA
Source organism: Dendropsophus ebraccatus (assembly GCF_027789765.1). Lineage (NCBI taxonomy): Eukaryota > Metazoa > Chordata > Amphibia > Anura > Hylidae > Dendropsophus > Dendropsophus ebraccatus. Next base: position 139,772,205 of record NC_091460.1, on the reverse strand, counting down.
TCCCTGTGAGGTTGGCAGCTATGTATTCAGCCTTGTCTACAGGGGTAAATTAATGGTACCATGGGACCCAGGCTGTTTATGACGTCTGGGTTCATAAAATAGCACTAATGTGTTTGAAGCTTATAACAGTGGTTACTTGATTCACACTTCAGTGCCATCTGAGGAAAAATCTATGGACCGTCTGCATCAATTTATTTTGAATAATTATTTAAATTCTTTGAAATTTTATTGGAATTGTGCCTAAAAAATTTTTTCCAAGCATTTACCAATAAGGGGAAACTTAAAGAGGACCTGTCACCCCCCCGTGCCGGGGTGACAGGCTCCCGACCCCCCGTTAGGGCCCCCTATACTCACCTAATCCCGCCGGGTCCCGCTTCTGGATCTGTTTGGGTGACGGAGATCTCAGCCGCTGCAGCCCCGCGCGTGCGCTGAGAGTCCGACACCCATAGAGAATGACAGGAGAGTCCGATGCTCCGTCATTCTCTATGAGTGTTGGACTCATCTCTCAGCGCACGCTCCAGGCTGCAGCGGCTGAGATCTCCGTCACCCGACCGGATCCAGAAGGGGGACCCGGCGGGATTAGGTGAGTATAGGGGGCTCTAAAGGGGGGTCGGGAGCCTGTCACCCTGGCACGGGGGGTGACAGGTTCCATTTAAGCTTTGGCTGTCCAGGCATGATGGGGTTTGTAAATGACTGAAGGTTCCCTATCCCTGGCCTTCTCCCATTACTTGCTGTTGGTATGCAGATATATATTTTCTTCTTTGTTTCAAAAATGAAGTCCTGAGACTTTAGACTCCACATGTAGAGTGGTACCTCCGTTACCAAACTGCTCAGTTCTCAAACTGCTTAGAACTCAAACTGTATTTCAAGGAAAGTTTTCTTTGGTTCTCAAACACTTTTCAAGCACCCAGTCTTGAAGTACAATAATGCTGTAGTATTCAAATGAAAATTTACCTTAAAGTTACATTCAGAATTCAAACTTTGCTCGGCATTTGAACATTTTTGCAAGAGTAGATCATGGGTTTTACCTGGAGAGTTTAGCACTGGTGAGGCTACACATACAGTACAGTACTGTGTAAGACTGCTGGAGTGCATATACAGCACAGTAGTAGTACAGTCAGTGCACCACCATCTCCCATCCTGTACAGTAAGGTATAAGATTGCTGGAGTGCAAATACAGTACAGTCAGTGCACCACCATCTCCCATCCTGTACTGTACAAGATTTCTGATGTAATAAATGACTATTGTAGATAATTATCGGAGGGTGCTAGAGCATATGTGAAACAACAAAGCGATTAAAGCCTGCACATTCATACTAACACTTGTTCACACTATGAAGTTTGCACACAGCCGTGGATAACAATAAATAAAAAACAGAAACTTTCTGCAGCAAATTACAAGTGCCATACAGCATTTATTACATAGAGTTCAGTTGCTCCTATATGCTCAGATATGTAGATTTAAATTCTGAGAGAGGCCATTGCTAGTGTAGGGTGCAACTCTCTGAGGGCACCTTAACGTGGTGAGTTGGTGCATTCTGTTTCATCAAACCATTTGCTAAGAACTAAATTATAAAAAAAAAAAATTATAAAAAAAACTAAAATGATGTAGGTAGGTGCAGAGGCCATGAATAAGAGGACATGAGCTAGACTTACCTGGGCCTTTTCTTCGGATATAACACCCCTGGGCTTTTGAACTTCTTTTTTAATGTCAGCCATACTCCTATTAACCCCTTAGTTTTTCCTGCTGACAGGTCCACTTTAATATTTCTTCTGATTCCACTTCTGGCTTTGGCTCAAAAAGATGAATGAAAAACGACCATAAAACGTTAGATGTGAAACTCTCCTGAGGGACTTTTGTTATTTTAATTGTTTAACTAGATAATATGGACATTAACATAATATGCACTAAAACGAATTAGTTATTAGCCGCATGTGCACTAGAACACACTCTGAAATATTGAGAAATCATGCATAATGAGGGGGCTATAATTAATTTATTAGCTAGAAAATATAGAAATATCAATGCAAGTAGAAAATAACAGATGACAAGTGGAGGGAAGGAGATGAAACAAATTAGGCAAACAATGTCATGGAGTATTAGAGAATAAAAAGAAATGTAGAAGCACACAGCATTATTATGGCAGAAGACATGGATATGTTGATATTACACATTAACACTTCTTGTTAATGACAAAGTAATTATTTACCCATCACTAGTGTTAATGTTAAAAAAAGACTACAAAGCAATTGTTACATGATATGTGTCCTATACTAATATTGTACTTGTCATTAGAAAAAGAGGAATTCCAGAAACAAAATAGTGAATGAATCATTTAACCCCTTCCCCCAATATGACGTCCAGGGACGTCATGAAAAGCAGTGCCAGAATGCATCATGACGTCCCTGGACGTCATGCCTTTTCTGCCTCCCCCCGCTATCCCTATCTGAGATCGGGCAGCGGGAGGAGGCTGTGTAACACAGTCTCCTCCCGCTGCAACTGCCCGGAGGGGAGCCGTGCTCCCCCCCGGGGAGTTAACCCCATAGACGCCGCGGTCGTTGCGACCGCTGCGTCTATGGGGAGATCTGATGCCTCCGGCTGATCAGGGCGGCATGAGGAGGCTACGGACATTGCCTCCTCCTGCCACCTCTGCTGATCTCCTCCCCCAGCCTCTATCCTTCCTGCTCTGACCCCGTGCTGCTCCCCCCGCCCCAGTCAAGCTCCCTCTCCAGCTTCCTCTCCGTGCTGCAGCTCCCCCCGCCTCGATCCTGCTCCCTCCCCTTGCGATCCGCCCCCCCCCTCCTCCCCATGCGATCCGGCCCCCCCCCCCTCCTCCCCATGGGATCCGCCCCCCCCCCCCTCCTCCCCATGCGATCCGGCCCCCCTCCCTCCTCCCCATGCGATCCGGCCCCCCCCCCCTCCTCCCCATGCGATCCGGCCCCCCCCCCCTCCTCCCCATGCGATCCGGCCCCCCCCCCCCTCCTCCCCATGCGATCCGGCCCCCCCCCCCTCCTCCCCATGCGATCTGGCCCCCTCCCCTCCTCCCCATGCGATCCGGCCCCCTCCCCTCTCCATCCATGAGATCAGCCCCCCCCCCCCTGCCCCCACCTCCCCCGATCCGGCTTCCCATTCATCCACTTTTTCCTCCCCCCCCCCTGCTCCGGCTCCCCCGTTCCCCGTCCCCCCAGCTCCCTCCCTCTCCCTCCCCTGGCTCACCCCTACCCGGCTCTGGCTCCCTCCCGGTACTCAGCTTTGAATGAGCTGTCAGCTGTAAAGCACATCATGTGCTGTAATGCATGATATATATATATATATCTGCAAAAGTAAACACACACAAATACATTAATTAATTAATCAATTAATTACAAATTAATTAAATAAATACATAAATAGTTAAAATAAATAAATAAATATACACATTCACCAACCCTACCTTTATAAACGACCCCCTATAAATAAGATACACATATTTGGTATTGCCGCGTCCGTAATGACCCCCTCTATTAACCTGTACATTAAATATACCACCCGATGAACACCATTAACCCCTTCACGTCAGCCATCTGTATATATATGTTCCTATTGCACATGCCCCGTGCAGTAGGAATGTACATATACGTTCCTGTTACTGACGGGGGTTTGTGATGAGAACGGGATCGCTGCAGGGACAGCGATCCCGCTCTCATCTGAGTGAAGCACCGGAGATAATGAGAATCAGCTGCGATCCCGCAGCTGACCCCCATTAACCCCTTAGTGACCGCCGAAACGGCGGTCACTAACGTGCCGATGTCGTCGCTGCATTTCATCTCCCCCCACCGTGAATCCACTGTGGGGGGAGATGAAATAAGTAAAATCAGACCCCAGATCAGCCCCCCTAGTGCCCCGATCACTAACCCCCATCCCCGCGGCGGCCATCAGATCCAAGATGGCCGCCGCCATCACTGTGAACAGACTGTCTGTTCACAGTGATCTAAAGTAAAAATGAATGAAAGCCCCATGCTCTCCGCCACCGGAGGTAGCGGAGAGCATGGGGCAGTGATCGCTTGTACCATGTGCTCCAGGCACTTTTTATCCCCTGTCACCATGAATGATTGGTGACAGGGGATAAAAAGTGATAGCGTCCCCCCCCCACAACCAGCCAGCTCTGAAAATTTAAAGTGACAGAGACCAATTTGGTCTCTGTCACTAAACTATGATTACTGTGATAGAAAATATCACAGTAATCATAGTAATACAGTGAAAATGAATGTATAAAGTACAAAAAGTGACAAACATACCAAAAATAAAACACACTTTTTATTATAGTAATAATTGCAGTTTACTCCCAAATTACCCCTAACCCCCCCCCAGATTACCCGTAACCACCGCAGGTTGCCCGTAACCACCGCACGTTGCCAGTGACCCCCTCCAGATTGTCCGTAACCACCCCAGATTGTCTGTAACCACAGCAGGTTGTCCGTATCCACCCCACGTTGCCTGTAACCACCCCAGGTTGCCTCTAACCACCCCAGGTTGCCTCTAACCACCCCAGGTTGCCTCTAACCACCCCAGGTTGCCTTAACCACAGCAGGTTGGCCGTGACCACCCCATGTTGACCGTATCCACCCCAGATTACCCGTAACCACCCCAGAATACCCGTAACCACCCCAGATTAGCCGTAACCACCTCAGACTGTCCGTAACCACCTCCAAATTACCCGTAACCACCCCACATTACCTGTAATCTAATTTTTTTATTTTATTTTAGTAACTGCGCTATTCTAATAACTATTAATAGCTGCGGTTTTGCTCCAGCAAATTGGCACTCCTTCCCTTCTGAGCCCTGCTGTGTGCCCATACAGTGGTTTATGCCCACATATGGGGTACCGTTGTACTCAGGAGAACCTGCATTACAGATTTTGGGGTACATTTTTTCTCCTGTTCCTTGTGAAATTTAGAAATTTCAAACTAAACCAACATATTATTGGAAAAATTCAAGTTTTTCATTTTTACTGGCCAATTTTGAATACTTTACTCTAATACCTGTGGGGCCAAAATGCTCATCCTACCCCAAGACAAATTCTTTGAGGGGTGTACTTTCCGAAATGTGGTGACTTTTGGGGGGAATCTATTCTGCTGACACTACAGGGGCGCTGCAAACGCACCTGGTGCTCAGAAACTTCTTCAGAAAAATCTGCACGGAAAATGCTAATTTGCGCTCCTTCCCTTCTGAGCCCGGCTGGGTGCCCATACAGTGGTTTATGCCCACATATAGGGTAACTTTCTACTCAGGAGAACCTGCATTACAGATTTTGGTATGCAGCTTCTCTCCTGTTCCTAGTGAAATTGAGAAATTTCAAACTAAACGAACATATTGGAAAAATTAGAGTTTTTCAATTTTACTGTCTTATTTTGAATACTTTCCTCTAATACCTGTGGGGTCAAAATGGTCACCACACCGCAAGATGAATTCTTTGAGGGGTTTACTTTCCAAAATGGGGTGACTTTAGGGGGGTTCTACTCTGCGGAAACTACAGGAGCACAGCAAACGCACCTGGCGCTCAGAAACTACTTCAGCAAAATCTGAACTGAAAAAGCTAATTGGCGCTCCCTTCCTTCTGAGCCCGGCTGTGTGCCCATACAGTGGTTTATGCCCACATATGGGGTACCGTTGTACTCAGGAGAACCTGTGTTACAAATTTTGGGGTGCGGATTCTCTCATGTTTCTTGTGAAATTGAGAAATTTCAAACTAAACGAACATATTATTGGAAAAATTAGAGTTTTTCATTTTTACTGTCTAATTTTAAATACTTTCCTCTAATACCTGTGGGGCCAAAATGCTCATCCTACCAAAAGATGAATTCTTTGAGGGGTGTACTTTAGAAAATGGGGTGACTTTTGGGGGGATTCTGTTCTGAGGACACTACAAGGGCTCTGCAAACACACCTGGTGCTCAGAAATTTCTTCAGCAAAATCTGCATTAAAAAAGCTAATTGGCACTCCTTCCCTTCTGAGTCCGGCTGTGTGCCCATATAGTGGTTTACGCCCACATATGGGGTACCATTGTATTCAGGAGAACCTGCGTTACAGATTTTGGCATGCTTTTTTTCTCATGTTCCTTTTGAAAATGAGAAACTTTAATCTAAACGTATATATTATTTGAAAATTTTCATTTTCGATTTTTTACGGCCTAATTGTGAATACTTTCCTCCAGCCCCTGTAGGGTTAAAATGCTCATTATACCCCTAGATTAATTCTTTAAGGTGTCTATTTTCCTAAATGGGGTTACTTATGGGGGTTTTCAGGATACCAGATTTCTAAATCCATTTAAAAAAAGAACTGGTCCCTAAAAAAATCAGTTTTGGAAACTTTCACAAAATGTGATAATTTGCTAATAAATTTCTAATCCTCATAACACCCTAAAAAAGTAAAATATGTGTTCCAAATTATGCCAGAATAAAGAGGACATATCGGTAATGTGATTTATTAACTAATGTATATGCTAGGACTTTTTTAGAAGCAGAGAATTTCAGAAGTTCATAAAATGCAATATTTACTAATTTTTCATGATATTTTGATGTTTTTCACAAAAAACACACAAAGTAGTGACCAAATTTTGCCATTAATATAAAGTGCCATATGTGACGAAAAAACAATCTCAGAATCGCTAGCATACATTAAAGCATCACTGAGCTATAAGCGCATAAAGTGAGACAGGTCAGATTTCGAAAAATTAGCTTGGTCATTAAGGACAAAACAGGCTGCGGAGGCAAGGGGTTAAGAAAAAAAAAATCCAATTACTCCATAAATTAAGTTGGAATCCCTTCATTTCCACTATCTCTCACTTTTAAACTTTGACCAGAGAAGGGCTGTGAAATTAGTGACTGTTCCTGGACATTGAGTCTGTTTATGCATTTGTGTGTGTGCTGTACCAGCTGATCGCCGATCCTACAGCACAGAGATAGATTTGAGACCTTGGGCTGTCAGGGACAACAATTGGGTTCTAATTGGTCAGTGACTGGTACCACTCCTGTCTCTGACACCAACGGCCACCCCATGGCACATATACTAAATGGACACCTAGCTAAGTTTCTTCCCCTGTATTTCTTTTCTTAAAATTGTAAATATGACTATAAATACTTACAAAAATAAACATACCACATCTTACCAGAACAAACTAAGAAAATTTAACCAAACATAATGAACTACACAATAAGATAAGGGTAAAACTGGTCCATCACCACACTCATTCCTCCTCACTAAAAAACTTAGACAACCTATGTACACAATATATAAAAATGCATTTTTTAACTATTATTATTGTAGTGAACTATAAACAGATACTGTATGACCGATGATGGGAGTAACATTGCACTACAGCAGTGAGGGCTGAACCTACTCACGTAAAGGTGCCGCCGGACCCACTGGCATACAGGTACGTCTTGGGTCCTTAAGTGACAGGATTCCATGACGTACCGGTACTGTACGTCATGGGTCCTTAAGGGGTTAAAATATTTGCCCACCATAAGTATTTTGATTTTATTTTAAACAATAAGCAATCAATAAGCAATGTCCCCCCTTTAAATCCTCACTACATTTAAAGAACCTCATGTTCAGATTTAGGGCCCATGGTGTAGACCAATTAAAACATTTCCAGGAAAGGCAAATATTTTCCATGACAGCTCAATGCCTCAAGAACCCATGCCCAAAACCATGTAACCCATGTCACATTCTCCTTCTAGTTACTATAGCCGTGGGGATTTTCATCACTGTCACTTTTGTTAAGAAATAGTAGCATTCATGTCCGATTTAGCCGGACACACATGGTGACTGGCCGATTACACCTTCTGGGTTTTTTTGGGATATCACAATGGTAGTTAGATGTGTCACATGAATTGTTCATAAAAGGGCACTTGTGTGAGGTTTTAATATCTATTGTTTGTTTTTGTTTTTTTTAGTGGTATCAGGCTGTAGGAAGGGTTCTTGATGGGGTATGTATCACATACCTGTGAGCACTCTAAAACTACTACTAACAACAGCAGGCAGGTCACCTTGTCTTATTCACTTATTTTAAGCCGCCGTCAGTGTCCTGCTATATCTATATAACAGAGCTGTTATGGGCCTTGTAGTTCTCCTATGTTTATAACAGAAACATTGTAGTGGGCCTTGTAGTTATACTATACAGTATATAACTTCACCCACAGCACTCTCACACTGGGATACCATTGGGTTAACTTTAAATCCACAGCACCCACACACTGGGATAATTTCACCCACAGCACTCAGACACCCAGCCACAATGAAACTTCTCTCCCTATATCTCTCTCTTCTTTCCCCCTGCCTTTCAATAACTGCCTGCTGCAATTTCTCTCCCCCCGCACACACAGCCGACTGCCCGCCTGGGGCTTGCAGGTGATTGGATGACTGCAAAGGATTTTGGATAATCCCTTGCACCCGCCCAGTGACAGTACTGTAACTAAACTTTTTTCTTCCCCATCTCGCCCGCCATACTTAGCGAATTTGTTAATGAATCGTGCAGAATTTGCTTTGTCAGCCCCCAGTGTGACAAAACATCACAGAAGGGAGGGGACATCGCCAGTGGGCCTGCCCCCAGTGATTCATGATGGTGCTTGGGAATAGACCAGCACTGTGTTTAGGACCCCGGCAGCGTTTAAAAAAAAAAAAAGACCATGCCATCGGCATCCCTGCGCCGGCGCCGATCTGGTAATGTAAAAAACCCATAGCAATGTACCTAGTGTACATTCACTTTAAAGTCCCTTTCATCCCAGGAAGTTATATATACATTCCAATTGTATGTGGTGAGGTATATAGACATATGACTGGTGCAAAGGGGTTAATTTATATTTAGACTATTTATAAATATGACTGTGAGTAAAAAAAAGAAAACAGAACTCTGAACCTTTATAATCCTCATAAGGTTATTGATTTGTTTTGTGACAAATAATAACAGCTCTGCTACATTGCGCACTCAGCACTGCTACGTCTCTACACCGGTACAGTTTCAATCTTAAAGAGTAAGCAATAACATATTGAACTATAAACTTAAGAATGACCTTACCTTACATTGTTCACTTAGAATCATTTAGCTATTTTAGCTGCAGAAGCATTAGGTCCGTGAGCGAATGGAATTTCAGAATTCTTTAGTGTGCAATGATGCTACAGTAATGTTATTTTTCTTCTCTATTGTACTCTTGGATAGAGACGGCGTTCCTGGGTAATGATATAAAGGCACTTGCAATAAGAGGATTATTGTGGTAAACTAAAATAGTATGTATTTCTTAATTGGTTTAATGATAATCATTTCCTTTTTTACCCTTCAGTTTACATTTTCTGTTTGGCTCAATAAATGTATTTTAAAGCTCCTAATGCATCCCAGCCATTGAATTCCAACTCCTATACAAGCCTTCCACACTCTTGTCTCCTTGTTCCATTATGCCCCATTATAATAGTGACCTTTTCTAACTTCAACAGCAAAATGGAATCCATTGGTTCTCAAGGACAAGCTGATTGAAAGCCAATATATCTACTTAAATGGTAAAGTAATGTAGTATTAAAAAGATTTGTAATAACAGTCCTTAATTGCTTCCTTGTAGTTCTTGGAGTTTGCAATGATACATGCATTTTAATTATGCAATAATTAATGAGAAGAGAAAAGTATTTCCTGGCAGGTTATACCCTTGTAAAAGAGTTCAAGAGAATTTCACTTGACAGGGCATTAACATAAGATGTGCGCATCTATGCATTATAACTGCAGATCGTGTTTGGTTATATCATCAGACTGTACTCGGATTTAAAATGTATTTATTGTGCAGAAAAATAGAAAAGAAAATGTTTGTTCTCATCGTTAATTACGGTTATGGTTGGTGACATGATTTATAATATTTAAAATAATATTAAATTTAAAAAATAGATTATACAATGTTGATCTAAGGCTGGGTTCACACTACATTTTTGTAAAACTTTTTTTTTTATCCAATTTTGCAAAAAAAAAAAAACTATGGAAAAATGGACAAAAAAACAGATACATTTGTGTGCATCCGGTCTGATCCATTTTTTCAAGTAATTTCCATTATTTAAAAAAAAAAAAAAAGTCGTCAAACACGTTTTTGTGTACGTTTAAAAAAATAAATAAACGAATGCATTTTGACCCATTTTTTCATAATGGAAGTCAATGGAAAAACGGATACACACAAATGCAGATGAACAGATGGAAAATAAAAAATAAAAAAAGATTGCAAAATGTAATGTGAACCCAGCCTTATATATGAAATGATGTTTGAGGGGGTACTTTGGGAATTCATATTTTTTTATATATCGCTGGGGCTGCACAAAAAATAATAAACAGGAGACTATTATCCCTTACCATACTCCCCCGGGGGTCTTTCTGTTACATTTTCAGGTTTCTCGCTGAACACTCTGGCCGCTACTTCTTTGACTGATTCGGGAGCCTGCTCAGCAAATAATTAACTTAAAGTGAACTGAGCTGTGGGCAGTGACTGAAACAGGTGTCTAGAGCAGGAGAGCTTTTCTATGGGGATTAGCTAGTGCTCTAGACAGTTCCTGTTACAGACAGAGGTGGCAGCAGAGAACACGGTGTCAGACTAGAGAGAGTACACCACTTCCTGGAGGGCATACAGCATCTGGTAAGTACTGGAAAGCTTGATGTGAGCAGCCACTGTGCTGCTCACCTCTGTCATTCCTTGTGTGAACATGGGTGGATTCTGTCCTGGCCTAATTAATTGCATTCTGGTTAATGCCTGTGCATTTTCTGAAGATAATTCTACCAGCACCTTAATAGTTAACTCCTTTTCTTGCTGGTGATTGACAGCCCTATCCTCCTGTCTTAGTTCTTGCAACCACACCTCTAATCCACTTGATCCACTTGTCTTAATTCTTGTCCGTTTGCCCCAATCATTTCTTAGATCAGGACTTTCTTTCCTTTAAAACTCATCCGTTCTCTATGCCTGATGCCTGCTATAGCACATACTTAGTGTGCCTATACTCGCTTCCTACGCTGTGATTTGCTATCCCGACCTATTGGTTTTTTTTAACTTTGGCTTATATCCCTGACTACGTGTTTGTCTCCTGACTGTACTGGTCTGTATCTTTGTCCTTTGTTGTTGTTTTTTTTTTACTCTGGTTTGCCTCATAGACTCAATAATCATGATGCTGGGAGCTCCCAGGTCTGGTTCGCAGAACACCATTTGTGTACAGACCGAATTCTATCAACATGTGCATTAGCCCAAAGAGCGAGGAGGCCTTACAGTTCTCATCACTTGTATGGAAGTGGGGTTTCCTATTTTACACTTTGCACAAGAGAATAGAAAGCACAGATGGTCAGGTGGTAGGAAGTCACCTGTATATCTAAGGAAAATTGTGGATAGCTAGTGCACTCTAACAAGAATGAATGTGATGCAGCAGCTACAGTTATCAGTGACCACGCTGATGTCAGTCACTCATCTCCCTGAATGCAAATTGTCATCTCCCAACATTTCATCGAGGGTGCTATTTGGTTACCAAGGCTGCCTACCCTCACAAACTCTGTTGATACTGTTTGCCTTCAACAGACTGTAGCATTGGTGGCCATATTTTTTGGGGGAAAGGTTTTCTTTTTTTTTTAAGTAGAAAAATATTAACAAAAGCCTTAAAAAGTGGATAGTTATAATCGTCCTGACCTATAGAATAAAGTTAGTTTGCAGTGTGTAAAAATTAAATCCTTTAAAAGCCCTCCACAAATAATATTTTTTCAGTTCTACCCTACATTTGTTTTATAAAATGAGAGTTAGGCTGGGTTCACATTCTGTTTTTTCTTTTCATCCATTTGTGGAAAAAAAAGGAAAAACAGATGTCAGGGACTTGGGGGGTGGGGGCGACTTGGGGGGGGGCACAGTATCACTTTTTATCCCCTGTCACCAATCATTTATGGTGACAGGGGATAAAAAGTGCTTCTTTGCACTGGGAACAGGCGATCAGCGGTATATAGTATATATATATATCGCCTGTACCAGGACCACATGGGGGGGTCCCCGATCACTGCCCCATGCTCTCCGCTACCTCCGTTGGTGGAGAGCATGGGGCTTTGATCATTTATTCATTTCCATCCCTGCAAACAAACATCGTTTGTTCGCAGGGAAGGGGCAGCCATCTTGGTTTTGATGGCCGCCCAGGGGGAGGGAGCGGGTTAGTGATCGCCCACTAGGGGGATGATCTGGGATCTGATTTATACATTTTCATCTCCCCCCACCGTGGATTCACGGTGGGGGGAGATGAAAGCTGTCGGCGGCGCCGGTAATACCCGTTACCGTTGGATCGCCGCTATAACGGTAATAGCGGCGATCCTCCGGTATCGGAGGACTGGGGAAGGGGGCCGGGGGACATAGGAGAAGTGGTGGCGGGAGGAGGCAACGTGCTGCAGCCTCCTCCCGCCGCCCGATCGGCGGGAGGACACCGAATCTCCCCATAGACGCTGCGGTCGCATTGACCGTGGCGTTTATGGAGTAAACTGCCCACGGGGTGCGTGGCACCCCTCCAGGCAGAGGCAGCGGGAGGATGCTGTGAGACATAACCTCCTCCCGCTGCCCGATCTCCGTTAGGGACAGCGGGGGGAGGCAGGGAAGCCATGACGTTTGGGGAACATCATGTTGCGGGAACTACTCGTTTTACATTAAGTTCCCCAAACGTCATTATGCGGCAAGGGGTTAAATGATTGCTTTATTTAAAAACTGTGAACTTACTTCTGGACCCAAACTGCAAGGAACAAGTAAACCAAGCATAAGGTCAAGAATATCCAAACACACAACATTGTGTTATGGTGCATCTACACAGGCAGATTTATCTGCAAGCATTTGGAAGCCAAAACCAGGAATGGATTTGAAAAGAGAAGAAATCTCAGTCTTTCCTTTGTGACCCGTTTCCTTTTTATGGTCTGTTCCTGGCTTTAGCTTCAAAAATCTGTCAAATAAATCTGCCTGTGTAAACGTACCATTAGGATTGCTAAAACATATGCCACTAATTAATATATTATGATCTTAAAAAAAGGTGTAAAAAATAAAAGTAAAATTGTATTGCGTGCAATGCTTTGCATATCATGCTTTTGTTCCACTTATTATATTTAATTAATTTGATGTTCTATTTTGATGAAATAAGGGTTCAAATCATTGAATCCTCAATATCAATTTACACATTGCAGTCTCTGCTGACAAGAACAGTCTTTGTACATGAGGAACGCTATTTCCCACTAATTAGCTTTTCATTTTCATTACTAAATATGCTAAGTAAACTAGAAAGTAAATTGTAATGGTTTAGTGTTATGAAGAAATATGCTATCTTACAATGTCTACTTGTAAAATTATCCTCAATCAAATTAATCTTCAATAGTGTTGCACTACTTTATATTACCCTCTGGACAAAAGCTTAAAAGAAAAGTTCCTTAATGAGGAAAGTTTTCCATATTCACTTATATCAAAATGAAAATCTCCACATGCTTCAGTAAGGATCTCCAATTATAAACAACAAATCCAGATGCACTAAATATGTATTTTTATCAAATGCTTGACATAAGTGAAGTCGGCAATGCAAATTCCCTATAAATTTATTTATTTCACCTCCTGCAGTAAATATAAGTGGTAGTAAAGGATTAGACATGTTGTTATCCGTATTTTTTTTTTTTTGTATGCATCTAAATTATGTTATGTCCCTGAGAATGAAACCTATCGGCCATTGAATGACTTTTATAATCTTGAGTTACAAAAGTTTTGTATGTTTTACTGTTTATCAAATGTATTTTATTTAACACTTTGGGGGGAGTTTATAATTGGTTTTGCACTTTAAAAAAAAAAAAAAAATAGTTTTTATGAATGGAATTTTTTTTTTTTCACACAACGTAATTTTTATGTAAAGAACAGACGCTGGTTGCAATGGAATCAGCCTCCATTCTTTACTGCAGCAATAGAAGTCAATGCAATGCCGCCGGCTGTGTTCACATTGTTTAGAATGGGAGTTAAAATAATGTACCTGCCTATCATTTCTGGTCGCTGTTCATTGAAAAGTGACCAGAAATTATAAGCTGTTTACACAATGTTATGTGTGGGGGCGGGTCGCACATTAAATTGAAGTGAATGGCTAATTGATTTGCAGACACACCCGATAGTTCCCGCAAGTAAATTGTAAAAAAAAAAAAGGACGATCCTGCAGCCGATACAGAGGTATCTGCTGCAGGAATGGCCTAAATGCAACCCGGTGGCCGGCAGTTTAACAGAGCCTGTTGCTATGAAACAGACGTTGTTAAATATAGTGTGAACATTTTTTTATACTCACCATCACTCCTGGGTCCATTTCCGTTTGAATCTCAAGACAATTGAGGGTTCCTGGAGCTCCCGTCGGTGTCTTCATTTCTTCAGCACTTCTTTCTTCTGCAGCTGGCAGCATCAGGTGACTGACAGCTTGCTCAACCAATCAGAGCAGGCTGTGAGTCATCTAACAATGTAGCAGGGGGGGGGCTGGCCTTCTGTGAAGACGTCATCGACACAAGGTGCCGCCAGTCATGGTTGACAGGGATCATGTATGTACGGGGTGGGGTTTGAGCAGTGGGAGGGAGGGCGTAGTTAGGGAAGCAGGGCAGAAGGGTAATTGAAGCACACTACAAAGTTATATAACTTTGTAATGTGTTTTAATTGGCAGTAAAAAAAAAAGGAAATAAATCTGGAATTGTGCTTTAATAATGTCTATTTACACTTTAGAAATGTTATCATCTCTATACTTAGTCTACATAAAATGCTATAATTTTTATCATTGAAAAGTGAAATATCACTATTTACACATCTGCCCCATGATATGTGTTCAAAAATTGCTTCTGAGTGGTTACAGTTCATACACTGGATTTATTCATAGTACACACAAACCCACGTTCCAATTCTTTATGCTACAGTAATTTTGACAATAACTAGAAATGAAGCCTTGATTAACCCATTTCCTTCTCTCATTTACAAATAGTGTGAGAATATGGTGTCAAAAGATCATATGGTGCTAATGAGCTCAAAATATACGCACTGAACTCCTCCTGTCGGAAGGCCTCTGGTGGTTAAGCATGCACAGTGTAAAGGGAATAAAACAAGTTAGAACCTCATGGAATGTATTCCTTATTGTTTTTACAGGATTTGTCTGGCATAAATATATTGAAAAATATACTGTTAAGAATAAGCACCATAATCATTAACCTCCCTTAAGGACCCATGATGTACCGGTACGCCAGTGTGTCTGGCGGAGTTCAGGAGCTGAGCTCACTTTATGGCACATGGGGACCGGCTGCTATCAGCAGCTAGGTCCTCACTGTTAATGATGGGCCGCAGAGATTGTGCAATGGCCCGCCATTAACCCCTGAAGTGCCGCAATTGTGGTATTTAAAAGTCAGTGAGAGGAGCTGCACTCCTGTCACTGTCCGATCAGGATTGTTTTTACTGACTACCGGAGATCTTTTATCTTCCTCCCGGTAGTCAGATGGGCAATCAGTGCATATAGTCTGCCACAGGCAGGCTCTATGCAATGATAGCAGATAACATTGATCAGTGCTATTCATTAATCCTAGGGGGACTAAATATATATATATATAGGGTTCTACATTATCTAAATTCTGTCCCTTATTCCTATTTCAGGGGTCACGTTGATCCAGGGATTATTCTGATCGCCATTATGGAGTCGGGAAGGAATTTTTTCCCTGTGATGAGGCTACTGTTGTCTGCCTTACGAGGGGTTTTTGCCTTCCTCTGGATCAACACAGATTGAGTTTGATGGACACCTGTCATTTTCAACCTTATAAACTAATAATTGGCCTAATACCCCCAAATAAATTAGAATTGTCCCTTTTCCCCAGCTAAATAGATATGGCCGCCAATCCCATTAGAGAATGCCATGATGCAATTACCCCCCACAAGTGACCCCATTCTGGAAACTACACCCCCTAAGGAATCTAACAAGGGGGGCAGTGGGGATATGGCCCCCTGGTGACGGCCACATTTGGGACGTGAAAATGAAAAAAATGTTGTTGTTTTTTCTCGGCACATGTTCTACGTAAGTGCCCGTCACCAGTGGGGTCCATATGCTCACTGCACCCCTTGTTAGATTCCTTATGGGGTGTAGTTTCCAGAATGGGGTCACTTGTCAGGGGTTTCTACTGTCCTGGCAGCACAGGAGCTTTGTAATTGCGACATGGCCTCCATCCTCCATTCCAGCCTCTAAATGGTGCTCTGTCCCTTTGGTGGCTTGCCCTGTGCCCATATGGCACATTATGCCCACATGTGGAGTATTTTCGTACTCAAGGGAAACTACCCTACACGATTTGTGTTCATTTTCTTTTTTAACCCCTTGTGGAAATGGAAAAAATCAAGGCTAGACCAACATTTAGTGTAATTTTTGTAAAATTTTTACTCTAAATCATTAATCTTGTCATGATTTTTTCATTTTAAAAAGGGGCTAAAAGATAAAAAAAAAAACACTAAATGTGTAGCGCAATTTCCCCTGAGTATGGAAATACCCCACAAGTGGACATTGAAGGCTAGAAAAAAATTGAAGGCTAGAACAACGTTTTAGTGTAAAAAATAAATTTTTCTTTTTTCACGCCATATTGTTCGGAAAATCTGTGAAGCACCTGTGGGGTCCAGATGCTCACCGCACTCCTTGTTACATTCCTTGAGGGGTGTAGTTTTCTAAATGGTGTCCCTTTAGAGGTGTTTTTTAGGTTTTGGCACCCCAGAGCCTCTGCCAACCTGAAGTGGTACGGTCAAAAATGACCAAATATAACGGAGGCGTTGAAATTCACTAGGCGCTCCTTTATATCTGAGGCTTGTGGTTGCGTCAAATAGCGCAATAGGGCCACATATGGGGTATTTATATAAACTGCAGAAAAGGAGCAATCAATATTGGGGTGCATTTCTCTGGTAATAGGTTTATAATTATGAAAAATATTGGATTACAATAAAATCTCTGCACAGAAAATTAAAATTTTCAAATTTCTTACACACTTAGCTTTTATTTCTGTGACTCCCCTAAAGGGTTAAAAAACTTTCTGGATATGCTTTTGCAGAGTGTGTGGGGTGCAGTTTCTGAAATGGGGTGCTTTGTGGGGCTTTCTAACATACAGGCCCCTCAAATACACTTGTAACCTAAACAGGTCCATAAAAATATCTGATTTTGAAATTTTACTGAAAATTTGGAAATTTGATGCTAATGTTTTAAGCTTTCTATTGTCTAAAAAAAATGAAAGATCGTTTAATGAATGCCGGCAACATAAAGTAGACATGTTGCTAATGCTATTTAATATATAATTTATGTGGTATAACCACTTTCTGTATAAGCAAAAAAGTTTCAAAGTTGGAAAAATGCATTTTTTCACATTTTTTCACATTATTTGTTTTTTTTTTTCCCATAAAGATTCGTTATGAGTATCGACTACAATTTTCCAGAAATGTAAAGAACAATATGTCACGAGAAAACAATCTCAGAATCGGCCTGATAGGTAAAAGCATCCTGAAGTTATTAATGAATAAAGTGACACTGGTCATATTCATAAAATTTGTCTCTGTCATTAAGGCCATTTCAGGCTCTGTCCTTAAGGGGTTAAGCTTGTGCTATGTTTTCCAATCTGCTAAGGCAAATATTAGTGAGGTGTTAGTGTCATGTAAATTTTTTTCGTAGTAAAAATACAATATTTATACAGGGAAAAAAACAATATAAATCACTACATGAACCTGTAGATGTTCCAATTCAACCGCGTTTGGCTGACTGCAATCCCTATGCAATAAAGGAGGGAGAGGTTGTAATTTACGCTCCTAGACTCTACTCATGTTTTCTGTCTTCAGTATCAGCTCCAACAGTGTCCACTCAGTCAATCAGCGACTTTGGCAGTGTCCCACCTCAGACGCTGCAGAAGCTAAGGCTGAAGAAAGAAGATGTGAGCCAAGCCGGGAGGTTAAAGTATAATCCCCCCAGCTGTTCAGTGTAGCTCGGGGGGTTAAGTGGGGATGCTATGCTTCCTCAATTATCTCCCTAGAGGCCATACTGTTCTCCAAGGGGTTAGGTGTGATTGCTGTGCACCCCCAATTAGCCTATGGGGGGGGGCAGACTCTTCCCTACTAGCTATGACAAATGCCCTGCTTCCGCCCCAGCCAGAAAGGGATCAAATGAAAGCACATGGAGCACATTCTGGCCCCTAGGAGGTGGGGATGCATAGAAGACAATAAGTAGCTTTTTGTACTGTACTAGGATTTTCAGTGCTACCAGATGGAAACAGTTGAGGACCCCACCCCAAAGTCCCTGTTTCTTATCATAGACCTGACCTTAAGTTTTATAATGACTAAAAAAATGTATTATCTATATATTAGACAGGATCTACAAACCAGCACTTTTAAGCAGTGTAAATCTTTTTCTCTATCACTTTATTTGAATGATGACCAGAACTTGGTAATTATTAAGGGAACTGTGGTTAATTTACATATACATATACAAAACTACAAAATAACCTATGAGTAAAGTTAAGTACCTGATAATTTATAACGTTTTGTGCTACGTATCACATTATGTCTCATTATTACAACAGTAAAGTATCTGTGCACTATTATCAGTTCTTTTACATTAATTGTTAAGAATATATTCAAGAACAATTACCCTATATAGCACCCTATCATGTGTAGGAAAATGCATTGCTTCCCACATAATTATTCAATTCACACACTGAAATAATACTCCCACCTGAAACATCGACTTCAGATACAGCACATTTGAATGAAAGCGCAATTTACTAGCACATTTTGTAGTTCTTGGCATCTTGCAAACATTAAAAGAGAAGACCTAGGTACCATAGATACCCTAGAACCATCGTTTTTTTTTTTTTTTTTTTTTTTTTATCATATAGATCAAGGCTCAGATTCTGTTTAGGGATGAGGCTTAAAATTGAAACATGACATTACATTTCTTTTTACTGGTATCAACAAAGTATACAGATTGATGTGAGTTCCATGGGATCATAGAGTGCACCGAAAGAAGGCAGTTCTAACATGTCTTTTATTCTCTATGTATTTGATACTCTAAAAATGTGGGGGGTTTAAAATATATTATTCACTTTGCAAAAGTCTTAAGGAAACCTTTGTGGGAGGGAGCGCCTACAAGAAATATAAAGAATTGTTGGAAAGTTCGGTACATCGCTTGACCTGTAGTTTCAGATTTAACCATGAAACCACTTTTGCATATGTGACAGTAAATAGAAACTTTTCATACATAACAATTCCTCCTGTGTATGACTCTATGATATGAGAGAGAACCGCTGAAACCTCAAATTACTGAACTAGCCCTAAGCTTATTCAACAATGAATATGTTCCCCTATTATACTTTAATTATGTAAATATTTTCCTTGTTAAGTTAAAATGTCATAAAGTCATTCATTATCTTGGTTTAAATCCCTTTAAACGACATCACATTAATTGACCCCTATGGACCAATGTAACATAATGGCCTTAATTAGGAAAGATATTTTTTCTAATCAGAATACACTGTCCTTGAACCCTAATGTAGGTAGGTAAAAATATAATTGTAATATCATAGAATCTACTTACAATATTAGAGCATAGTAGATATTAGTAACCCAAACCAAAGGCCAATTAGTAACCCAAACTAGAATAAAGTACACACACCATTCATTGCACTGGGGAGGCCAGACAGCTAAATGACGTCCGTTATTTCAGATTCAAAATGACGGATGTAATTTTAAACGGAGCTAAAGAAAACGGTGTGTGAACATAGCCTAACATATACATATGTAGTACACATCTGATTTTACCTTTGCTTTATGACACAACCCTGTAAATGTCCAAGGTGCAAACAGTGAAGGAGCAAAAAAGTTCACTTAACACCTGCATCTGAAGGACAGTCAATTTGCAATCTGTGTATCTGCCAAAAAGCAAATAAAAAGAAAGGTGGGGTGGACATCCTTTAAGTGATTCCATTTGCCCCCCCCCCATGTTATATGTAAATTATGAAAAATTATGTTGAGTCTGTTAGTTTTCGCAATTTTTACACTGAGTAGTCTTTTTTCTATGTTGGCTCTCCAACTGTTGCAAAACTACAACTCCCATCATGCCTGGACAGCCAAAGCCTTAGGGCCCTATTTCACCTGACGATTATCGTTTGCATATAACGATTAACGATCTCAAACGACCGCTATTGCGAAAGACCTGAAAATGTTCACTCATTTCCATAAGTAACGATAATCGCTACTTATGATCGTAATTGCGATCGTTTTTTCTTCGCTATTTCTTCGCTATTGCATTCGTATCTATTGCAAACAACCAAACAATGTGTTATTCAATGCAAACGATTTGCGAACGTTTTGCGAACGGGCAACGATATAAATAGGTCCAGGTCTTATAAAGCGATCAACAATTTCTCGTTCGGTCTTTAATCGCTAACTGCATTTCAACCGAACGATTATTGTTTAGATTCGAACGATGTAACGATAATCTGAATGATAATCGTCCGGTGGAATAGGGCCCATAGCTTTGGCTGTCCAGGCATGATGGGAGATGTAGTTTTGCAACAGCTGGAGAACCAACGTTCCCTACCCCTGCTTTACAGCCTACAGCATGTTGCCAAAAAGCAGGCATTTTAATTATTGAAAATCACAATATTTTTTTGCCCTTTGAGCGGAGCAAGAGTTTGCATGCCAAGCATAGATGATCTGCATGATGCAGCAAAGGCTGAGAGTAGAGCCTTCCAGGTGCACATTTGATGAAATGTGAGAGTTTTTACATGGTGTCAAATGTAAATCTGAAAAGCCCTACTCCTGGCCTTGGTTATGCAGATCATCCATGCTTGTTCCAGCGAATCTCCTCTGCGCTCACTTTCTCCTAGCTCGAGGAGGGGCACTCTTCCTTAAACAGTAGCCAAAATTCATGTAATATGTTGGCACAGTTAATGAATTCTTACACTGATAAATAAACTTAATATCATCCATTCAATAGTCAATATTCAATCACTAAACTGTAGCTTGAAGTGAATAAAATTGGCACCCCCCCATCCCTTTCTCTAAAATTAAATTATGCTTACCAACAGTTTTGAAAACACGTAAAAAATGACTATTGTGGTGGACACCAGATAATGCAAATAAAATGCTTTATCGGTGCAGAAAAAGAGCACACTAGTGATGCACACAATGGCTAAACCCAGCCTAAACCAGACGGGAGGTATCCCTACACTTACAGACCGTCAAAGGGATAATGTCTAGATATAGTAGGGAATAAAGAATATTTAGAAAGGGTGCAATATTCCCATCCGGTGCAATAGAGATCACAGATGCATGTAATCTAGTAATACAATGGTAATAAATTGGCACACTCTGAGGTCAGTCTGATGGTCTCCCCATCTGGTTAAGGGACGCCTTACCCAGCGGCCTCTTGCTTTAGGTTAGGTAGGGCGTAATAGGGCTACCTCCCTGACATCATCCAAGTACATACCTCGATAATCAGTGACTTCTACTGCTTTCAGTAAATCACTGACTAGTGTGCTCTTTTTCTGCACCAAGAAACCATTTTATTTGCATTATCTGGTGTCCACCACATTAGTGATTTTTTTTTTACATATTTTCTTGCTGTTTTATAGACTTGTGGGGACTAACATTCCATCCCAATTGTCAGCATCTCGGACCTTTTTCATAGACAATTACCAGCAGTTTTGACTGACTTTGGTATACCGCTGGAGTTCTGTGTCTTGCAGAAGATTTTGCTTTTTAAAAAAAATATATTTCATTTAAATATCCTTTTAAGGGACAAAATATACAAAAATTAGAATAAATAAAAAAGAAATGGGTTAACCAAACACCCAAGCAGGAGGCACCTAGTTAATTGCTTGAGTCTCCCATAGATTTCTATGGGGTTCGTTACTCAAGCAGTCAAGCATTAAAAAATACTGGGCTCGCTCAAGGCTAGTAAGGATATACACTCACCGGCCACTTTATTAGGTACACCATGCTAGTAACGGGTTGGACCCCCTTTTGCCTTCAGAACTGCCTCAATTCTTCGTGGCATAGATACAACAAGGTGCTGGAAGCATTCCTCAGAGATTGCAACGATGCTCAATTGGTACCAAGGAGCCCAAAGAGTGCCAAGAAAATATTCCCCACACCATGACACACCACCACCAGCCTGAACCCTTGATACAAGGCAGGATGGATCCATGCTTTCATGTTGTTGACGCCAAATTCTGACCCTACCATCCGAATGTGGCAGCAGAAATTGAGACTCATCAGACCAGGCAAAGTTTTTCCAATCTTCTACTGTCCAATTTCGATGAGTTAGTGCAAATTGTAGCCTCAGTTTTCTGTTATTAGCTGAAAGGAGTGGCACCCGGTGTGGTCTTCTGCTGCTGTAGCCCATCTGCCTCAAAGTTGGAGGTACTGTGCGTTCAGAGATGCTCTTCTGCCTACCTTGGTGGTAACGGTTGGCTATTTGAGTCACTGTTGCCTTTCTATCAGCTGGAACCAGTCTGCCCATTCTCCTCTGACCTCTGGCATCAACAAGGCATTTCCGCCCACAGAACTGCCGCTCACTGGATGTTTTTTCTTTTTCGGACCATTCTCTGTAAACCCTAGAGATGGTTGTGCGTGAAAATCCCAGTAGATCAGCAGTTCCTGAAATACTCAGACCTGCCCTTCTGGCACCAACAACCATGCCACGTTCAAAGGCCCTCAAATCACCTCTCTTCCCCATACTGATGCTCGGTTTGAACTGCAGGAGATTGTCTTGACCATGTCTACATGCCTAAATGCACTGAGTTGCCGCCATGTGATTGGCTGATTAGAAATTAAGTGGTAACGTGCAGTTGGACAGGTGTACCTAATAAAGTGGCCGGTGAGTGTATAACAGATAGCATTTTTTTTTTTTTTTTTATACAATGGCAGATATTTGTTCTCATGGCATTTTCGTGTACACTATGTTTCCTCTTGCATTATAGTCTTGGTTTGTGTTTGTGTTCATGGAAGGAGTTTATGCATTTAAGGGAGAATTTATCATCTTCCAAGTCCTTATTTGCCATTCTACTCTTGTTCTTTCATACTCAACAGTAACCTTTAGGATCTAGGACTCAATTTTTCAAAAATGTCAAAGTGTTTAGCAATGTTTAAAAAGGTAATGTTTCTCTATGTGTTGATGCAGAACTTTTGATCGATCGCCGCTACACTATACTGGAAAATGTTTAAACTCTGAAAAGTTAAAAATTTTTAAGATTTTGTAAATACGGCATTTCAACCTTTTGCTTACAAAGATTTATTTGTCTAATATATTGCTTTCATCAATTGAAATAAAGGGATAGATACTTGATAAGAGCAGCATTACTTTTACTGGCACTAACAAGTTGATGCATAATTTATATGTGTACAATATAGTGTAATAATGAGTAATTATTCACATCCTTCACCTTGAAAGGTTATACATGTTTTAGGGGAAGTTTTGATTAATAACAAAAAAAAATAATAATAAATAAAGGCTTACTTTTGACTTTCGAACTAAATTTTAGAAAATTTATATTATGTACATATGCAAACACTATTACACATAGGGATAATCTGCCGAATCAGGCCGATTGGGCAGATCATCGCTCTGTGTAATAAAGCTTATGATCAGCTGATGACAACGATCATTGGCTAATCTTATTTTTAGGTCCTGACCTAAAATCATTGGCCACTGGGCGCACATCGCTACGTGTAATAGTGATGCACTGCCGATGGCTGATGACAGTGTAAAAAAATAATAGACTTTGCATACCTCTCCGTCATCCCTGATGTCTTGCTAGCTTCGGCCTGCCCCTGGCAGTGCATGAAGAGACAGGCGCTCACCTACATGAAGTTATCAGATAGTGTAATACGTCTCTAAATCTTCTCCTCCAGTTGTCTTCCTCGACTGTATAACCAAATAAACACATTTACATTACTTTAACCAACCTTCCAGAACAGATTGCGGTTGATTACATAGGTACTACCGTATTTTTTTTTTCTTATACAGTGAAAAGGAACATGTGTACACACATAGGTTTTGTTTCTCCAACGTCTTTAACGTGAAAAACATCTGTCTTTTGTTAAATGGCCACATGATTTCCAAATAAAAGACGTTTTTTCACCTCAAAATGACGGATGTCGAAAAGATGGGTGTCAAATGGCAAAAAAAAAGACGGAGTGTAAACCTACCCTATGATTGATTGGCTAATTAAAATTTTGTCCTTGGTTTTCACACAAGTCATAATTGGAATAAAAATAAAGCCAAGATAAGTTCTGCCAGCAGCAGATATCCAGGACATGGATGATTTCCAGGATGCAAGAAGTTATCTATAAAGTGGAAAAAAATTCAGCTGAAAATAACTAAAAAAACAACAACAAACAGTTAACCCCTTCAATTCAAGAACAGAAAAGTTTAGTTTTTCCCCCCTTCTTGATTTTTTTTTTTCCTTATCGGTTTCTTAGGCCTATAACTCTTATTTTTCCCACCGACACCGAGTCATAAGGGGGTTTGTACAATTGTACTTTGCATTGACAACTCTTAGTTTACTGTAAAATGTACGTTGAGACAAAAAAATGTGTGGAATAAAATGTTTTTTACATAGCCCACTTTACAGTAAAACTGACATAATTATGCTGTCTGTTAGTACAATTACAGCTATACCTAATTTACATAGCTTTTTTTATTTTACTTTTTTTCAGCTCAAATGTAAATATGCTTAAATTTAAACTAAGAAGAAGAAGAATCTAAACTGCTTATATGTCCATTAATTCATTCTTTGCTCCATTTCCGTGCTATTAAGGGTTTAATCGTTATGCCAATTAGGTGTTTTGGTGCAATGGGGGCAGGACAACAGCCCCCAGTGCATAATCTACATTTAGGTTAACCAGTTTTTTATTTCCCCTGATGATTTTGGCAACCCAGAAAGAAACAGGCCACATTGGGATAACTAGGCAGGGTACAATAAGTAATCAACAGGGGAGGTAATTGGGGGTAGGGGGTCTCCCTTTTTAAGCCAAGTACCTTGATACTTTCTGTGAGAGTAGGGGTAGCAACTGACTCTGGGCATCTAAAGAGAGTTCATATCTCACACTATGTGGACAGTCACAGTCTGCTATATATTAGGCTCCCCCAGGAATACGGACAACGTATGACAGCAGCTTACTCATAGAGGACATTCCTAATTGGGGAAAGAACATATGTAAGGGATTGTTTTCATGGGACAATCAATGTAAGCAAATTTGGTGCTTTAAGAAAGACAGTGACATAATAAGAGAGAAGGACCATGTCCATTGTTCTTTAATGAGAAGATGGTGGGTGGATCAGTGCACTGAGGTGTTAGTCCCGCCCCCATTGCATATTAAATGAAAGGAAGATTTACAGAAAAAGGCGCTAAAGATAAAGGCAAGAATATTTTGGAGATGCTTCATTTTAAGGCTATGTTCACACACAGTATAACAATGGCTGTTGATTACCAACGGCCGTTGGTATACTGACCAAACCCTGGCCGGTGTTTGAATGTTCCTGCGGCTGTCAGAGTTATACAACATTGTAATGTTTGTTATTTAATGCAATGGCCCCCTTCCCCATGCCCCCCCCAACCGTGGACCAGTAAGTGGGATACAGAACACTTACGAATCACTGTTGACCCTGGACGCCATCTTGGGACGATCACGTCATCTTCAGGAGGCTGGCCTGACTGCTCCAGCCTTCCCTCATGCCGGCCCCCC
This sequence comes from Dendropsophus ebraccatus, assembly GCF_027789765.1. NCBI lineage: Eukaryota > Metazoa > Chordata > Amphibia > Anura > Hylidae > Dendropsophus > Dendropsophus ebraccatus. Next base: position 139,746,444 of record NC_091460.1, on the reverse strand, counting down.
TCCAGCGCATCATCAGCTGCTCAGCCGCCATTGGCTGGGCTTCTGTTATGCTCAGCCAATCGCGGCTTAGCAGCAGATGACGCGCTGAAGGGGGGCTGGTATAAGGAAAGGCTGGAGCAGTCAGGCCAAGCTCCTGAAGATGACGTGATCATCCCAAGATGGCGGCGGGGGTCGACAGTGATTCCGTAAGTATACTGTATCACACTTTTGGGTCCACGGTCGGGGGGGGGGGGGGGGCATGGGGAAGGGGGCCATTCACTTAAATAACACACATTACAATGTTGTATAATTTTGTAATGTGTGTTATTTAGAGAAAAATGTTTAACACCGCACTACCCCTTTAATCATTGATTTCCATACAGACCACAGATGAACAGACTGCAACGTGTGTACATAGAAGATTAAAATGAACAGCGGCCGTTAACTGACATGATCATTTTTTTGCACAGCTGCACCGAACAGCCGTGCGGAGTGTGCATAGAACAGGCAGCATTGCATTGATTTCAACTCAATGCTGTCCAGCCTGAAAAGAACGGCTTCAGTTTTAATTGAAAACATTCTTTAAAAAAAAAAAAAGTTCATTGTGTGAACATAGCCTAAATATATAATAAGTCTAGTCTAGGCTATAGTTGCCAGTCTCAAAATCTTATTTCTAACCATTAACATGTGAAATTAGTTCAAAATTAACATTAATGGGGAACTCTGGTAAAAGAAAACTTGCTTTGTATTAAAAGTACATTAAAAGTTATATAGATGTGTCTATACAATGTATTACCATATCGGTGCGGTTCTGCCACTGGTAGCTGATAGAAATCCAGGAAGTGAAAAAAAATGGTCTCTGTGCCAATTCACATTTTTGTCTCCTGCTCCCTCTGCTACCCCCCCTTAGGAGACAAATATTCCATGTCTCTGTCTCACATTGTGTGTGTTTGCTGAGCACAGGCTAATGATGCAGACAGGGAGCAGGGCGTGATGTCACAGGAGGCGGGGCTGGATCCCCCAATCCTCTGAGTGATTCACCCTCTCTAACCGGCCAGAAGCAGATGTTGCCCTGATTTCTCTGATTGTGCAGATGTGTGCAGTGAAATTAGGGCTATGTTCACACATGTTGGAGTGTCATTGCAGTACTGCAGCGTATTCACAAAAATGATGCAGTAACACAAGCTAATGATGCTAAATGGCAGAGAGGATCAGAGCCTTATTGTGGGGTTCAATTTCAACGATAAAAGATGCTTGATCATAATATGTGCGTGGAGATCAAAAGAAAAAAAAATCCAATATCAGTGTTACAGGTAGAGAATACTGCATGCTGTGTGGTGTTACAGGTAGAGAATACAGTGCTGTGTGGTGTTACAGGTAGAGAATACAGCGTGCTGTGTGGTGTTACAGGTAGAGAATACAGTGCTGTGTGGTGTTACAGGTAGAGAATACTGTGTGGTGTTACAGGTAGAGGATACAGTGTGCTGTGTGGTGTTACAGGTAGAGGATACAGTGTGCTGTGTGGTGTTACAGGTAGAGGATACAGCGTGCTGTGTGGTGTTACAGGTAGAGAATACAGCGTGCTGTGTGGTGTTACTGGTAGAGAATACAGCGTGCTGTGTGGTGTTACAGGTAGAGAATACAGCGTGCTGTGTGGTGTTACAGGTAGAGAATACAGTGCTGTGTGGTGTTACAGGTAGAGAATACAGCGTGCTGTGTGGTGTTACAGGTAGAGAATACAGTGCTGTGTGGTGTTACAGGTAAAGAATACAGTGTGCTGTGTGGTGTTACAGGTAGAGAATACAGCGTGCTGTGTGGTGTTACAGGTAGAGGATACAGCGTGCTGTGTGGTGTTACAGGTAGAGGATACAGCAAGCTGTGTGGTGTTACAGGTAGAGAATACTGTGTGCTGTGTGGTGTTACAGGTAGAGAATACAGCGTGCTGTGTGGTGTTACAGGTAGAGAATACAGCGTGCTGTGTGGTGTTACAGGTAGAGGATACAGTGTGCTGTGTGGTGTTACAGGTAGAGGATACAGTGTGCTGTGTGGTGTTACAGGTAGAGAATACAGTGCTGTGTGGTGTTACAGGTAGAGAATACAGCTTGCTGTGTGGTGTTACAGGTAGAGAATACAGCGTGCTGTGTGGTGTTACAGGTAGAGGATACAGTGTGCTGTGTGGTGTTACAGCTAGAGGATACAGCGTGCTTTGTGGTGTTACAGGTAGAGAATACTGTGTGCTGTGTGGTGTTACAGGTAGAGAATACTGTGTGGTGTTACAGGTAGAGGATACAGTGTGCTGTGTGGTGTTACAGGTAGAGAATACAGTGCTGTGTGGTGTTACAGGTAGAGAATACAGTGTGCTGTGTGGTGTTACAGGTAGAGGATACAGCGTGCTGTGTGGTGTTACAGGTAGAGAATACAGCGTGCTGTGTGGTGTTACAGGTAGAGAATACAGTGCTGTGTGGTGTTACAGGTAGAGAATACAGCGTGCTGTGTGGTGTTACAGGTAGAGAATACAGTGTGCTGTGTGCTGTTACAGGTAGAGAATACAGCGAGCTGTGTGGTGTTACAGGTAGAGAATACAGCGTGCTGTGTGGTGTTACAGGTAGAGAATACGGCGTGCTGTGTGGTGTTACAGGTAGAGGATGCAGTGTGCTGTGTGGTGTTACAGGTAGAGGATACAGTGTGCTGTGTGGTGTTACAGGTAGAGAATACAGTGCTGTGTGGTGTTACAGGTAGAGAATACAGTGTGCTGTGTGGTGTTACAGGTAGAGAATACAGCGTGCTGTGTGGTGTTACAGGTAGAGAATACAGCGTGCTGTGTGGTGTTACAGGTAGAGAATACAGCGTGCTGTGTGGTGTTACAGGTAGAGAATACAGCGTGCTGTGTGGTGTTACAGGTAGAGAATACAGCGTGCTGTGTGGTGTTACAGGTAGAGAATACAGCGTGCTGTGTGGTGTTACAGGTAGAGAATACAGTAATGATAAATTACTGCAAATAATTCAGTAACACAATGAAACTGCATTGTGTGAACACAGCATAGATATTCTGCAATAGATTTGGGCGGGGAATGGGTAAAGTGGAGGACTGTGATGAACAACTGGGTAGGGTGGAGGACTGTGATGAACAACTGAGGTAAAATGCATTCTGGGAACTGATCAACCAGGAAGGACAGAACCACAAAACAGAACAAAACCGCTAAAACAAATGGATTTTTGGTAGTTTCAAAACTCAAATAGATAGGTAAGTAATGCAATATGCTTCTGCAGAAGTTTCATTTTTTTTTTTTCCTCTACCTGGAATTCCCCTTTAATAGCAGTAATTGTAATTTCAGTTTGAAGAAATTCTTTTCCATCAGCTCTGCCTCGGCGTTCACCTGTATCTTACCCTGCTGACGCCCCCACCCCTGCACAGACAATAAAGCAGGAAGCATTGATTTCACAGGATTTCTTAATTTAAAATGAGTAGTGTGACTTGTTATAGTGGCTAGAGGCAAAGTTCTGAGATCATTTTAAAACCTACAGATTTAGCATTTTTATCTCGCTCGTTTCGAATCAGGCGATATTCCTGATATACTAATACATGCTTTGCTGGTTTCACTTTCTTTAAGTTAAAAATTTTAATAACATTTTACAACCAAAATATTAAAGGCAACTCCACTGCCACAAACAATTTAGTACATATGAAAAAGAGAAGGAAAAAGTTTTATGCGATCTGTTTGATGCAATGACAAGTACATGATGTGTCTGCAGGGTAATGGAAAAGGAAAAATATTTTACATGGAATGTGTACTAGCAGCTTCCACATAGCAACTAATACAATTCTTTTTAGAAAATTAAAGTTTGGCGGCTGCTATACCTGTTCCCTAACATTTAGGAATCCTTTATTCTGTAGACTGTAGGTAATCCCCCTGTTTGTTAGCCCCCCAACCACTAGATAGCATATGTTAGGCATCTCCCCTGGTATCCTCCCAGTAGATAGTGCCCCCCATAGTAGACATTTCCACTAGTGTCCCCCATGGTAGACATATTTTCTAGTGTGCCCTATTGTAAGCATTTCCCCTGGTGTCCCCCATGGTAGACATTTCCACTAGTGTCCTCCATGGTAGACATCGCCCCTAGTGTCCCCTATTGTAAGCATTTAAAAAAAAAAAACAACAACAAAAAAACGGTAAAATAGGTATAAAATGTGATTATTTTTTGTGTGTACAGACTTAACTGTCATCCTTTGCTTTTACTTTACTGGATGTGAACATATTCTTAGTAGTACTTAAAAAAGTTAATTTTTTAGGCTTAAGGCTATGTTAACACAGCATCTTTCTCTTCTTGTTTTACAGACATTGTTTAGGATGGTCATCATTTTCGGTCCAATTAATGGCCTTTATTTTTATCATGACCATAATGATATAACGGCCATTATTTGGCCTCAAAATGACGGCCATCCTAACAGATATCAATTAGCTTAAAAAAAAAAAAGACATTGTGTGAACCTAGCCTTAGGTCTTAAAGGTGGAAAAAGCAAATCTATTTAATAACAAAAACTTGAATATAATACAAATAATTATAATAAAGTAAATTGAATGTAAATAATAAAAGTAGTTTGAAAATTATAAGAAACCTTACTAAAACGCCCGGTTTTACAAAGAAAGCCAATAACTTGAAGTAAAAATTGAAAATCAGTCATCTGAAACAACTGAGAAAAGATAGCCTTTTGATTTCAAGAAAAACAAAATATAACTGTGTGCAATATTTTGATGTACAGTATTTAGTGTCAGTGATTTAAAATTAAGCTTTGTTCATACATTGCTTATATCTGCAGGAACATTCCAAGAGATGTGGATTTGGATGCAGATTTCCTCTTTCAATGGCTTAAATTCTCAAAATTTTACAACATGACAGATTGGTGTACTCTGCATGTATATGAGAACCCTTGTTTCTCAACTGCAAACTTATATTTAATGTAAGTTAATTTAAGGTATAAACAGGTAAGTACAGTGGTACCTTGGTTTAAGAGTAACTTGGTTTAAGAGCGTTTTGGTTTAAGAGCTCACAGTTTTCCACAATTGTGACTTGGTTTAAGAGCATCGCTTTGGTTTAAGAGCTCCCTGTACAAGGGTGGGAGCGTGAGTTAGGGAGGGGCATGGTCTGTATAGCAGGGTCTACAGTGCTGTACTCTGACCCAGGAAGTCTCCCTCACCTTCCAAATAATAGCAGCTGGGGCTTGCATCCGGGGACAGGACTGTGTAGGTAATCTCTTCATAGCTGTAACCCCTGTCTCCTCGGACAGAGAGTGCTGCTATACTGTGCCCACATATTCCCATGCTGAACAAACACCCCTTCCCCATTGCTGTCATGTGACCTCTGACAGCTTTCCAGCTTTATTCTAGCCCGTTGTACTACGCTACTGCATTATGGGGATCTGCAGTTCCATCCTGTATCTACAAACTGCTGCTGTGTTATCAGGGTTATGCAGTTACTATACATTATACATCACATGCTGATTGATATACTATACAGTAACTTAAAATATCACATATTCTGCTGTTTCTGAATGTTTGTTTCATCTGTTATACATGTTATTCAGAATAATAAATCATTATTTTTGGGGTGTGGAACCAATTATCTGCATTTCAATGATTTCTTATGGGAAAATGTGCTTTGGTTTAAGAGTGGATTTGGATTACAAGCACAGTCCCAGAACCAATTATGCTCGTAATCCAAGGCACCACTGTATACTATATGGCTTTTTTTTTTCTTTTCACTTTTTCAACAGAGGTTGCCTACTGGATGTCTAATGCTTTGAGTGACATTACCTGACCTCAGTTCATCTTTTTTTTATGGGGAAGGTCTTTTGTAATGCATTACGACTCTTGGATGGAGGCTGCAAGGTATACTCATAATCAGGGGCGGAAGTGTGGATGTAGCCAACTTTCCCACTCCTCCAGGCTGCTCCTGTTTTCTTATCACTAACTTTGTATGACCACTAGTGTTGAGTAAGTATACTTGTTTAAGCTCAAGTACATTGTGGAGTACATTGTGAAAAAAAATGCTATTTTTGCAAAAGCAAATTTAAAGAAATGTTCATTATTTTGACGGTCATACTCAATTACGTTATTCTATATTATTGTGTGTGCCAGTTGCCAATTTCCTACTGACCTCAATGAAGTGCATTATAGCATTAGACTATGTTCCCATAGAATAAAAAAAAAAAAACATTTTGAGGTTAAAGTGACTCTGTACCCACAATCTGACCACCCCAAACCGCTTGTACCTTCGGATATCTGCTTTTAATCCAAGATCTGTCCTGGGGTCCGTTCGGCAGGTGATGCGGTTATTGTCCTAAAAACAACTTTTAAACTTGCAGCCCTGTGCCAAACTAGCGTGGCCTAGAGTGTCTGTGCATTAGGCTGGCACAACCTCTTTGTCCCTCCTCCCCGCCCTCCTCATCATTAGGAATGCTCCAGGCAGTTTGTCTCCTATTCATCAGCTGTGTGAATGCACATGGGCTGGATCGTTAAGGCACCTGTGCAGTTTTCACTGCAGAGGAATAGGAAAAATCCTGCCAGTGGCATTCCTAATGATTAGGAAGGGTGGGGATGAGGGACAGAGGGGTGGTGCAAAGTAAGGGCACAGATACTCTAGGCCACAGCCGTTTGACACAGGACTGCAAGTATAAAAGTTGTTTTTTAGGACTATAACTGCATCACCTGCCGAACGGACCCCAGGACAGATCTTGGATTAAAAGTAGACTTATTTTCAATGTTATGATGTGTTCCAGTGAAGTCAATGGGAAATAGTCCGGCGTTGAAAACATAACATCCGTCGTTTGTTACAGATTTCCAAATAATGAACCTGCTCATTATCTACCACCTGCTTATGGCCATATTTTGCTTTTTATTATACTGTGTGTAAACCTAGCCTTACTTTTTAGACACACCAGTTTTGCTTCCTGGGACACTAACCAATGTATTATGGCATACTTTTTTATTGTGCTTATGTCTATATGCTACAGTCAATTACAGATCATAAGGTTATTTTGCTTTTATAGAAGGTTCTTCCTTTTCTAACTTCCTGCAAAGTTGAAGATAATTTACTCTTTCCTCTTCATTTATATTACACTACTGCAAACTAAAGTGAAAGAAATGTAAAGTATAGGTAATTTCTTAGGCATGCATGAATCTCACTCACAGTGACAGTTTCCAACATTGTTACGTTCTAATTTTTATCGCTTTAGGGTAAAACATCAAAACCTTTATAGTGTACTTCCCGAGTGTTCATTATACTACATTTTATATCTTGTCTTTTTAAGTGAAATGTCTCGGTTAATATGATTTTTTAAATTTAACAATGCTGTTCTCTTTTAAAATAGTTTTTGAGTAGGCAAATTCTAAAGCATGCAAAGTACTGCGTGTAACAATCGTTTCCACCATTGCACAGTCAGCTGTATGACTTAGACAATCTTCACACACTGTTTTATGAGGGTCATTTTGAGGCACCCATATGTCACTCTGAACCTGTGTCTTCCCCGAGGGCAGCTCGCTGCCACGACCAGGTTGCTTTCTTACTGTAATGTATGCAGGTGGGATTTACCATAATTAGAAAATCAATATTATTGCCTTCCCCTATCAGTTACCTGTTGCAACATTTTTGTTTGTTTGTTTGTTTGTTTGTTTTAAGAAATCAACAAGCAGTTTTGCAATATAGTTGCTTTATTTTTATTTATTTTTTTCTATGTTTACATGAACATCATATTGTCAGGACAGGGGCATACGAGCAGGACAAGTCAGTGGGCCCTAGGTCTGAACCCACCCACTGTCCCTACCTACGTGCCTCAATCAGCCCTAGGCGGCCGAGGACAACCACAAAGATAGTCCCTATACAGAGTATGTGGAACACTAAATGTGACAGACAGAAAAACACAATTCCGGATAGTAAACAAGCCAAGTCAGAACCAAACGAGCAACGCAGTACAAAGTCAGCAAACAATCGGATAGTCAAAGGTCAGGCGGGAGGTCGGATAACAAGTCAAGCAAGCAGAGGCATTTAAGAAGGGAATCGCAGGAATAGACACAGGGGTGCTGGGACCATGGTATTAACCTAATAGCCAGCTCTAAGAAACTCCTTCAGCTTAGTTTTACGCTGACCAAGAGCTTGGTCCGAAACCTCATTGGACCGGCGCTCTGATCTCCCAGTCTCCAGACAGGCAGAGGAACAAATCAGTCAAGAAGCCCACTCAGCTGCAGTAATCAGATCTTTGCAGGGCTCTGGTTAACTCATGCATTGCCATATGCAGAGAATCAGTCGGGTGTGTCACATAAATGCAAAAACCAGGCCCAGTTCATACCAGGTTACTGCATGATCCTGACACATACAGTATATGTGGCCAAACTATGCTCCATGCTCTCTTTGTGCTAATATTTGGCCTTTTCTCTGTTAAAAAAGTGACCTAAAATAGGAAGTCAGTCCTTTTCATTTGTGCGGTCATGCAGAGAAAGATACCTGTTCATTATGCGGGTTGTATATCAACTGAGGGAAATTAACTGGTGAAATAGACTGGTGCCGGTGTGGGGATGCCAGTGCTCTGATCCTTTTTTTTTAACCATGGCTCCGTTCCCACGCACAGCGCTGGCGTAATTCCTGGGCACTGTCATAACCTGAAACTGGAGGCAGGCCTGCCCACCCTCAGTAAGACAAAACCCCATCTCTCTGTAATGCTCCATTAATTCTAATGGAGCTGTGTCACGGAGGACATGGCAGAAGTCAGACTGGGGCAGACAGGCCCATCTCCAGTGCTTCAGACCAGGCCAGTGCCCAGGAATACACTGGCACCTTGCACGGTAATTGGGCCTTGGTTCAAAAAAAAAAAAAGGACCGCGGCACTGGAATCCCTGTGCCAACACCAGTCTATCGATGTAAAAATCTTAAAGCGATGTACTTGATGGAACATTCGCTTTAACTTTTACTAATTATATTATCAACCATGAATGCTTACCAGGAGATATTGTTGATGTGAAAGGGTTAATTAGTTTCATACAAATAAAAAGTAAAAAAAAAAAAAAGTAATGTAAGAAGTATAAGCTATTTGGTCACTGTTAGTAACAAAATACTCCAAATCTCTCAGGCCGAATGCCCGGGGACAAACGTCCCATTTAATGGGAACCAACTAAAATATAATTAAATATGGTGGAACAGTGTGTCTTCAACATATAACAATTCTTCCTGAGGACGCTGCAGACACAGTGAAACATGCTACTACTACTTCTCCTAATACTACTACAACTACTACTACTACTACTACTACTACTACTAATAATAATAATAATAATAATAATAATAATAATAATTTAATTATTGTTTTAATAGATTTTTTTAACCTCCTCCTGCCACTGCACTGTAAATTAACATTGCTGCAGCCTATGCCTGGTACTGCATGACATTAATTTATTACAGAAGCTGCGCCTGTGTAATCCGCAGCGGGTCTCGGCTATAAGTGATAGCCGGGGACCAGCCACAATTCTCAGCACTGGAGCCGTGCTTCGGTGCTGAGAGTTAACCCTATAGATACTGCGGTCAGCACGACCGCAGCATCTATAGGGATCCTGACAGAGAATTCTCCCTGTACAGAGGGAGAATTCTCTGTCCGCTGTCCATTGGGGCTCTGCTAAGTGATTGCAGAGCCCCGATGGTAGCCATGGAAACTGTAAGCCTCAGGCTTCTGGTTTCCTGGCTATGGAGACCGGCGGGGGGAGGAAGGGAAGGCAGGGCGTGCGGCCGGGCGCTTGTAAGCTCTGCCCCCTCCCCTCTCTCCCCTGACGCTGTCACAAGATTGTAAGAGCGGCAGGGGACAGAGGAGAGGGGACAGACATAGTGACATCAGCTTATAGGATCATTACAATCCCATAAGCTGATGTCCAAAAACGACCCATGCATTGATGCATCAATGACCCCAGGTCGTGAAAGGGTTAGGAGCAACAATTAAAAAAGCGTATATAAAATATCAATCTGATGAAGTAGTTGGATTAAACAAAACTTCTCTCCTATTTTTAGATTTCTCAAATATAATAAGATCTGAACTATAAAACGGGAGCAAACAGATATGCCTTTCCTGTAAGCAATCAGTCAATAGCAGATAAGATCATACCATCAAGAGGACAGACTTGATATTTACCCATTGGAGATGTTATCATGCTCAGTAATTGTATTGCATCATGTAGCATTCAGTCAGCTGTCGGAATAAAGCATGAGCTGTTGTATTACAGTAGTTACAGTGTATTCATCTCATTGTTGCCTTTTTTATTTATTTCTGTTGCTTTAAAGATTTCAATCATACGGCCTAACTGAAGTTCATATGAAAAGGTAGTGGGGCGCATTTTCACTTATGCACTTTGTTTTAAAAGGGATCATGCCAACAAAACTGACAAACCAAATGTATCTAATAAACACATTCTAAAAAATATCACTGCAATGTAAAATAAATTCTTTTTTTTTAAATGCTACTTTAAGGCTATGATACCACACCATCTTTATTTCTGGCCTCTTCAAGGACAGCTGTCATTTTGAGACCAAATACCAGCTGTTATTGGCCTAAAAAGGCAAAAAAAGACAATGTTTGAACATACCCTGAGCCTAAGTTCACACAACATCCAGAAAAGAAAAAAGGTGTCCGCTCTTGCATCATTTTAAGTGACTTCAATAAATTTGCATTGAAGTCTTTGGAATAACAGACGTCTTTTTCACAGAGTCTTTAGCATCACGTCCTCCTCAAAAGATAAAATACACTGTGGGAAAATCAAGTAATTTATTGATGATGCAATAAAGGATGTCTTTTTTAAAACAAAAAGCGAATGCTTTTTTTCTTCTTTGGACGTCGTGTGAACGTAGCCTAAAGTGTCCGTTTTCAGAGTTGTCATTTAACAGCAAATAATGGCTGTTATTTAAAAAACAATGGCCATTGTTTTGAAATAACGACCGTTATTTGCAGTTTAATAATGGTCGTCCACTAAAATTGGCTGTCATACATAGCCTAAATGAGGGAGAAAAAGATTGAAGGGTGCCTCCTAGTGCAGTAGGTAAATGTGATAGGTACATATAATAAAGGAGCAGATTTAGGTAGTAATTCACACTCACTTGGTGGGGTTGTGCTATCAATAGGCACAAAACTACAGACAGCGTGTATGTGTCACAGCAGCTCTCCCAGAGACCTCTATTGAAACAGCCAGTTTCTAGGTTCACATACAGAACTACAGACGTCTGCTACGGACCAGCAGACAGCAAAATCCCCTTCAGTCTAGGAAAGCGCAGCTGTAGGTCTTAAGGCATGTAAAAAAATGCATGGAAACCGATTCTGCAGTGTGAATACAGATCAACCACGCAACTCCTCCAGGTACATAGATAAACCTTTAATTCCAAGCAAAACGACGCGTTTCGGCCAACAAATTACAAAGAAGGCCTATATCAAGTTAACCCCAATCCAAACGTTCCCTCCTACATATTCAGAGGTTGTCACGATCACTTCCGGGTTTTGTACAAGTCCAGGCTTCCTCTGACACCAGAGAATACAAAGTTCATATGCCACCTCCATATGTATAAGCAACTTCAAAACTTTTATCACATAGCCATCATTTCTTAACTTATCAAGTTATTACCCTTTATTCATCCAATGACCTTCTTCTCCTCCGATGACCTTCTCTTCTTTTACATAGCCAAAATGTTACATTTGCTATTTCAAGTTACAATGTGCCAAGTCCAAAGGCAAATAAATTCCCATATAATCAATCGTTCTTTCTTTCTTTAGCTATGTTCACACAATGTTTTTTCAGCTCTGTTTAAAATGACAGCCGTCTTTTTGAGTCTAAAATAACGGACATCATTCAGCGGTCTGGCCTCCCCTTGCAATGACGGCTGTTGGTACATTATTTTAGTTAGGGTTACTAATTGGCCTTTGGGTGCGGCTTAACTGAAAAGTCTACTGAATTTAATAGTAAAAATGGAGAAAGAATCAGGTGACCCAATCCTTTATATAAACAAGGTCACCTGATGTGGCCAGCCAATCTCTACTATGCCAATAGCCAACATGGCTATGAAATAAAAGGATGAGCCAGGCCTTCCCCGCATGTTTATTGGCAAATTAAAGCCAATAAAAATTTTGGGGAGGAGACTTGTACTTTGACCCATGCACAGCGAGCAGCCAGATCGAACATTATGCTCGATAGAGCATGATCGCTCAACACTAGTTAGGACTTGTTTGTATTATCAAAAATGCATGTGATTTCAACGGGGAATGCTCAAAAAATCCTAGTTAAAGTCTAGTTTAACACTTTTTTTTTTACACCAATGGAGCTGTAATGATTTTTTTTTTACTGTGCCAGAAAATCTGCTATATCTGGCATTTGCATTTATGCTGTTTATTATTCAGGATCAGAAATTTTATAATGTAATAGTTCAGGAAATTTGTCACACAATGATACCAAAGGTGTTTCGTTTTTGCTTCCCTTTTTTTTTTTTTTTAAACTTTTTTCTAACCTTTTTGATGCCCCCCTTGGGGCATATTATAGACTTTCTATGTCATAATTTGATTGCTTATATAGATGTTAGGCAGTCTGTATCAGCAGAGCAACCATGGCAGGCCCTGAGGCCTAGCAGAGGCCTTGGGCTGCAACGACAATGGATCAAAATCCCGCAATAACATCAGGCAAAAATCTAAGCAAAAACAGCACAGGTAACAAAAAAATTGTAATCTAAGTTGCCCGCCTTTCAGGGTATGCAAACAAAAATATATTCCAAAGCAGCACCTTCACAATGTGATTCCAATTAATCACATGTGTAACTGTCTAAACCGAAACCTTGCATGTGTGAATAAATAGGATCACATTGTGGAAGTGCTGCTTTGGATTATTTTTTTTTGTTTGCAATTACATAAGGGGGGTATGGGCCAATGCACCAAATTTCAAAACTGTTTGGATGTCGCTATTGACTGTGGCATATACACAGTTAAAATTGTGTTTTTCTTTCCGTTTCTCCCTATACATTATGTGTTCAAATAAAAAAAACAACTTTTAGTAATGTTTGGTTTGATGTTATAACTTTGTATATCAGTATCATTTTTTCTTTTTCTTTCTTTCTTTCTTTTTTTTTTTTTTTTCAAGATGGCAGCTTCACAAAAGTTTTGGAAGAGTAACTACTTTGCTTCTCTTTGTGGCAATAAATTTTTATTACATGGCTTTGTAGACATGTGGTAAATATTATTTATAACAACGGAAAGTACAAGGAATTATATGTACAGTACTTTAGCAATGATCAATACAAGCCTGATGATAAATCAATGAACTTAATTTCCAAACTGTGGATTTCTAAGAAACATCTCCTGAGCATCCTTACCACAAAATCTATATTCAGGCCTGTATTTAGAAAGTTGATTTATGCTCTGGTACCACACATATTCAAGGTCTTCCATTTTTCTTGGTGTTGCCTTATTGTTGTCTATTTATATAAAAACCATCAATCAGCACACTATTAATATCTAAAAGTATTGCATTTATTTAGAAATAAATCATCTCAGTAGTAAGCGCACCAGGGATTTATGCTGCTATAAACTATTAGAATACAAAGCATAATGTTTACATACATGTCAATTTATATTGCATATGTTTCAATTGTATTTACCTAACTTGTAAAGTAGAAGCAAATGTAAGGAGACTGTTTAAAAAATTGTAAACAATAAGTTATACAGTGGTGCCTTGGATTATGAGCATAATTCGTTCCAAGACCATGCTTGTAATCCAAATCCACTCTTAAACCAAAGCAAATTTTCCCATAAGAAATCAGTGATATGTAGACAATTGGTTCCACGCCCCAAAAACAATGGTTTATTATTCTAAATAACATATAACAAATGAAACAAACATTCAGAAACAGCAGAATATGTGATATTTTAAGTTACTGTACAGTAATGGAGAGCATAGGAAACACAAGGGCTGACAGAGACTGCAGGGAGTATGAAGGAATGAGCAGGGCAGATTTGGGCACATACATGCAGCACTCTCTGTCCGGGGAGAGAGGGGTTACAGCTATGGAAAAATTACCTCCATAGTCCCCTGATACAAGCCCCGGCCTGAAGTTGATCTGCTATGATTTGGAGGGTGAAGGAGAGGGTCAGAGTACAGGGCTGTAGACCCCGCTATGCAGACCATGCCCCTTCTCCACTCGCGCTCCCACCCAGTACAGGGAGCTCTTAAACCAAAGCAATGCTCTTAAACCAAGTAACAATTTTGAAAAACTCTGAGCTCTTAAATCAAGTTACTCTTAAACCAAGGTACCACTGTTCACTGTTGCAACATACTCCATTGTAGTGGGATACATGTAAAGTGCCTAACAAAATGTCTATTTAGTGTCATTTTACATTGGCAAACAGTTATTAACCCCCTTGCGTCAGCCATAAATAAATATATATATATATATATATATATATGTATATACATTCCTGACTGTCAGAGGGTTTTGATATGTGTGAGACTGCATTAGTGTAAGTGGCCCCACACACATCAGTGTCCTGGGAGCCAAGAATAATGACAGGCAGCTGCAATCCCACAGCTGCCAGCCATTAACCCCTTAAGCGCCACAATGCAAAGCGATCACAGCATTTAAGGAAATCAGTGACAGGTTTTGAGTATTAAATAATGGATGCCATTTAGCTGTCTAGCCTCCCCTTAAGTGCAATGACGGTTGTTGGTAAATAATTATAGTTTGGGATTACTAATTGGCCTTTGGGTACGACTTACTGTACTTGAAAAGTCCATTGTATTTAATAGTAAAAACGAAAAAAGAATGGTGACAAAAGAAAAACTGTGTGAACAACAAATAAAAAACATCCGCTGTTTGCAAAAAACGTCCAAAAATAATGATTACTTTCATTATTTTGACATCCACAGTAATAACGTCCTTTATTTAATACATTGTGTCCATTAGACGTCCGTCTTCCCATTGACTTAAATGCATTGCCATTACGATTAATCGTAAAATATCAAAATCGGCCTCCTCTTCTTTATTATTGACGTTGTGTGAACATAGCCTTAGGCAGACTCTATAAGTAGAAAAAGAAGAATTGTCCACAGCAGGTTCCAGTCCAGTAAAAATTGTGATTTTTATTTCATTCCACAGATAAAAAATAAATCCATCAGTAAAAACTGCTATGCGTTTCAACGTGGCACACGTCTTAATCTTGCATAAAACCTTCACACACAATAGATACTTAAATCTGCTGCTCTCACCAGTGTAGCATAATTAATCACTATGAGTCAAATTGACTTGTGTGCTACGGATCAAGCAGCATGTGGCGCTAACTAAGGCAGACTCTATGTAAATTCACCGATAACACTGATCTATGCTATACTATGGCATAGCATAGATTAGTATATACAATCTAATGTTTGTATGTTTAACAGTAAAATATGTGTAAAAAAGAAAGTTTTAAAAGTATTTAAAAAAAAAACGTATAAACCCCTCCCTAATAAAGGTTTAAAATACCCCCTTGCCCTATAAAAATCAAAATAGGCAAAATAAATAAACATATTATATATTGTAGCATGTGGAATTGCCCGATATATATTGCATATATTACATTATTGTTCCCGCACAGTGATCAGCTGTTAAGATGATCAGTTATTGATCACCTATCCTGTAAACAGACCATCAGTATGTTTTACCCAGAAAAGCCTTTTAAACATGTGACATATTTACAACACCTAAAGGACATGGCTCATTCTGTACCTGAGGATGCAGCATAATAGATCATTTTTGTGTGAGGGACGATTGTGGATGGCCTTGCATGTCATGCTAAATCAGCAGGGTAGGGGCAGAGGTGGATTTGTCAAGCAGCAGAGTTAAGGGGGAAGGTCAGAGAAGAGGATGTTACATAAAAAGATTATCTACAGAAAAAGACTACCTGGTCTATCTGGTCTACAGTATTACATACTGTAAGTTCTTGTAAGCTCTCCTGTGCAGCATCCTCTCTTCCCTTCTGATAGTCTGTAATTTATTTTATTGATGAGGGTTTCTTAGTTTTACATTATCAAGGGTGCTTTAAATATAATTAATTAATAATAATAATAATCTCAATAAAACAGCCAAACTATTCTAGCTACAATAGTGGGACTATTAGAGTAATGTTTTGTCCAACAGCTATTGTTGTTACAGTAATCACAGATTGGGTCGGGTCACAATAACACGACCTCCAACTACAGACACCAAAAATCAACAAATAATCACAGCGGGTTCTCTAAATAATAAAACTTAACTTTATTAATGTCTAAGATTAAAAAAAAGGTAAATAATCCACACCTAAGTAAAAACAAAACCTCCACCAAAATTCAACAGATAAAAACCAGAGGCATATTTTAGTATAGCCCACATTTATCTATACATACATGACACAATGGTCAACCATACCCTCTGCACCCGATGCTAACCAAGCCAGAGTGCCACAAGAGTTAGGCGTACCGCATCACTGTGAGGACACCATCATTATAACCTGTTAGTTGATTATGTTAGCATGTCTAACCACTGCCAGCATGCTCCTGTTTAATGGGGTTTTTTTTGCCACAACTACTGATTATTGTATATGTTGTATTGTATCCCTACTGCTACCTATAAGATGCTCCCCTGGTTTTTACATAAAACATAGGTGTTACACTAATGTTGGGAACTTTGGAAGGGGCAGTGTAGGTCTGGTGGCAATACAGGTAGTATGGGGTATGGGGCTATCCTTTTTAGGACCATAATTCCGCTACACCCTGAGCGAGGAGGGATAGTATGGCGTAACAACATCCAGTGCTCACTATTTTGATTTATCTACCCTCACTGTGTAATCTGCAGTTACCCACAGAGATTTATATATATATATATATATATATATATATATATATATATATATATAAATATATAAATATATATATATATATATATATATATAGATATATATAGATATAGATATATAGATATAGATATATATATAGTTGACCATTTTGTCATGTATGTATAGATAAATGTGGGCTATACTGATGTATGCATCTGATTTTTATCTGTTGAATTTTAGTGGAGGTTTTGTTTTCACTTAGGTGTGGATTATTTTCCTTTTTTATCTTAAATATGATTTAAAGTTAAGTTTTATTATTTAGGGACCACTCTGTGAATATTTATTGTTGTTACAGTGTCAAAAATGTGTCTATAATAAAGTACAGGATCATACTTGAATGGACACTGGCTTCACAGCACCTAAACACCAGTTTGAATGGACACTGGCTTTATAGCACCCACACACTGGTTTGGATGGACACTAAGTTTAGAGCACCCACAAACTGGTTTCAATAGATGCTGCCACTCACAGACTGTTTTTTTTTTTAAATGGACACTGGCTTGACAGCACCCACACACTGGTTTGAATGGACACTGGCTTTACAGCACTTAAACACTGGTCTGAATGGACACTGGCTTTACTTTACTAGCAGACTGGTTGAAATGGTCATTGGCTTTACAGCACTCACAGACTGGTTTTTATGGACATTGGCTTCACAGCACCTGCATACTGGATTCACTGGAGACTGGCTTCGCAGTAGGCACACACTGGGATACCAATGGGTTAACCACCCACAGGCTGGATTCACTGGACACTGACCACTTCTCCTACACACTGGGAAAACTTTTCCCTGCCTTGCACTAAATGTCTACTGCGAGCCTTTTCTCCTCTGCACACACAGCTGACTGCCATCCCTTGCTCCCGCCACATGACAGTCCTGCAACCAAACACATGCGCCTGTCATCGCGTCCGTCACGCGTCCGTCATCGCGTCCGAATTTGTTAAGAAGAAGCGAATCAACAGCATGATTCGCAGTGAATCTTGCTTCACAACATTTGCTTTGTTCATCTCTAATAATATTAACAATATTTTTTTTTGTTTCACATAGTTTGATACACATGGCTCTAAGACTTAAAGTGACACTGTCACCCCCTTTTTGCAGTTTGACTGCCCTCCACAGGTATAAAGGGTAAATGTTACAGTTTTCATTACTCATTTTATATCACACCTCATGGTGCTTGTTCTGGTAAAAAGTAGTTTTTATCACCTGTGGATTGGTATATGTGGGTGGGCCTCGTGGCCTATGTGCCACATCGCTCCGCCCCTAGCGCCACTTAGCCCCCCATCTGTGATGTCATTGTCACATAGGCCCCGCCCCTTCAGCAGCCATTGGTGTGGGACAATCTAGGGGATGGAGCCTAGAGCCGTAGGCTGACCCTTCCAATGGCTTCTGAGGGGGCAGGGCCTATGCGGTGATGATGTCACGGATGGGGCGGGGCTAATTGGCGCTAGGGGCAGAGCGATGTGGCACATAAGCCGCGAGGCCTTGCCCACATACACCAATCCACAGATGATAAAAACGACTTTTTGCCAGAACAAGCACCATGAGGTGTGATATAAAATAAGTAATGAAAGGTGTAACATTTACCCTTTACACCTGTGGAGAGCAGTCAAAATGCAAATAGGTGGTGACAGTGTCACTTTAATATACTCAAATATTTTTTTAAATAAATATATAAATAAAATAAAAGACTTCCTTTAGTGGGTTAAACTTGTAGATCATGCCAAGTTGAGGATAGACTCGGGAAGCTAGCGTATTAGATGAAAGGTCAGAGAGGAGGATGTTGCAGTGGTTCAAGTGGGGAATAATGAGGCTACGTACCAGCAGTTTTGTTGAGTCAGGGTTCAGAAAAGAGCACATTAGAGATATATTTTTGAGGTGGAGGTGGCGGGTGTTCAGGGTTTAATTTGTGGTTTGAATGACAGGGCAAAGTCAAAGGTCACCTCAAGGCAGCAGATTTGACAGACAGATTGCAGCCATTGACTGTAATTGACACTTTAAGTGGGGAAAGAAGCTGCACGTGACAGCAAAACATATGTTGGGTTCAGAGGCTCCCAGTCTTCCTACCTGAATTATTAACCTTATCAGAGCTCTGGTGTTTGTTTTGTCATTGTAGGTATACCGTTATTTTGATTGAGATTATTTCTTCTCTCTTGTATTTTATCGTTCTTTGAGTTTACTGAGCAGAAAGTATCCTTCATTTCCCCATGGATTGTGTGCCTATAACATTCCTTGTCAGGTTTCTTATATATATATATATATATATATATATATATATATATATACATTAGTGAGGTTCATCCTCGTCTATTGGCACCTTGCACTAAAGAGCATGTGTATTACATTATTTACCATGGTTAAAGGGAACCTGTCACCCCCCGTGCCGGGGTGACAGGCTCCCGACCCCTCGCTAGAGCCCCCTATACTTACCTAATCCCGCCGGGTCCCGCTTCTGGAGGTGGTCGGGTGATGAAGATCTCATCCGCTGCAGCCCGGCGCGCGCGCCGAGAGATGGGTCCAACACCCATAGAGAATGACAGAAGAGTCCAGTGCTCCGTCATTCTCTATGAGCGTTGGACTCATCTCTCAGCGCGCGCGCCGGGCTGCAGCTGCTGAGATCTCAGTGACCCGACCATCTCCAGAAGCGGGACCCGGCGGGATTAGGTAAGTATAGGGGGCTCTAACGGGGGGTCGGGAGCCTGTCACCCCGGCACGGGGGGTGACAGGTTCCCTTTAAGGTGAGCCCCTGTTTCTAGTCTGTACTGCTTTGAGTGCAAAAGTTTTCAATTTCTGTGTACTCCATATTATTGTTTTTTATACATGCTTTACAATACGTGTTTGGCCTTTCTGGCTATTTTTTATTCTTTGATGAATAAAATGTGATTATTTAAAATTCACATTAAAACACCCCTTGTCCATGTTGTATTTATAAGTAATTATGCATGGAATATATCTATTTCCTTACAGGGGGGTTATGTGGGGGGTTAGAGCAAGATGGTGACAAGATTAAGATTGGGGAAGATGGGGTAAAGATAAAGATAAAGCAAGAGGAAAAGAAGGAAGATTCAACTGATAGACACTCCGGGACCCTGGATAGCAGAGATGTGACATCTGGACCAGAGACATAGATTTTAGTGTCATTGTCATGTTAACTATGTTGGTTGAACATAGTGGTCATACCCCTTTACTCTGGTGTTCCCCTTAACTGTTGGGAGTTCTATCTTCAAGTACTTAAAGCAAATGTGTCATCATCAGCACATACTGTAGATCCCAAAGGCACTGTCCATTTTTTAAATTGTCGCCTGATTCCCGCCATCTTCGCAAGTTTCTTTATATGCAAATAGGGCCAATCTTTGCACTGGACGCAGGCCTGGTGCCCCCACTACACTAATATGTATTCTTGATGATGCAGCCAGACTTCATTCTGAAGGAGGCATGTCACTGAGGGGAGGAAATACTTATATTAGGTCAATAAACAGCGACATATATATATATACAGGTGAATAAATATTTTCTTTATTTTTGTCAATTTTTGTTTTATTTCTGAACCAGTTTTTGACGGACTGTTTTGAGTATTCACTCAAAAATTTGCATAATCTGGGATTTGCGCCAAATGTATCTTTTTAAAAAGTCGCACTGGTGCAGGCTCACGTCTGGTCACAACCAGGGGAATATATTTGCACAATGTTTTGTTAATATTCTGAGAATATTCTACAAATTTATGAATAGTTTGTTAAACTAGTCCTATTTACTTGGGTAAAAAATTGACAAAAATCACACATTTTAGACTCAATAGTAAATGATCCCCTATGGTTCCCTTAGCGACCCATGACGTATCTGATACGTCATGGTGCCGCGGGGGGTGTTCAGAGCGGGGTCCCGCCGGGACCCCGCTCTGAACGGCGCTGATCCCGGCTGACATGTGCAGCCGGGCAGTGCCTCTGTTAGCCGGCGCGGGTCCCATTTCCGCGCCGGCTAATTAAGCACTTCAATGCAGCTGTCAAACCTGACAGCTGCATTGAAGTGCTTTATGCACACTATCCCTGGTGTCTAGTGGGTCGGATCTCCCCCCCGCGATGCGATCGCGGGGGGGAGATCCGTTCTTCTGCCCGTGCCGGGCCTCAGCGTCGGAATGACGCTGATCCCGACTCGGCAATAGATTGCTATGGCCTGCAGCAGGCCATAGCAATCTATGACCGATCTCATGGATCTTTGCTGTGTATATACACAGCATTGATCTCTATGAGAGATCAGTGCTGTCTATATACAAGCCCCCCAGGGGGGCTTCTAGTGTATGTAAAAAAAAAGTAAAAAAGTGTTTTTATTAATAAAAAATCCCCTCCCCTAATAAAAGTCCAAATCACCCCCCTTTTCCCATTTTATAAATATAAATTAATAAATAAACAAATAAATAAACATATTTAGTATCGCCGCACACATAATCGCCCGAACTATTAATTAATCACATTCCTGATCTCGCACGGTAAACGGCGTCAGCGCAAAAACATTCCAAAGTGCAAAATTGCCATTTTTGGTCGCATCAAATCCAGAAAAAATTTAATAAAAAGTGATCAAAAAGTCATATATGCTCAATCAAGGTACCGATAGAAAGAACGCATCATGGCGCAAAAAATGACACCTCACACAGCCCCATAGACCAAAGGATAAAAGCGCTATAAGCCTGGAAATGGAGCGATTTTAAGGAACATATATTTGTTAACAACGGTTTGAATTTTTTACAGGCCATCCGATACAATATAAGTTATACATGTTATATATCATAGTAATCGTAACAACTTGAGGAACATGCATAACAAGTCAGTTTTACCATAGGACGAACGGCGTAAATGCAAAACTCCCCGAAATCAAAACAAATTCGTTTTTTTTTTCAATTTGACAGCGCAAATGATTTTTTACCGTTATGTTATGGAAAAATAATGCCTGTCATTACAAAGTACAATTGGTTTCGCAAAAAATAAGCACTCATATACGTCTCTAGGTGAAAAAATGCAAGCACTGTTGACTTTTAAACTTAAAATGGAATAAGCAAAAGCGCAAAAACGAAAATTGTCTTTGACCTTAAGGGGTTAATGTTACCTTTTAAGTGTTAGCATCAGATATAGCAAAAGACAGACACAGTAAGCCCTAGTTGAACCCGCCCACTGTCCCTGCCTACTTACCACGGACAGCCCTAGGCGGCTGCGGACAACAACAACAGTCCCTACACTGATAAAGTGTAACACAGAACAGTGACAGACAAAACAAACACAATGGGCCAGAGTAGACAATCTGGGTCAGCAACGCAGGCGGCAAAAGTACAAAATCAAGATCCAAAATAGGCGGAAATCAGGCGGTAAGGTCAGGGCAGGCTGCAAAACAGGGAAGTCAGGAAACAAAGCCAAAAGTCAGAAATACATAGACAATAGCAGAGGTAAAAGTTTTAGCAGAGTATTATCCAATACCCAACACTAACTGCTGGAGTGTGAGGATTTTATAATAGACCAGGAGCCCAGTCCATAACCTCATCGGACCGGACACCTGAATCCACCTGTGCAAGTAAACACTGGCTGGCAGAGGCATCTGTCAGTCAAGAGAACACAATACTGAGCAGCTGAAGGAATCCTGACTAGCAAAGAATCTAGCAGCAGAGTAACTCTTTTACTTCCAGAACTCTGACAGACAAATCGGATGGGGTTGAACAAACAAGACAAATCCCTGTTTAAACCAGGTTCAGGAACCAGTGCCTTCTCCGCTGCACCGCCTGAACTGACAAGCAAAAAGGCATAATCATGACATTAAGGGCCCTATTACACCAACAGATTATTTGACAGATTTTTTTAAGCCAAAGCCAGAAATGAGTATGAAAAGAGGAAAAACCTCAGTCTTTCCTTTATGACTTGTTCTCTGTATATAGTCAGTTCCTGGCTTTGGCTCAAAAATATCTGTCAGATAATCTGTTGGTGTATGGGGCCCTAAGACTACAAAATACATTCTTAGGCTATGCTCACACAACGTTTTTTTCAGCTCCGTTTAAAATGACATCCGTCATTTGAGGCTGAAATAACGGACGTCATTTAGTAGCTTGCCTCCCCTTAGTACAATGACTAGTGTTGGTACATTATTCTAGTTGGGATTACTAATTGGCCTTTGGATGTGGCTTAATTGAAAAGTCCATTGAATTTAATAGTAAAAACGGAAAAAGAACAGTGACAAAAGAAAAACTGTGCGTGACAACTAATTAAAAACGTCCAAAAAAGTGATCATGTTCATTATTTTGATGTCCACGGTAAAAATGTCCGTTATTCAATGCATTGTGTGTAGGGATGGTCCGAACCTGCCGAGGTTCAGGTTCGTATGAACCCGAACGCTTGGCATCAGATTCCCGCTTTCTGCCCGCTCCGTGTAGCGGGTGGATACAGCGGGAGGACCACCTGGAAAACTGGTATACAGCCTATGGCTATGGCTGTATCCCAGTTTTCCAGGCGGTCCTCCCGCTGGATCCACCCCGCTGCACGGAGTGGGCAGACAGCGGGAATCATTACCGAGAGTTTGGGTTCGTACGAACCCGAACCAAACTCGGTTCGCGCCATCCCTAATTGTGTGCATTGGATGTCCGTCTTTCCATTGACTTCAATGCATTGCCATTGCAGTCAGTTAAATTGTGGCAAAAACGGACGTGTTTTTAAATATCAAAATTGGGCACCTTTTCTCAATTTTTGTTTTGTTTAGCCTTACACATGTTTATACTTCTTGACAGACCCAATTAAATAACAAGACGCAAAAAATTAAATGTACATTCTGCTTTAAATTATCATCTATTCTATAGTAAAATTAAAATAAAAAAATCAAATGTGATATTTAAAATGCATAGATGGGGTGATTTTTTTTTTTTTTTTCATTAAATAAATGTTATTCTAAAGGTTGCTTTTGTAAACAAAACATTTTTATCCTGGAGCTAATGTGAGGTTGCCACCTTGCAGAATATTTACCTTTTATTAATAGCTGGCTTGAAGTAAATCTGTGGACATTTTCAAAGAAACATGTTTTACAATGTATCTTTGGAGAAACTGTCTGCATCAAAGATTATGCTCCAGTGATGATGAAGAGAGTTGAATAAAAATATCCTTGTGTTGACAGGCTGTGAAGAGATGCAGCTTTTGTAAGGTACTGCATTCTCACAATGTCAGTAAACCTAAATAGCAAACCTTGAAAATATTTTACAAATGTCAGCAGCATTCTCAGATATGATTAGTCTCCACTTTCTGCCAGCTCAGCCATCATGTTCTGTGTAATTTGTGGGTTTTCAAGAAAACTACAAAGGTAGATTAAATGTTTAAAGATTTTACAAGGAATGTAAAATTTAATTCATTTAAAATTCATTTTCTTGATTGAATTGTTAAATATGACTTTAACTGTATTGAAGTGAGCAAATAGATATCTCTTTCTGCTTGTATACTTAGGACTGCATATGTTCCAGAAGAACCTCTGCTTTACTGCTTTGTTGAGAAAATTCTTCTCCTGGAAAGCATCATTGGATTTATTCAGAATTTTCAATTTTAGATATTGCATTCAAATTTATTGATAGATAAATTTGATTTTAATGAACTATTAAGCAAAAATAAATGTGAAACAAACCAGAATGTGGTTTATATTTTGGAATTTTTAAAACTAGCAATGATTTGATGACATTACACCATCGCCATGAATTTAAAATAATCGAAAATAATTTTGGTGCATATAAAAAAAAATATTTGTTTTTCATGTTTCTGAACATAGAAAAAAACTTCTATTTTTTTTTCAAACCTCAGCAAAGCTAATTTTATGAATTCCATGTGCTATGAAAAAAGAGGTATACTCATCTGCCCCATCCACCACTGCTTCCTATTTGATGACTCCCAATCCCCTCTGAATTTTGCTTCTTCATATGTTTTTTTTTTTTTCTTTCATGCAGGTGATGCCAGCTCCTTTGGTGCCTGGCAAAAGCAGACCGGTTCTGGATTTCTACTTATCCTGGTAATAAAAAGACTACAGCATTGGTTTAGCTCTGCATTCCCTCCTAATCCTCCCTTGCACAACCAAGTAAATGAAATACACTGTTACTACTGTGAGTAATAGTTGTGCAAATTGGGTGCTGCTGCCCAAATAAGTAAAGGGAATGCAATGCTAAACTAGTGCTATTAGTGCTATTACAGCTGCATTCTCAATACTAGAGATGAGCGAATAGTGAAATATTCGATAATTCGGAATTCGATTTGAATAGCTTCCGATATTCGTATATTCAAACGAATATTGAATCCCTTTATAGTCTATGGGAGGAAAATACTTGGGACCTGGAAATCAATATTCGACCACTAGGAAGTCACCAAGTGCACAATGAAACCTCAGGAAATGATGTCAACACCTCTGGATGCATATGGGACACCAGGGGAAGCATGCCTGGCTGCATCTAACACTAGTGATGAACCAACATCCCAATTTTCGGTTCGGATCCCGAACACCAACAAAAAAAAATGTTTGTGGTCGGTTCGTGTTCGTGTGCGCCGAAGAGTCACGAGAAAATTATGAACGTAAAGTAGAAGCATACGTTTCGGTCTAGCAGTATGCACTTGCGTACGTATCAGGTAAGGTTTAGTGTAAAATACGTATTAACGAAAATTAACGATAACTTCAAATCAGTAGTAGCAAGATAACAGCTATTATCCCACACTCACAGTATACAGCCGTATATTGGATATATAATTGTTTTTTACAATAATAAAATGAAAGAGCCGTTCAACTCCTTTACATGACGCAGACTACGCAAATCAGTAGTAGCAAGATAACAGGTATCATCCCGCAATCCCAGTATACAACAGTAGATGCCTGAACACACTGCCTGTCTCACAACAGCTTCTAAATATATAGTTTTTTATACTTCTAGCCCTAACAAGGACTTTTCGGGGTCCCTTCCTACCTAACTTCACCAAAAAGATTTCTCTCCCTGGTATACAGCCTGTCTCTCTCTAGCTCCAACAAGCAAGTGACACAAATCTGAAATCACTATTCTTATATTCAGGAGGTGACATAGTTCAGCCAGCCAATCATGGCTAGAGGTTTTTTTTTAAAGTCTTGCCTATTCCTAGTGCCTGTCCCTCCCCCTTGCATGTTTTTTGGTTGGAAAAAAGCGCCAGGGGTGTGTGAGGGTGAATCGAATTTTTACAGCATTATCGTTTGAATATTTATATGCAATCAAATAGCGTGAATAGCGTACTAATCTATTGAATAGCAATTCGATTGAATACTATTTGCTCATCACTACTCGGTACTAGTGGGATTCTCAGGAATCAGACGCCAATCATAAAATGATAGTATATTTTAAGGGACTACCCCATTTAACCATAGTGGACATGTGATATTGATGTGCCCAAGAAACTGAAACCTTTAATTCAATAATTTATATAATATATAATAATTTTAATCAAATAAGCAAATTAGCATGTATTTATTTATTCATTATGGTTTTATGTTTGTAGTCTTTAACCGTGTGTAGGGTTGTTAGAACTTACAGTTTCTATAAGTAATTTTTATACTAAATGTAAAAAATAAAATAAAGACATGACAAAATTGGATACAACATGATCACTAAAGATGATTTTTTTTTCTTATTATAGCACCTTTAACCCTTAGACGACCTAGGACGTAACGGTACATCCTGGAAGTCTGTCCCCAGACGACCCTGGACGTACCGGTACATCCTGAGCTATGAAGCGTGTTCCGGAGCGGAGTGCGCTTCATAGCAGGTGGGGGCCGGCTGCAGATGGGGGCTGGCTGCATGATTGCTGCTGCGTGAAATTAACTCCCTAAATGCCGCGGCCGCGGCTTTTAAGTGTAAGTGACAGGGGGAGTCCCCTGTCACTTATCGATCGGGACCCCCACAGTGTGACTGCGGGGGTCCCGATCGTTAAAATGGACCGCCGGAGATCTCTCACCTGCCTCCGTGCGGTCCGATCAGTGCTCTGGTCACAGGCTCAATCAGCAGAGCGCCGATAACACTGATCAATGCTATGCCTAAGGCATAGCAATAAACAGTGTGAATAATAAAAGTTATGTATGTACAAGTCCCCCAAAGGGACTTAAAATTTATAAAAAAAAGTTAAAATCACTAACACAACCCCAAAACCCCTCCCCCAATAAAAGTTGAAATCACCCCCCTTTCCCATTATATATATAAAACATATAAAAATAAATAAATAAACATATAATATACCGTAGCGTGCATAATTGTCTGATCTATTAAAATATAACAAGCGTCATTGCAAACGGTGAACGGCATACACGAAAAGAGGGGAAAAAGTGCGCGGATTACCGATTTTGTTACATTATATATATATATATATATATATATATATATATATATATATATATATATATATAAAAATTATAAAAAGTGATCAATACGTCCGATCTTCACCAATATTGTATTAATAAAGACTAGAGATTATGGCGGAAAAAATTACACCCCATACAGCCCCATAGGTGAAAAAATAAAACTGTTATAAGCGTCACAATAGGCCGATTTTATTAATATTTAATTGCCAAAAAAAAAGATTTAATTAAAAAAATATATAACATTAGAGAATCTGTGTAAACCTGCATGTGGTTGTGTTCGGACTGACCTATAGAGTAATGGTATCATGTGGCTTTTACCATATAGTGCATTACGTAGAAACAGGAACCCCCCAAACGTTACCATATTGCATTCTTTTTTACGATTTTACCTATTTATATCTTAATAAATAATATATTTGGGATTCCCTCATACATGTTATGGTAAAATGAAAGACGCCATTACAAAGTACAACTATTCCTGTAAAATACAAGCCCCCACGTGGCCCTTTAGATAGAAAACTAAAAGTGCTACAGCTCTTAGAAGGGGAGGAGGGAAAAACGAAAGCGGAAAGATCAAAATTTGTGTGGTCCACTGGGTCATTTTGGGCCTGGTCCTCAAAGGGTTAAAATATTTTTTTTTTCCAGGTAAAACACATAACATAAGTTTTTGTATGTACAGATTTATTTAAAGGTATTGGATTGCTTTGAAATTCACAACCTTTACAAGTGTTGTAAATCGTCAGAGTTTCATGTTTTAAATATTATTACACATCAGGTTTAACATAAGGTTTTATGGATTCGTTTTGAAGTTTAACATTTTAATTTGCCTTTATTCCATATATGGGTTTTATTATTGAAGGCATTAAAAGAAGAGATGTTCAAGGGGTGCCATAGTAAGGATAAAGTCTAACAGCTTTAAATGGATATGCAAAAAAGCTAAGTAGGCATCAGCATGAAGAAAATAAAGATTCTTTGATGTGTGTCGTATTTTCATTTTAGCAATTAAAATGTCTTTTGAAGCTATTTGGCACATAATTTAAACCCACAGAGTATAAAACCATGCATTTTTTACAGATTGTCCCATATTTAGCACAAACAAGGTCATAAGGATCAAGAGGATTTTTTTTAAAGTAATTTTAAATGAATAAATTGAACATAGTATTTAGGAGGTATTATTGAAAAATACATATATTGTTAATCCACGCTGCTTAATTTGTGAATACAAATTTAAAAAAAAGTGTTCTCAGATTTCTCTGTTATTAAAAAAAAAAAGTACTGCTATGCTTCTTTACTAAAAATACTGAATGCATAAAGTTTTGCTTTATAGAGAAAATTAGGTCATTAATTAATGAGAACCGCCACAAAATGTTAAGATTTTTTTCAGTATACATTAGGAAACATAAAAAAAAAACCTTAATATTCCGTAAAATGGTTATTTGTATTTATTTAAACAAGTCTTTCTTTCATGAAAATGTAAAATAATATAAATATTACTTCAGGATATAAATGGCGAATGATTTTTTTTATTGCCTATATTAGCCCCGATTTAAATTATCCCAAGAATACAAATTATATAAATAATATTAGTATTTGAAACAACTCTTTGAAATGTAAATTTTTGTACATATTTACAAATTTTATTTTGCATGTCAGTATATTAAACAAAATAAATATATCTCACTGCTCTAAATTGTCCAAGCTGTTTATTCTTACTTAAAGAGTCGTAATGCCGGATTCACAGTGTTTTAAATGCTGAAAACAACAAACGCGATACAACATGGTGCGTAATGCTATAACTTTTTTGGTCAAAAGAAAGTATTATCATAAGCCTCTTCCAGGACCTTGGACTTGCACAAATTTAAATTCATATGCTTAGCTCCAAATAATAAAGATAGACAGATAGATAGATAGATAGATAGATAGATAGATAGATAGATAGATAGACGGACGGACGGACGGACGGACGGACAGACAGATAGATAGAATAGAGTTTTGTGGGGAATGGAACTTGCTTCCAAATAGAGATAAGCGAACCTCAAGCACTTTCTGGTTTGTCTGAACACAAAAGGTTTGCATTTTATTACCAGTGGCTGAAAAAGTTGGATACAGCCCTAGAGAGTCCCGGAAAACATGGATACTGCTTTCGGGTGTATCATTGTTTCCAAGGCAGCCTTGGGGATGCATCAACTTCTTTAGCCACCGGTAAAAAAATTAAAATTGCAGATCATACGGGTTCCGACAAGTGGGAGGGTGCTTGAGGTTTGCTCATCTCTATTTCAAAATGATTAGTCATGTAAATAAAACTAATCTATTGATAATCCTCTATCTCTAAATAATACTGACATAAAATAATTGTATTAGGGCCAAAATGTATTACCTGCCTGTGTCACTGTTAGTACCCCATAGACTTGCATTATACAGTCATCTCCTTTCACAGAGTCGGGAAAGGACTGCACAATTTCTAGATTGAATGCAGTCTGAGCACTCAGGCCCTGACCGATCAAAACTTTTGATGTGTCTCTCTGACATATCAAAAGGTGTTTTTTTTTTTAATGACAGTGCCTCTCTAAAGCCAAAAACTCACATGTGAAGAACTCTCTGATTGGAGCTGTACATGTTCCTTTATTTTCCTGTCACATCTGACCCAAACTTCTATGCCAACTTCTTCTGACAACCCCAGAGTTTTCTGCCAAAAACATCTTTGGCCTTCTGCACTTTATTCCCACCTTCCATAGGAACATAAACGCTCCAAGCTTTGTCCAAATTCCCACATCCATTTTATGCAGTCCACAGGCTTGTTGCATTTCATGGACAGGACTCTACGGGACTTCTGCATTATAATAACATATTAATATGAAGGAGTAAGCTCCAGAACATGAAAAATATTACGCTATTACAATACTTCAGCTGTGTCAGTTTTGTAGCTTTGTGCTCTTGCCATCCCCAAGCTCACTGAATCATAATGAATTATGATGCAGGGAGTCCCGTAACAGTTGAAGCATCCATGATATACATCCAGTTTAAGTCCATGATATACATCCAACCTAATGACCGTATATAGACTTGTGAATCTGGCCTTAAACTTTGCATTCTGGGGTAAACACCAGTACTGGTCTTGCTGCCGTTGCCCCAGATGCCACCTCTACAAGAAAATGGGGTATTCTAACACAGAAAATCTCTTTAAAGGGTACATATCATTTAAGCAAACTTCTTACATGTCATAGCGACGTGTCAGAGGTTTGTATCGGTCAGGTTCCAGGTGCTGAGATCCCTGCTGATTATTAGAATGAAGGGTCAGATGCACACGGCAGCGTGTGCTTGCCTCTTAATCTCCATCTCTGTTTCCTATGGAACTTCCGGTACAGTGATTACCAGAAACTCCATAAGGCTCCATTATAATTCCATCAACTTCTACTTTAGCAATGAGATGGAGCTGAGGAGGCAGTGTGCGCGCTGCTGCGTGCATCTGCTCCTTCATTTTAACGATCGGAGGGGATCTCAGCACCAGGACCCAATACAAACCTCTGACACGTCACTATGAGATGTCTGATAAATAATAGATACTAGAGATGAGCGAACCGGTTCGGGTTCGAGTCGATCCGAACCCGAACGATCGGCATTTGATTAGCGGTGGCTGCTGAACTTGGATAAAGCTCTAAGGTTGTCTGGAAAACATGGATATAGCCAATGACTATATCCATGATTTCCACATAGCCTTAGGGCTTTATCCAAGTTCAGCAGCCACCGCTAATCAAATGCCGAAAGTTCGGGTTCGGATGGACTCGAACATGCTCGAGGTTCGCTCATCTCTAATAGATACCCTTTAGTTGTTATTTTTTTCCCTATTTCACTTAATATAAAATATACCAATAAATTATGTAATCAATAGATATACTAATACATTTCAACTTTATAATTAAAATGTAAAAAAAAAGTTTTTTGTTTTTTTAAGTTTACAAACAACTTGTAGCACAATAGAACAATGTTTATTGCCCTATAGTTTATTTTCCTCTCTCAGGTTCTGTTGTCAGCTATGCATGTTACCATCAGGAAAGACTTGAATTAAATGACAGGTAGAGTACATTTTCAATTCTTGTGGTGCTTACAATTCTATCTATCTATCTTTGTGTGTGTGTGTGTGTGTGTGTGTAATATTAACAAACAATATTCTTTTATTAAAGCTAAAAAAAAAAAAAGATACACAGTTCAAGCAGAATAGGCCAACTTTCCTTCCAGCCACACTAGTAATAATTCAAGCACAGTACGTTGACCAAAGCTGGCAGTGACAAATCTAGGTTTAGATGCAAAAGTTCAGCCTTTCTCAGTACCAACCACTCAACTTTTTTCTACCGAGGGATCTGACACTTACCTTTCAGATGCATGGTCTTTTTAATCATTGCAGCATTAGCAGCCAGGGAATTGCTATAGTCTTAGTCTAAGGATAGCACCAACCATACGACTTTCTTGCAATATACTGTTTATGTGTATAAATTTCTGTCTATATATAGCACTGCAAACTGGTGCAAACCTATGCAGGCAACTTTTGAGTTTACAAATGAGCATGAGTTTAGTTACAGAAACTCAGCACTATATATGATACTATACATACAGTATTACAAATGCACTGTTCATACATGATATAAATGATGCTATACATACACTATTAGAAATACACTATATATACATGATATACATAATTTGGAAGAAGCGCAAGTCATAAAATGGTCATAGCTCATATTTGTGATATTGCACCTTTTGTTTGTCCTGCTCTGCACCTGAAATAAAACTGCCAGGAATGTGCAGTAGCCTTGTGTGAACTGGGCCTGTTTTTTGCTTTTATGTGACACACCTGATTGCTTCTCAGCTCCCAGCAATGCAGGAGTTACACTGAGCTCTGCTAGACTTGATTGCTGCAGCTGAGCATGTCTTTTTGATTGACATTTTCCTCTGCTTGTCTGTAACCTTGAGGATCAGAGTGCCAGTCCAAAGGGGATCCGGACCGGGCTCTTGATCCTCATAAAAGAAAGCTGAGCCAGTCTCTCAGTTCTGGCTATTAAGCTTCATACCCTGATCCCAGCTCCTCCTGTCTATTCCTGCGAACCGTCCTGTCTATTCCCCGTACCGTCCTCTGCTCAATTTACCTGTTACCTGACCTCCCGTCCGACCTCTGACTATCCGATTGTTTTACTGATTTTGTACTGCATTGCCTGTTTTGTTCTGACTTTGGCTTGTTGACTCTCCTTTTGTGTTTGTTTGTCCATCTCGTTCTGTGTTACACTTATACCAGAGCAGGGACCGCCTTCCTGGTTGTCCACGGCTGCCTAAAGCCATTTGAGGCAAGTAGGTAGGGACAGTGGGTGGGTTCAGCCTTAGAGCCCACTGTTGTGTCTTGTCCCTACCCCCGGGTCCTGACAAAAACATTGTTTTTGTACTGATGTGAGGGCCACTCATACTCTTCTTTTGTGAAGAAAATAATCTCTGCTGTCTGTGTGGGGAGTTCGGTGTCACTGTGCACAGGGGGGTCACTTACAGTTCCTCTTTTTTACAGCTCACTTATAACCACATACACAAATAAAAAATACTACAAAAAAATATATATTCTATTCTGGTTCAATATTTAGGAATGTTCGAGAGACTAAAGTTTCTCTATAACATCAAAACTTTGCCCAATCCATACAGTTTAACTCTGTCTGTCAGCATAAGGTTATGTTCCTACTACAGGATTTTAGCAGGAAAAGGGCCGTCCCTTGACAATGATTTGCGAAAATAATAATCATGATAAAAGATGAGTGAACCGTACTTCCCGAACCAAGATTCATTACAAATTTAGCAAAATAGTTCAGTTTGGGAACAAAGTTTTTCAAAAAGCTTGTACGAACCCGGTCGAAAATGACGACCGCACATTGTACATTACATTATCAAAAGCACAGGTGCAAGGGGGTTATCCAAAATCCATTGCATCTAGGGGGCTGGGACATTACACTTTCTCCTTCGCTATATATATTGGATCAAGTCATGTCCTGTACATAGAATTCAATACATACATTTACGCTACAGAGAGATAGGTAGAGGAAGGGTTATAGAGTGTTACAGAAGGTTGATTAGGTATAAGGGACAGATGTGAGAGTGCAAGTGTAAGCTGTGTAGCTGTCAAATGGCTCCTATCCCGTCACGTGTTGGCCATAACTCTCCTGGGTGAAGCTCGCCCTGTGAGTCACCTGCCAGATGTCACGTGTGGATCACTGACATACTATGAGTCATTGTACCCCAGTAATCAACCACTAAACATAGCTCTCCTTGGTGAAGTTAACCCAGTGAGTCACCTGTAGATTTTGTCTGGCGGCCTGTTCTTGTAGCAGAATAACTGTTATTGACAATGACACTCACTCTGCTGTCAGATATGGCTTTAGAACATATCACCATATGTAACCCGACAGGTAACTGACAAATTTAACTTCACCCAGGAGAGCTGTGGACTTGGTGGATCACTGACCTTAACCCTTTTAATAAAGATAGAGTATGTTGAACAAATAATAATGTGTTGTCACAGGCCAGTCCCTATAGCTTTCTACTGAGGGGATTGACCACAGTGGTTAAAGGGTGGATGCACCAAGGAGTTGTTGATATTGATGAATCTTGTAGTTCCCCCTGGGACAATTTCCTAATACTGTTGTCTAGGGGTGATCATAGGGAGGTGCTGGTGTTGGTGTGGTGCAGTAGAAATCAGCCAAGAGGGAGATGAGGTATTATGGTTCAACAGGGACTTTATTTGAAAATCAGGTACAGCATTTTTTCTTTCTTTTTTCCCCTTTTTTTGTGGAGTACCTTCATAATGGCCATTGGACAGAGATCCATGAACAAAAAGAGTCTTACCGAGGTGGGGAGGGTGGACTCAGACACAGAGAAGCCCACCTCAGAGACATTGGTGGACACTGGTGTTTTCTACAAAAAGGAGCCCTTGATCTCCCCAAAAGAGGTCAATATACAATGTGAAGCCGCTGTCGCAGCTGCTGCTGTGAGCGTTACTCATGTGATAACGGGTCACAGTGTCACTTCAACAATATAACAATTTATGTAGCAGAGGTGCGTTCTGCAATGTTAAAATATAAATTAATGAAAAAGTGAAAAATAATCCTTTTGTTTCCTTGATATTAATACACACTGCGAAACTTTACAATTAGATTGAAGAGATAAATAACCATTGAATAAAACATCCATAAACATTAAAACAAAAGACAGATGCTGCTGCCTGGTAGAGTTTACCATGTAAATGAGAGAAGGATGCTGACAGCACAATAGATGTTTTTTGTGTAATGACCAGGCACAAAAATGGGATTTGAAAAGAAACCAGTAATTCATTTGTCTGCGGAGAGCTGATCAGCGCTGAATGAGAATAAAGAAGCATAGTGCTCGGCTAAGCATTTCTACCTGTTCATTTTAGTGATCAGTGAGGTTCTCAGCGCTTGGACCGCTACTAATCAAAAATTCTGACATGTCAATAAGAAGTTTGGTAAAAAAGACATTTACTCGTTAAGGGCTAAAGACTTGTGTATTGGAGTTAAAGGGATTCTGTCATTTGCAGACACCAGCAGTTAGTGCATTGGAAGAAAGTCTCTACAGTACCTTAGCTTCCTCTATGGTCCATTTGTATACAAGTCTTCTGCAGTGTCATCTTATATGGTATAAACATCTTATGTTGTCTACAAACATTAATTGCCTCCATTGACTCTAAACTGTGCTATTCCCTAGACCTGTCTATTGTACTATAATTAATGTCTTGTCTGACTGTGCAGTCGTTCTGGGGCCATAGCCATGTACACGGCCTGACATCTTGCTTTTGTAGTAATTACACATGTAAATCAGGTAGTAACATATGAAAATATTTAATTAAGAAAGGTCACCTTTAGGATCTATCTCTGTATGATCACCAAACCTTTTTAGTTATATCTTTGGCCTATGTATACAGTAAGTTCTCAGTCATTACATTTAGACATATTAATATTGTTTACTTTGTAATAATTTAAAGGAATCTGTCACTAGGTTTATGCTGCCTATAGTAGTGACAGAAATGCTGAACATCTGTACTTACATCATACATACGTTCTCCTAATATGCAGGAGAATAAGATTCTTGCCACACCCCTTTTCCCCCGCCCTCCAGCTAACTGCCTATACACAGCATAGATAGATACCTGCTAATCAGCATCTGGTGGGCAGAGGTTTCTGCTTCTCATGAATATCCAGGACTACTGGGCTCATGCAATTAGAAAGTTGAGTTAAATGCGTCATTGTGATCAAGTTAACACAGGCTACATCTGTATATAGTCTGTAGATGTATGTTATAGTTACTGGGTCCTGATCAGTATGGTGAAACAGACTATTTCATAACCAATACTTCTGCAATATGTGCGATACTTCAGAAATATACTTTAAATTCTAAAACTTGAATAGTTTTTTTTCTTGCTGCTATAAGGAACCCTAAATTACCTACATAAAGGATAACTTTGGACCGGTCCACAATACCTTTTTTCACGCTAGAGTGCAGTTGCTACCAGTATTGCTACAAAGTATTTTTCTTTTTATGGGTTTGGATTTAAAGGGGTACTCCAGAGACTGAGAGCAACATTTTTTTTAGCTGCCAATACATAGTTTTAATAAAGTTATATTAATATTAGTAATATATTTATATTAATATTAGTTATATTTATATTAGTAATATAAATGTATATATTTTTTATATACGTATGCACTTCTGAAAAAAACTGCAGGGCTCTGATCCTCTGCTCTGTACTAGCACTGCCGAACAGCACTATCGCTATGCAGAGCAGGGTTTTTTCCTCTGTATACTGTTTATTCTAAGGTCCTTCACATGGGGTTGAGGGGTCAGGGGGGGGGGCAGAGAGAGGCTGCCCAATGTGATTGCGGCGTCGGGCAGCCTTTGCAGAGGGAGCGGTGACTGCTACCACTGCTCCCTCTGCTTCTTGCACAGAGCGATGATAGCAGCCACTACTCTAACTGCAGGGGCTGCCTGCACCACAATTGTAATATGATCGAGCAGTCTCTCTTAAACCCCCACCCCGTGCACTCGATATTGGAATAAACAGTATGCAGAGAAACAAGCTGAGCGGGGAATTAGAGCCCTGCCGTTTCAGTCGGGAACTGCAGGACTTATAGCCCCTAATTTCTGCTACTAAGCGGAAACGCAAACAGGTATAAAAAATATATATATTTATAAAATAAAATTATATTACAAAATATTATAACTTATTATATGGCAGTGCATTTAATATTCCTTTTTAATCCCCAGAATACCCCTTAAACACTTATATGCAATAAGTGACAGCATTGCTATTCCTGGCTGTGCAGACAGTTTGAGCTAGGCATTATGTTTATTTTGAAGCCTGAGTAAGAGTCAGGTGTAAAAAAAAAATAGCTTTTGAAAAGTGTTAACTCTTATAAAGTATATACACCTTTGTCCACGTTGCAGGATGGGGCTTGTCGTGACATGAACAAAATTAGAAAGGGGTAAGATTCTTATAGTGGAGGGGATGTGAACTACAATGTACCTTTATTAGCTAATGGGTATGAAATGGGTTTAGCGCCAAATCTCAAGTCAGGCATCCCAGCCCCACACACAATGATCTGTATATATATTTGTAAGGTTTCTTTTCAGGTTTTAGTGTAACTTCTACTTCTGTATCTTACAGCTACACCATGGTTGCATCTTTCCTTAAAATTGTATTAAAATGAATCTCACAACAGGTTAGACAGATCTAACTAATAGATTCTATTTCTAATAGGACAGGGGGAAAGAGGTCCGACCATACCTTTATTTAGAAGGTCTGCTGCACCATTCACCAGGTGATACAGTGCACTGGTGGGGTCCTGTAGCCCTTAGTGGACCTCACTACGTGGCCATCAACTCCTTAAGCACACCTGCTTGTGAATATTCATGTCAGCAGTGGCAGAGGGTGACATCAGTGCAGAGTGTGGTGCTGTCTAGAGCACCTGAACAAGTCACTCTTTCAAGTCAGAGATGTAGTAATGTGTTTTGCCCACTGTTTAGTTTCACCTGTTGCACAGCTAAATTACCAAGGGTTAATTGTTTTATTGTTATGTGTTGTCTTGCTGGCCTATCCAAGGTGCTTGTCTCTTCTGTCCTATCCTGTCTCTTTTTACTCTCACGCACACTCATCCCCATCACTCACAGGAGGGTTTAGTCTCAGCCCCTGTAGGAGGAATTAGTTCTTGGCGGAGGAAGTCAAATCAGTCTCTAACCGGTATTCAGTGTGAAAGGACCCAAACCAACAAGTTCCAGCAGAAGTTAAGCCAGGGCCTGGCTTTGGCCAGGACCCCTGACAGAGGGTTGGTGGTTAGTGGTTGGAAGTCCAAGTAAATGGATGTGTGAGAGACTACCTCCTTACAAAGTTTTACACTATACACTAAAGCTATACACTAAAACAACAATGCAGTGCTAAGCTCACTCACAACGAGGAGAGAAGCCACTTAGGAAAAAGTGCAGAGCAGTATCCTGAAGCAAGAGGAACTGACCCCAGTAGGACAAAGCTACCGGACAAGGTCTATGTATCCTACTGCGCAGTGCAGGACAACTGGTAAACCTCGGAAGTCTGCTCAACCCAGATAACCTATGACTGGGGCTTGTATTACCCACCTAGGACAGTTATCTTGCAACTAGGGGGCATAAGGCGGTTCAGAGCCACTACTGGCATCCGTGAGTACAAATATCTTCTTATCTTTACCTCTACAAGTGTTCTGGCTGAGCACATTCACTACAGGGCTCCTCTGGAAACTCCTCTTCTCTCTCTACAAAGCACCTTCTACAAGCACTGGTTACCCCTGTGTCAGCACTAATGACGTGTGTGAAGTTTTGCACTCCTGCACTTTTTTTTTTTACTAAACACACTGGACTCTTGATTTTTCAGCACCTGCACTCACACACCACAGTATACTTGGGTTGTTTCCCCGTTCTGTGAGTGTTGGTACCAACTACCCAGGTGGGTCTGCTACCACTCCAGGCTACTGTGACAAGTACACAAGTGAGCCTAAACACTCCCAGAGGTTACTGGGTTACTGACCATTGAGAATAGTAAAACGGCTAACTCAGGTTACTTCAGCCTATAAAACTGACCATAGCAGAGGGCCATTATGAACATTCATATTCTAACCTGCGGCTAGATTCCTTTTTAACGGGAATTATCAGCAGGTAAAACAAATCTAGCCTGCCCATAGCCCCCTATTGCCCATAGGGCACCAAGGAGGAAGGTATGTCTCTTACCTTCCTTCTCAGCGCCATTCCTGTCCTGTTAGCAGTCTAATCCTCCATCCGTAACACCAGTAGGAGCATTGCTTCACCCCCATAGCGGGAAGCCGTCTTGATCCTTCTAATGATAATCAGTGGAATGGGCATATTGGTGCTCTGGGGGTGGGGCAGTACTCCTAGCGGCACTCTGAACCAAGGATTACACTGCTAACAACACATGAACTATGCCGAGGAGCAATGTAAGAGACATACCTTCCTCTTCGGTGCCCTTTAAACCATAAGAGGCTATCAGCAGGTTAGAGTCATCTAAGCTGCCCGTAGTTCCCTTTGAAGAGGTACCCTGGGCTGGGGTTATTTATAGTGTAAGGCCGGGGAAGGGGTGGATATAAAGGCCGCCAGTCACTTACCTCCCCGATTCCAGAACCGGGTACCTGATCGCGCCATTCTCCCATCCCGCTGCCACTTCCTGGTCTGAGCTGCGGCTTGAGACGTGACTTCTCAAGGCTGCTCAGCCATTCAGCGGTCCTAGCGGGGTCCTGCCTCGGCCGCTGAATGACTGAGCTGCCTTGAGACATCACGTCTCAAGCCGCAGCTCAGACCAGGAAGTGGCAGCGGGATGGGAGAACAGGGCAATGCGATCCGTGACCAGGCATTGGAACCAGGGAGTTAAGTGACTGGCGGCGTCTGTATACACCACGGAGATGGCAACTATTTAATTGTTCACATAAATCATGCTAAACAATATTAGGACAAAAAAAATACAAAATTCTAAACCACAAAGTGGTAGCTTTATATGTTTTTTTTTGTTTTTTTATATAAAGCATGTACATTTGTTGTATTACAGATCTGTCTGGGTTTCCCATTAATGCACTAAACCTACCACAACATGTTGTTTTGACATAAAATCTGCTCGAGATGATATGTTCTGCTCCAAATTCCAGAGGTTTTTCTTTTCCTGCCCCTTTTACAGAAATGCATTAAAAGCATATTTTATTGACTTTCTTTTGATTTATTCATGAATTTCAGGAAAGGACAAGAGCCAGCTAAATCTGCCATGTAACCAGCAGGCTTTCAGAGACTGACCATCTGCTAGAGACTCTCTACATGTGTATTTGGATGGGCTAAAGACCTTGGGTCCCAGTAGTATATTATGTAAAATGCTTACAGGGAGATGAAATAGTTTACTACCTAGCACTTTGCTGAATAGCTGTCATTTTTTTCATCAAATGAACATAACAAGATATTTATATAAGGTTGTTATAAAAGAACTTATTTTTTTTCTCAACCTCCAAATACACAGAAATAGATTAAAACCTATACATAATGTCACTTTACATACAAACCAGAAAAAG
The DNA here is from genome assembly GCF_027789765.1 of Dendropsophus ebraccatus. NCBI lineage: Eukaryota > Metazoa > Chordata > Amphibia > Anura > Hylidae > Dendropsophus > Dendropsophus ebraccatus. The sequence goes on along the minus strand of NC_091460.1, from coordinate 139,706,555 downwards.
CTTTTTTTTTCCATTTTACATATACATGTATTGAATTGCTATGTGTTGCTATATTTTTTTTCTATAAAAATGGCTATATAACATAAGCACTAGATCACTACTTGCCATTTACAATCACTTTTTGCAATGTTCAAAAAATAAAAATAAAAATCAATCAAAAATATTTCAAAATTAATTTGGAAGCAAATGTTCTACATTTTGTTTGAGATGTTTGGGGAAAAAAGCAAAAAGAAAACCAACAACTTAAGAGTAAAAAAAATAACAGAATTATACATCTCTGACACTATTATGCAATAGAAAAAAATGTAAAGTAAAAATACACGCTTTCATGTGTTAAATTAGTTTTTAGACTGCTGCTTTGACCCCTACAGGTCACTAGACCTAAAATGTGATGTTTGCCTTTTCTGTTGGATACAGTCAGGCTGTGTGATGCTGCTGGACTCCGGGATATTGTAAAGGTGGTCATATACTTTCGAATAAAGTCAGTAAAACCCATTGACTTCAGTGGGTTTAGCTGACCGTCTAAGTTGCATGGCAGCCTCCCAATTGGTATTTTGGATTTTTATTACCCAGTCTTTTTGTTTAGGGAGAGATAGGCCCACGTCAGAGCTTTTTATGGCTTACTCACACTCATAGAATACTCACAAGGTTTGACCATGACTAATATTCATGTGTATGAGGTTTTGTAGAGATTTTCTAGGTCAACAGCTATTGAAAGTATATGGTCACCTTTTACTGGGCAACATACCACTAGGTGTATGTCAGCATAGTGCGTTACACACGGTGTACTGTGTGACCTGCACCCTACAGAAAGCTTATTTGTATTCAGGTTTTACACTCCATGAATCAGGTGCAAAGTGCCCGGGCCACAAAGGGTAAGGAGTTAAGTGATGATGCATAGGCACGGAGGGGTGAATGTTAAAGGAGAATTTGGGGCTGGGGTGATTTTTGGAAGAATGCCTGGGACGGGGAGGATGAAAGAAGTAACATGCTCTCACCTCTCCAGCTTCAGCACTGATGCTGGTATCTTGCAGCTCCGGTCCCCTGGTCCAGGCCACTTGCTCGTAAGAGATGGGACCTAAGACATGACGTGCCAAGCCAAATCAGAAAGTCGGCAGCCTTTGTGGGGTCAAGCCTCAGCCACTGACTGGCTTAGCAGGCCTGAGACACCACATCCCAGGTCTCCATTGAGACCCATAAGCTGCAGGGACCAGGGGACAGGAGCTGCAGAATATCTGCATCAGCGCTGGAGACAGGGAGGTGAGAGCATGTTACTACTTTAATTCTGCCTCTCCCCGACACTCTTCCAAGAATCTTCCCAGCCCGGAAATCTCATTTAGGCTATGTTCACACACCGTATCTTTCATAAAAGAGTACTTTTTACAAATAGATACGTGTCCTGGTTCTTTATGGGATCCTGCCAGAAGCGTATACACATGGTATACGCTCTGGCCGCGATCCCACGCAGTGCTGCAAACAACTGACATGCTAGTTCTCTGCGGCTGCTATTCGCTGAATAGAGGGCGTAGAAAACCATTTCAGTGCACACTATGAAGCGAGCGGCTGCGGTCACAAGCTTCATAGTGTGCTGTGGGGGGTTCTAATGTGGGCGCGCACGAATGTGCCTGCATCAGAACTCTGCGGCGTGAAAGATCATCCGGCCGGTACTACAGAACTGGCCGGGATGATCTTTTCAGAGACCAGCCGCTCTGTTACCCGGCCGGGTCATGGAACGGCGGTCTCACACGTTATGTGAACTTGGCCTTAGGGTGCATTCTCACGTACAGGATCCACAGCAGATCTGCAGCAGATTTAAAGTTGCAGATTCAAAATAAATCATCCATTTAAAATTTGGGCCATCAAATCTGCTGCAGATGCTGTATCTGTGAACACACCCTTAAGGATGTGTTTCCATTCTGTGTCCATATAGTTTTAGGCTTTTTATTGGACGGTCATCATTTAACAGAAAATATCAACCATTATTTTAATAACGGACGCCATTTTAGCAATCTTTGAGCATGGCCTTTAAACTTTCTTTTTTAATACATCTTTTTGGGTGCAATTCTTTGCTCTGCTAGTGGCTACAGCATATACAGTTGCAAACTGCAAAAAGGACCTTGAATAACCACTGTTAAAATTGGTCCATGCTCCGCCTGCAGTTTACAAATGTATATGCTAGAAGCCGGGAAAAGGGGGCAGGTTCTAATTTAAGCCCATAGGAGTATAGTCTTAACAAAGGTCCCCATTAAAGAGTTTTTTCATACATAATGCAGGTTAGGTTTTTCTATTCTTCCTATGTGGTTCAGTAATTTTTTTCAAAAAATGCCCATTATTATGTAATAACAACTATGCCTAGATAAACAAGGGCCATCATTTACTAACAGACATTTTTTGGCCTCAAAATTAAGGCCATCCTAATATATTGCCATAAAATGTCCAAAAATAGACCATGTGTAAACATAGCCATAAGATTCTGAACAAAAATATTTCAGGCCCTGCTGTCAATGCAAATTATTTGCTTGTCATGTTTAGACTAGGTTCACACACAGTGAAATAACACATAATAATTTGTGTGAAATCAAAGCCCGTGTTAGGAGATGGGAAAAAAGGCTGTGGTTTGCAAAATCAGGCCGTAAATAATGAGTATGTTCATTACGGCAGTAATTCTAGAGAGTGAAGGCACTGCTGGCCAATTTGCCATTGATTTCCATAGAGAGCGTCATTACAATGTTGACGATGTATAGCAATGGCCATTGTTTGACAAGGCCGTTGCTGACGGTGTTAAACAACAGCAACCATTGCTTTATTTGCTAACAAAGGTCGTTCTTCTCATAAAAAATATCTAGTGAGAACATAGCCCTATATTGAAAATACACTTGTATTTTACCTTTTCTCTACTGTGTGTGACCATAGCCTTAGGCTTATATGGTTAAAAGGTGGAATTTTTCCCCATAACTTTCCAATTACAATTTGGCTATGTTCACACAACGTTTTTTTCAGCTCCGTTTAAAATGGCGTCCGTCATTTAGAGTCTAAAATAACGGACGTTATTTAGCAGCCTTGCCTCCTCTTAGTGCAATAACTGGTGTTTGTACATTATTCTAGTTTGGGGTTACGAATTGGACTTTAGGTGTGCCTTAATTGAAAAGTCCATTGAATTTAATAGTAAAAACAGAGGAAAAAAAAGACAAAAAAAAAAAAAGAAAAACTGTGTGAACAACTAATAAAAAACGTCCGCTGTTTGCAAAAGACGGACGAAAATAACGATCATGTTCATTATTTTGATGTCCACGGTAAAAACGTCCGTTATTTAATACATTGTGTGCATTGGACGTCCGTCTTCCCATTGACTTCAGTGCATTGCCATTGCAGTCAGTTGAATCGCTGTAAAAACTGACATTTTATAAAATGTCAAAATCGGCCGCCCTTTCTCTATTTTTGACGTTGTGTGAACGTGGCCTTCATCTGCATATAAAAGTCCACACATTTTCGTACTTATTTTATACTAAAAAAAAAGAAAATCAACATTTTCAACCAGACCTTAGAATCTGTGGTAAAGGATATCAACACATTTCCAGAACAGTTAATTGTTTAGTAATATGCAGTAGAAGGAACCTCTCTCAAAATGATTTTTTCCTCCTAACACATTTGCCTAAGTGATTATCTGGCGCTATAGGGGCCATCTGGTTTAGCATCAATGACATGAATCACCTCCTGTCATTTCTAGATGTGCTAAACATGCTGAAATATTGTTATTCGAGTGTGCTGCCAATATTTTTGCAAGGTATACTTCTGCTTAGCCATTCATTCCTTAACTGGTGAGAAGAAACACTTGAAATAAAATTTTCAATGAACTATTTAACAAATACATATTCATGAAAAGTTAAGATTTAAAAATACTGAAATTTGCAAAAACTGAACATCAGTTAAACAATTATGAATTACTTTAAAAATAGGAACCATTTTAATTTGCAGTTATTCAACATCACATATCACAAGCCTGAAAATTGGGCTATGTTCCCACAAGCTAACAATAAGGGCAAATAATTGTTACAAAACAATGGATGCTATTAATGATCATGATCATTATTTGCCCATTATTTCCCTTATTTTTACATTGTGGGAACATAGCCTTATAGACTAAGGCTATGTTCACACAACGTAAGTTCCACGGTAATCACGGCTGTTGTTGCAAATGGCTGTTATTAGTACAGAACTTACATTGTGCTGCAGGCTGAGGGAATCCCAGCTGGAGTGTATACACATGGCAGGCATTTATGAAATTTGGCGTTTTTTACGCCGGGCTTACAAATGTCCCTGCAGCTCTGGAGCTCAGGGAATTTATGTAGAGGCGCATTGCCTCTACATTAATCCCGATCGCACGGAGCCCGTCCAATATCAGAGCTGGCGTAGGTTTCAATATAATTTTTCCTCCTGACAAATGATAAATGAGGCGGACGCAGAGGCCGCACCCCCTCTGCGTGCTGCCTCACCCCTTGTAACGCCCCCCTCTCCGCCCCACTGGCAAAGCTGGCGCATATGAGGTAGATGCAAAAAAAATATTCACAAAAATACCATTTGCAAATATTTTTACGCCGATCTGCCCCATCTGTACCTAAAAAACGCATTTACGCCTTTTTTATACATGTCCCCCATGGTATACACCCTGGCCGGGATCACAAGCGGCACCATGAGAAATTGACGTGTTAGTGCACACAGTGGAGCGAGCGGCTCCGGCCGAAGTATGATCTTTTTTGAGACTGGCCGTTCCATGGCCCGGCCAGGTCACGGAACGGCTGATCTCTTACCAAGTGGGAACATAGCCTAAGGGTATGGAAATGCAGCCGTATTTCAAACTCAAAAAGTAATGTGAACATACCCTAAGGCAAGGATTGCCATGAAGCTGATCGGAAGCCCAGACCTCGATGAGGGACTTCCGATCACGTGTGTACCGGCCGGCAGCCGCCTGGAACCTTTAAGGTGCCGCTGTCATGATTTGATAGCAGCATATAATAGGTTAAAACTACCTAGAGCGGTAAATCACCACTCCAGGTAGTTGCAGCAGGAGATCAACTGTCATACTCAAGTGCATTTAAAGAGAAAAAAATATATATAATCAAAAACTTACTTTTCCATCCAATTGTTTCCTCCTGTGGCTTTTGATAAAAAATAGTAGCAAAAAAATGCTACAAAAATTTGTGTGAAACCACTTTTGGGCTATGTTCCCCCATTGTAAGGCTATGTTCTCACACTACTGAAAATGAGTGAGTGGCCACCATTTAATGGCAAATAACAGCTGTTGTTTTAAAATAATGGTAATTATTTGCCGTTAAATGGCAGCCATCGACTCTCTACAGTTTGTAAACATATTATTTCTGTGTTTTCAATCCACTCCTGGTTTTGGGTGCAAAATACTGACCCAAAATACTGAACAAAACTATTTGGGAACATAGTCCACAGGCGGAGATGCACACAGCCGCAAACAGGGGCGAGCTGCGGAATCTGCGGCGGGTGATCCATCCGGATTCCTCAATGTGCACATATCCTTAAACAGAAAAATTCTGCAGCAACTAGAGATGAGCGGAACTTTTGAACTTTCAGTCCGAAAGCCGCTCACTCTAGTGCGATGCCTGCAATCTGCGGGCAGGATCTTCCAAGGAATTCAAGATACATTCCCTGGATCGCAGGCATCCCAGGCATTGTAATAGAGCAAAGATGCCGACGGTTCGCTCATCTCTAGCAGCAACCTGCAAGTGTCAGTTCATATACTCCCTCCAGCGTACACAAGAGAAAAACCTGGAGGGAGTATATGTGGTGGAGGGAGTGTACAGTATGTGGTGAGTCCTGACACTTGAAGGTAGCAGCCACAGCAGCGTGCAAACCAATCAACTAGAATATGTGTCCCAGCAGCCTTATTCACTCCCAGCTATGGCAATACTTTTACTTTGGCAAGCAATCTTCCTCTTATTCATAATCACATAGATGCACAGCATCGCAACGTATTGTATGTGGCTTATCTTTATCCATTTATTGACTATTTCTATTGAATTTTAATAATGAAATGTTCCTGCATCAATGTTCCCTCAGAATGAAGTTTTTAATGGCTTGGTTTATGTGTCAATACAATACTTGTTTTAACCTGTACATCCTAAAGAAAAAAAACAATTATCGGCAAATAGAACAATATATGCAATGAGTTTATTGAAAGTACAATCAAACACCTACAGAGCTTATGAAACAGCTCTGATTCGTTTTAAATAAGAAAGTGCATAAACGTGTTTTTACATGATTTTTCTCTATTGATAGGAATATCATTACGGAACAAGAAAAATAATAATACCTGATTGAAAACATGGTTGGATGAACCTCTAGTGCATAATATCAAATATTCATTTTCTCCTAATATGTTGTTTCCAACATCATCAAACATGTAAAGTGAAAAAAACGTATAATGTTTTACACTGTGGATCTTACTTTCCAAAACAACTGTATTTTCCGGCGTATAAGGCGACTTGGCGTACAAGGCAACCCCTGACTTTTAAGATTGTCAGGGGTTTGCCTTATACGTTAACAGGGCTGCGGTCAGGCAGGGGTTAGCTGAAGCTAAGTTTAACCCATAGCTGCACCAGGACGTTATTGAACGTCCTCGTGCCGCTATGGGAGTTCAGAGGGGGGTCGCGCGGCGACCACCCTCTGAACTGCCGCGATCCCGGGTGCCGCGTGTAGCCCGGGCTCGCGGCTATTAGCGGGCACGGTCCGATCGCCGTGCCCGCTAATTAAGTACTTAGAAGCAGCTGTCAAAGTTGACAGCTGCTTCTAAATACTTGCTGTTATACATTCCTGGTGGTCTAGTGGGGGGATCGCCCCCCTGCGGCACGATTGCGGGGGGGGCGATCCCCGCATCCATCCCGGGCCGGGGTCTGCTCCGTAATGGCGCTGATCCCGGCTCGGCATTCTATTGCTTTTGGCTGCAGCAGCCAAAAGTAATAGAACACCGATCTCATGGATTCATGCAGTATAACTATACTGCATGGATCTCTATGAGAGATCAGAGTACATATACTAGAAGTCCCCCAGGGGGGCTTCTAGTATATGTGTAAAGTAAAAGACAAATGTATTTTTAATAACACAAAACCCCCTCCCCTAATAAAAGTCTGAATCACCCCCCTTTCCCCATTTTATAAATAAAAATAAATTAATTAATTAATAAACAAACATGTTTGCTATCGCCGCGTACGTAATCGCCCAAACTATTAATTAATCACATTCCTGATCTCACACGGTAAACGGCGTCAGCGCAAAAAAAATCCCAAAGTGCAAAATTGCGCAATTTCTGTCGCATCAAATCCAGAATAATTGTAATAAAAAGCGATCAAAAAGTCATATATGCGCAATCAAGGTACCGATAGAAAGATCACATCATGGCGCAAAAAATGACACCTCACACAGCCCCATAGACCAAAGGATAAAAGCGCTATAAGCCTGGGAATGGAGCCATTTTAAGTGACGTATATTTGTTAACAACGGTTTGAATTTTTTACAGGCCATCAGATACAATATAAGTTATACATGTTACATATCGTTTTAATTGTAACAACTTGAGGAACATGCATAACAAGTCAGTTTTACCCCAGGGTGAATGGCGTAAAAACACATTTCCCCCAAATAAAAGAAATGCGTTTTTTTTTTCAATTTCACCACACTTTGATTTTTTTTCTGGTTTCCCGGCACATTTTAGGCAAAAATTACATCTGCCATAGCAAAGTACAATTAGTTGCGCAAAAAATAAGGGCTCACTTGGGTCTCTAGGTGGAAAAATGCAGGCGCTATGGCCTTATATACACGAGGAGGGAAAAACGAAAACGCAAAAATGAAAACTGGCTGTGTCCCCTAAGGGTTAAAAAATAAAATAAAATTAACTCACCTGTGACCCGTTCCGACAGCCACGCGTCTTCTGTCCCGTTAGAGGCGCCAGAAGTTTCCGAAGCTTCTGTCATTATTCCAAAGCTCTCCCGGCAGCCGAGCATCTCCGATCACAGGGCACAGGGCTACCCGTGAGAGAGACAGGAACAGGACGGAAGACGCGTGGCTGCTGGAACAGGTAACAGGGGAGTTAACTGTTTGTTTTTTTATAGTGGTCACCTCATACGGTGGGAATGCGCCCATTTTTGAGCTCTTTCACTGAATGGGGCGACCATACCCAGCGTATTAGATGACCCCTGACTTCTAAGAAGATTTTGGGGGGTTAAAAAGTAGTCTTATACAATAAAAATACGGTATCTATTACAATAACTGGTCTCCACTATAGCAGTCAATCATAAAACGGCATTCAATTCTTGCACTGCCTTGTAAAAAAGTGAAAATGAAAGATTAGGGCTATGTTTCTAATGAAAAGAACGTCCATTATTTTCATACTGCAATGATTTGCATTGCAACGGTCAATGTTTCCCTCAAAGTATTGAACAACTTTGATGTTTACTACGGCCGTCAAATAATGATCATGTCAATTATTTCTAGCTTTTGTCCATAGACTTCAATGCAATAAGAATATCAGGCTCAAAAATGTGGAGTTTCTGTCTAGTTAAAGTTTACTTATAAATAGGGAAAACAGGAAACAACTAAATAAATATGTTCTTTTTGTCTGTAAAGTTTTGTTTTACAAATGTTTTTGTTTTTAGTTTTGTTTCAGATGACAACTGTGGGAGATGGTTCCACCAACAAGCCGGAACTGCGATGGAGAGTCTGCTGGCACCCACTTTCACAAGTTTATTTTTAGCAGATTTTGCGATACATAAGATATTCACAGTGAGTAGCCCATTTGCCCAGTCTATAACCCTTTTCTTGTGTTATATAGATGATATGCTGTGGAGTACATGAAGGACAAGCAAGTGAATAGAGATTCTCATTTAACTTTAATAACGGCCATTTGGAGTTTTTAGATATGGATATCAAAGTCTGAGAAGCGCCAGCAAGGCGCGAAGCAGCTGTCATGTCGTGACTTCAAGGTGTGGCATTTCCACCATCCGTAAGCCCAGCTGATGGCTTTTAATCAATGAAGACAAGATTTTAACGGTTGAGTGCACCTTCCACCTTTTCTTTTTTCAAATGGTGTTTCACCATTTGCCTAGTCTATAACCCTTTTCTTGTGTTATATATATGATATGCTGTGGAGTTCATAAAGAAAAACCAAGTGAATAGAGATTCTCATTTAACTTTGGTAACAGCCATTTGGAGTTTTTAGATATGGATATCAAAGTTCAAGATGGAGGTCTACTTGTGACTGGCTATCGTAAGCCCACAACAACAAATACTTTGCTGAGGTATAATAGCTACCACCTCCAACAAGTGAAATAATCGGTCCTGTATGGACAGTTTATGGGATTCAGATGCATATATAATATTGAGGAAGTGTTTAAGGAACAGGCACTAGAAAACACAGGGTATATTCACACGGCAGGTCCTGGCAGTTCCCATACACTACATACTTGCTACATACTTCCCATACACTACATACTTGTGGCTGCAGTTGGGCAACACACTGATTGGCCGGACGGGAGAGCAGAACGCCGGACCCGTGCAGCAAGGACAGGTAAAGTATGCTTACAGCGGGGGAGCCGGGAGGGAGCAGAAGGGGTTAAGGGCGGCACAATTACATACTCGCTGCGTTTAGACCGCAGCAAGTATGTAGTGTATGGGAACTGCCAGGACCTGCCGGGCTCGCAGCAAGAATCTCGCTGCGAGCCCGTTTGTGTGAATATACCCTTATGCACAAAGGGTTATCCTCACACAATAGCAAACCGGGCTATGGTAAAAGCTAGCAGTTTGAGATGGGAAAATATTATTAGAAGGAATAGGACAAATCACTTTTAAGCACAGGCCTATGGGTATTCAGATCTGATGAGTGATCAATAAATATTGTAACCATATAGAGGAAAATTAGGACAGATACTATAAGGCCTCTGTTAGTTGCTTTCAAGAGTAGCCGTAACCTCTGAAAGGAAATTACACAGGGTCGTAAAAAGGTAACGGCAGAAGGTAAAAAAGGGCTAAGGAAAAATATTCCACAAGGTGGTTTGAAATGCAGATCCTGTAACTGGTGTGGGCAATTCTTAAATACACGATCAGTCCAACTAGGGGGATTCCATTGGAGTGTGAACCAGTTTACGACACACAGACCTACCTATGTGGTATATGCTGTGTTATGTGGATGCGGTTTTTAACATATAGAAAAGACATTGCGTCAAAGAAATAAATAAATATATAAAAAAAAAAACATTGTTGATGAACCATAGGCAAAACATCCATAATGTTAATTATGCAGTATGCGTTTCTTGGGACTTCACATATTTCTCACGTAACTGCAGGTGGTGATCGCCATATGTTTCTGTTGTGGAAGGGAATGGACCTGATAATCAGGATGGAGGCTTTAGGAACTATGACTGAACAGATAATAATGTGCTTACTTTCTAATATCTGCTGCCTTGTTTATATCACGTAGTCTTTAAATGTTTGTAATCATTCACACAGTTTTTAATTCTATATCTCTCCGAAGGTCTTTCATGTGTCGGCAATAAACTGTCTGTAAAAGAAAATGGAACCGAGGGATGACGTAAGACCATGAGGAAGCGGGATGAGTAGCGTGAAACGGCTGTGTCCCTGCTCATGTTGTGGAAAATAAAGTAATGCCGCTCTTTATCTATCAGTGAGTGCTGCAAGTTTCCTTATCTACAGTGTCATACTGAACATGGACTTGTTGATTCGTACTTGTTGAGCCTCACCGAGAAAGGAGTCAAGTAGCCTAACTACTTACAGGCTGCAGTAATCCGGTGGCGGTTTGTTTTCTGTCTTTGATACAAGTGTCAACAAAAAACAGAGTACTACAGAACCCTCTACTAAACATGTAACATGCAATAGCATAGTCTACCATGCTAACCCATACCATTTTTTTTACTCTTGTGCATACTCCTGTTGTCCCTTGCAATAAGATCTACTGAGACCCAAGTTTCAGGCACAGCTTTACTCCGTGTCCTGCGATATTTGTGTATAGTGGCACAAGGTGGCACCAGAGGCTAGTTGTCTGACATCAGCTCATTGTAAGCAGTTTACGTTTGTGAGGCCACATTTTTTGGCAACTCAAAAATGGCCCAAAAAATGGCAAAAAGAATAAAATAAAAGAATGTTAAAAGTCTTGAAAGAAAAACTGGCTGAAAATGACTAAAAATGATTCACTAAAGTTGACATATGAACATAGGGGGAGATTTATCAACAGGGGATTTTTCTAGGTGTGGTCTATTTCTGATTTGGCAAGAATAGACTGGTCTATTTAAAGTGCAATTTACTATCAGAGATAAGCCTGGTCTATTTTTTGTGGTGCTGATTTGTTTTGCTCAGAATTGTCTCTAAATAGTCTCAGAATTGTCTCTAAATAGTCTCATTGGCCCTGGGTTGCCTCCTAGGTAATGAGCATTTTCTTCTAGCTTTCTTTTTCAGATACCATGCAGAGGATTACGTTGGATTTGTTTGGACTACATCGATGAGCAGCAGACTTTACTGTTCAATAAAATGGTCAATGAGGGGTGTGGAAATTCTAGGTGTGTTGTGTTTTCTTTCATTACTTTACAGACTTAGTAGTGGAAGCCGTCTACTGGGGTAATAATGGGGGGTTAGTGTTAGCCATTTTATACCGGCTAACACTAAGCCCCGACTTAGTAATGGATTCCGTCTATCAGACAGCTTCCACTACTAAGTTTGTAAAGTAATGAAAGAAAACACAACACACCTAGAATTTTTTTTAAATTCAAATAAAAACACCCCCACACCCATCATTGACCATTTTATTGTACATTAAAGTCTGCTGGTCATCGACGTAGTCTAAACGAATCCGACGTAATCCTCTGCATCCTGGTATCTGAAGGGGGAAAAAAACACAAATAAAAACAAACAGTAAGTAAGGGATTAAGTCCCTGGGAGCCAGACTGTAACTCCCATGCTGGAGGTCACCCAGCTTTCCAAGCATCCTGTAAGGTTAACCCTTATAGGATCCTGGGAGAGCTGGGTGACCTTCAGCATGGGAGTTACAGTCTGGCTCCCAGGGCCTTAACCCCCTGTGGACCAGACTGTTTTGGCACTGCACCTGCACCAGCAAGGAAGGGGGTTAAATGCCCCCCTTCCTTGCTGGGGCAGATGCAGTGCGCTCTAGAGAGCGGGGGCGAGGGTGATGGTGAAGTTTACCTGCTGCTGCTTGCTTCATTGTTGCTAGCTGTCCCAGTAGGCCCGACCCCCAGCGATGGTAAGCCCCACCCCTGCATCGGACACTGTCGTATAGGGGCGGGGTTTATAGGGACATCCAGGGACAGTTACCAACAATTTTGCGACATTTTCACTCTAAAAAAGTGGTGTACAATGTCAATAAATCTCCCCCATAGTCTCAATGTGCTGGAATGGAGAGCATTATATGCAGCTGCGAGGTGTCATCCAGAGGGCCTCGTGAGGGACCTGCTCAGGCCTCAGATTTGTCATCAACCCTTCTTCGTCCCCGCAACAGTCAGTATGGAGTTTTTAGCTGAATCTAAAAAGATGAGCCCCAAAGCATGAAGGGGGATTCCTTTTTAGCTAGACCTAATAAAAGTAGACTGAATTTAAAGGGGAACTTCAGTGATCCCATAAATAAAAATGCACAAAAAGCATCCCCCACTGATTGTTGGACACCTTTCCCACTTGTCTACGCTGCTTCTATATCCAGGTTCAAACTAATACAAATGATCCCAGTTTTATATCATGGCACCCAACCAGAAAACTACATTTACCAGCATGCACTGGACCTCAAAACAATCTACCACGTACCAGTCCCTGTCCTGTAGTATTTGCCCATGACTGGCCCGATCTGCTTCTTCTTTGCACAGTAAGAAGAGACAGAGATCATGTGACCTATGTCTCAGAAGGAAGATAGAGGAACTGAGACAGAGTGGACAAGGAAGTGAGGATTTTCAGCAACTTCAGCATTTGAGTCTGGATGTGCTGCAAACAGACTAGGGCGTTAAATCTTTCCTAACCGAAGTTCCCCTTTAAATCTTCAGTATGTATCATATGTGAGATACTGTATGATTTCCTATAGTATATTATCTGTTATATTTTTATATTACAAGACAAGTGGTAATATAAAAAAAAAAAAAAAAAAAAAAATCTGTGAAAAGGAAAAACTTTAAATATTAATGCAGGCATATTATCTTAGGAAGCAATATGAGCCTAATATACGGCAAATGAAGAAACAATTTTATTTTGCAAGAATCTATTATTGCTGTCAGACTATTGTGCCAATCACTCAAGCTGTAACTTAATAAATCTATAGAATTCCAATGCTTAAAACAGTGCTTTTTAATAAGTCTGAGCCTTCATTTATAACAAAATCCATTTAGTTTTACCTTCAACAGCCACAGCCTGAAACCAATCAGAAGTATTACTGCTTATTAATTTTAATGTCATCTCTTTGATGAAAAACTGTCTTCATTTTAATACAGTACATGCAAAAAGGAAAATTTAAAATAATTGTAGAAGAAGAAAACTGTATCCGAGTCTAAAGCAATTGTGTCTATTTTTACCATAGGGATTTTTTAATGCAGTTTATGTGTACAGATTAAGTATTTAAAATGTAAGTTTTTTTTTCTTTAGCAATAAAATAAACATTGACTTTTCAATTTAAGGGGGTTTATTTCTTTCGATATTATTTTTCCTTCCATGAACACCTAATGTATTTATATGAAATAAAAATGTTCTTCATTATCATTACCAGCAGTATCAAACATTGGGTACTTTTCTACAGTAGGGAGGTAGAGATAAGAAAACATTAAAGGGTTTATTCAGCACTACAAAAACATGGCCACTTTCTTCCAGAGACAACCCAACTCTTGTCTCCGGCTTGGGCAGGTTTTTGCTGCTCAGTTTTGTTCAAGTGAATGGAACTTAATTGCAAATTGCACCTGAACTGGAGTCATGTTGTCTCTGAAAGACAGTGGCCATGTTTTTGTAACACTGGATAACCCCTTTAAAGTGTAATTGTCGTTATAGCTTTCAAAATCTAAATCAACAGTAGATGTGATATAAAGCAAGTTTGCAATTTACATTCATCATGGAAAACACAACACTTCCTGTTTTTTCTCTTAAAACAGGAAACAGTCAGAAAACAGGAATTCCTGTGTTTCCCAGTCCATCTGACCGTTCACAGAGAGAAGGCATTAGTGATTGATGGACGCGTTGAGCTGTGACTCTCTGTTCTGGCCGGAATTCCTTTGTTTAGTCTGTTTTTTTTTCCAACCAGGACATGTCAGAAAATCTACCTTCCGGACCTGGACCTGGATACAGTAAGTATAGCTGTTATATAGCTGCCTTCAGGAGACTGGACCTAGATACAGTAAGTATAGCTATTATATAGCAGCCTTAGAGAGACTGGACCTGGATACAGTAAGTATAGCTGTTATATAGCAACGTTCAGGAGACTGGACCTGGATACAGTAAGTATAGCTGTTATATAGCTGCCTTCAGGAGACTGGACCTGGATACAGTAAATATAGCTGTTACAATACATGTTTTACAGCATGATTACAAAAAATATTGAATGTGTACTACAAACTTGCTTTATATCACATCTACTCTAGAGGATACATAATAGTACACTGAAAACAAACACATAGAGTGGAATTAAAAAAAAAAAAATATATATATATACATATATATATATATATATATATATATATATATATATATGTATATATATAGATTAAACATGTAGGGGGAGATTTGTGAAGCTGTCTTACAGTAAGATTCTCTTTGATGACCATAGAATCCAGTCACAGCTCAGCTTTAATTTTTCATATTCTTGTTAAATAAAAAGCTGAACTCTAAATGGTTGCTATAGGCAATTAAGAGAAATTTAGCCAATGAAGCCAAATTTAATAAGAGGCGCACACCTCTTAGTAATACAGACGGACGGGTGTACCAAGTTTACACCTGCTCCTCCCCACCTTGACAAACACGCCCCCTTTCCGAGCTCCCCCTCCCCGTCCATTGGGTGAACGGGGGATACGGTGGGGTACTTCAGGGAGAAGAGGTTAATCTGCACCTTCTTCCTGGTGTAGGCCCCAGCCATAATCTTTGTAAATGTCCCCCAACGTGTCCAACCTTAGTCACTGATTGGCTGAGTGGTCTGTGATGTCATGTCCCTCAACCTAGAGGTGCCACACAGTATGGACCTGAGCTCTATTATTTCCAAACATTGAAACTTGAGAATTTCCCAAATAGGAGTTCAGGAACTATTGGGATATAACAGTGTAT
Organism: Dendropsophus ebraccatus; assembly: GCF_027789765.1. Lineage (NCBI taxonomy): Eukaryota > Metazoa > Chordata > Amphibia > Anura > Hylidae > Dendropsophus > Dendropsophus ebraccatus. The sequence continues at coordinate 139,691,228 of NC_091460.1, read as the reverse complement.
TTACTATCAGTGCATGGCTATGGATGTGGCCTTCAGATCAAGACCCACTGTAGTAAGAAAAACCATTACAAAATGCCTTGTGGAACCAGCTCTTTGACCTCATTAAACTGGTTATTTCTGCCTGCTTTCTCTACATGATGTTATTCTGTCTGCTAAACACATATTTTGAGATGGCAAAATCTCATATGGGGATTAAAAAAAAAGTCAATAAGAAAAATTTTTGACATGATGTTGCTAATAAAGGTGTCATCTATGTAATAACCAGTGAACAAATATTGTGCAAGTTTATTGCACCATCCAGGGGCTACGTTGAAATGACTGATATTGTGATTTGCATAAAGCGGCTATGTTTTGGACCTTTTGTGAGCATAGCCCAAAGGTGCAACATTTCGGCCTACAATTTGGCCTTTTACAAGCATGCTTGAAAAGGCCAAATTGTAGGCTGAAACAAAGCACCTTTGGTATGTTGCAATAAACTTGCACTTTATTTGTTCGGTGGAACTTTGTACTGTATGTTATTTTTGTTATTACTTTATATATGGACTGGGTGGTGAATAGGAGACGCCACTGAAACTTGCATCCTTCTCACCAAAGTTGTTGTGCTGCTGTGTTTCTTTTGTTTGAATAGTAGAAGCAAACCGGTTCCTTGCAGGACTTTAGGAGCCGAAACCGATCCTCTACAGTGCGGAGCGCAGGTGGTATAACAAACTGAAGCCACCACTTGAAAACCGCAACTGCGGCTGTGATATGAATTCTGCCACTTCAGACCAAGTTACAAAACAAATAGGTTTTATTTAAATAGTAGCGACGCGCTTCTGCATAAATATCCCTATTTGTTTTGTGACTTGGTCTGAGGTGTCAGAATTCATGGCAGCCGTATTAATGTTTTTCAAGCGTTTTTCAGCTTCAGTTTGTTATACCATTTTATCTGTGCATCCGCACTGTAGAGGATCGGTTACGGCTCCTAAAGTCCTGCAAGGAACTAGTTTGCTTCTACTGTCTACCCCATGTGCTTTATGGATGATCTTGTGCCGAGTGGTGGTTGATCCATAGATCATAGAGTTGTGCCTATACCTTTGCACAACAGTACCAGGTGAGTGTACAGGGACAAAAACCCTCTGTACATAAGCCTAAGCCTACAATATTGCACTAGGAAGCGCCCTTTCTCCTTCTTCTCTTTTGTTTGAATAAGGATGTCATTTAGGAATCTTAGTTATATGGACATGAATGATGTCTAACAATTTTCCATAGGTACAAGCCTAAACTTGTGGAGATTTTTTTAAGATTCAATGGTATATGAACAAGGAAACACCGGACGTTATTTTTTAGTTGTTCACATCCAGTTTTTCTTTTTTCATTGTCTTTTTGTCGTTATTACAATTAAACCCAATAGTCTATTCAATTAAAGACACATTCAAAGGGCAATCAGTCTACCTGACCTAGAATAATGTACCAACAGCCATCATTGCACTGATGGGCATAGACATAGACATGTAACTAACAGGTACTGTTATCTTTGGCTGTCCAGGCATGATGGGAATTGTAGTTTTCCAACAGCTGGAGGGCCAAAGGATTCCCATCCCTGACATAAATGAATATAATGTGACCTTTTCATTATGAATGTAACTAAAACATGTCACTAGAAAAAAAAAAGTTATTTTGAAAGCTAATTATTTTAATAAGATATGATGTGTAAATTGGTATTTGATATTAAAGAAATATCCATGTAAAGCTGTTAGGCATTTAAAGACAAAATATGTCTAATTGTAACTTAACCAAGGATTAAAAAATGGTCGGCCAGGAAGCTGATTAAGGTTAATTTGAATTATATCAATGTGAATTAACTTAACTTTAACAGAATAAACAACACCTTTTTCCTAACATGATCAATTATTTGTTCTAACTTAATATGGCAGACTACAAAGGTTTGATTTTTACTTAACAGTGTTTCCGTTTTCTTTAAAGGGAAAGAAAATCAATTGTTATCTCAAATTTAATAAAAACTTTTTTTATTATTATTATTAGGGATGGTCCGAACCTGCCGAGGTTCGGGTTTGTACGAACCCAGACTCTCGGCAATGATTCCCGCTGTCTTCCACCTCCGTGAAGAGGGTGGATACAGCAGGAGGACCGCCTGCAAAACCGGGATACAGCCACAGCCATAGGCTGTATCCCAGTTTTCCAGGCGGTCCTCCTGCTTTATCCACCCTCTCCACGGAGGTGGAAGACAGCGGGAATCATTGCCAAGAGTCAGGGTTCGTACGAACCCGAACCTCGGCAGGTTCGGACCATCCCTAATTATTATATTATTAAATGGGACAGGCAAATTATTAAACATTGTATTGGTACCCATATTTAACTGGCATTTTGGTATATCCTGTATAATTCAGTACAACATAAATGTTCGGAAACGGAAGAATGATTTAACTTAACAATTAAGGTTGAGTTTACATAACTAATCTATTTTGTTGTTGTTGTATTGCCACTTTTTACATATAATTTTTATGAAAAAATCACCAATTTTTGAAGAAAAAAAATACTTAAATTTTTTGCACTTTTTTTTCTAAAAGCTTGAAATATCGTTAATAAAATAAAATACTGTACACAATGGCAAACACAAATGGGTACAAACATTTATTGTGAACTGAGCTTAACCCTTTGAGGACCAGGCCCAAAATGACCCAGTGGACCGCGCAAATTTTGATCTTAGTGTTTTCGTTTTTCCCTCCCCCCTTTCTAAGAGCTCTAGCACTCTCAGTTTTCTATCTACAGGCCATGTAAGTGCTTGTTTTTTACAGGAATAGTTGTACTTTGTAATGTCTTTGTCTTTCATTTTACCATAATATGTATGATGGAATTCCAAATATATTATTTATGAAGATATAAATAGGTGAAATCGTAAAAAAGAATGCAATATGGTAACGTTTGGGGGGTTCCTGTGTCTACGTAATACACTATATGGTATAGGTATAGGTCAGCCCGAACACAACCATATGCAGGTTACACAGATTCTCTAATGTTATATATGTATTTTTTTTTATGAAATCCTTTTTTTTGGCAATTAAATATTAATAAAATGGGCCTATTTTTTCACCTATGAGGCTGTATGAGATGTTATTTTTTCCACCATGATCTCTAGTTTTTATTAATACCATATTTGTGAAGATTGGACGTTTTGATCACTTTTTATAGATTTTTTATAAATATATAATGTAACAAAATCGGCAAACTGCGCACTTTTTTTCCCCTCTTTTCGTGTACAACGTTCACCAATCACAATGACGCTTGTTATATTTTAATAGATCGGACAATTACGCACGCTCCGGTATATTATATGTTTATCTATTTATTTATTTTTATATGTTTTATTTATATAATAGGATAGGGGGGGTTATTTCAACTTTTATTGGGGGAGGGGTTTTGGGCTAGTGTAATAGTGTTTTGAACTTTTTACACTGATGATTGCTATGCCATAGGCATAGCATTGATCAGTGTTATCGGCGATCTGCTCATTGAGCCTGCCTGTGCAGGCTCAGTGTAGCAGATCGACGATCGGACCGCACAGAGGCAGGTGAGAGACCTCCGGCGGTCCGTTTCAACGATCGGGACCCCCGCAGTCACACTGCGGGGGTCCCGATCGGTAGGTGACAGGGGACTTCCCCTGTCACTTACACTTAAACGCCGCGGTCGCGACGTTTAAGGGGTTAATGACACGCGGCAGTGCGATCGCTGCAGCGTGTCATTACCGGTGAGGTCCCGGCTGCTCACTGTAGCCGGCCCCCACCTCCTATGAAGCGCGCTCTGCTCCGGAGCGCGCTTCATAGCGGGAGAAACACCCAGGATGTAGAGTTACGTCATGGGTCGTCTGGGGACAGACTTCCATGACGTAACCCTACGTCCAGGGTCGTCTAGGGGTTAAAGTGACTTTTCGTTAAATTAGCATTACATTGACTTCTGTGAGTGTTGTATGTCATATGTGTTTTCAGGCTCAGTCACATGACCACTTAACTTTTAATTTGTTTACTTCCTGTGATGTTATGTTCAATATATGTTTCCTGTTCCTTCCAATAAACATGATCACAGGTGTAATCATCAGATGGGTGATGGCAGGTATTGTTGTAGAATTTCACATTGATTTTAGCCCTGCCCATGTAGGCAGAGCTAATATTGGAGCTTAGTAGGAGCTGTAGCAGTGGTTCATAGCTACTTTGTGAGTGGCAAAGTGGTTGGACTTGTTGTTTTGTACACAAAAAGATCGGTCCTGCTCTCATTTATTTAATTCAGCTTTAGTTCTGCATGACCCCTTGAGGGAGGAGAAATTATAGTTACTGCTCTGATCTTTTACCTTCACTATCGCAGCTCAGCCATTCAGCGGCTGCAGTGTCTCCCTGCTTCAACCGCTGATCGGCTGAACAGAGACTCCATTCAGTCATTCAGTGGCTTACTTGATTGTCTGCACAGCAAGAGTGAAACTAGAGGATAGAAGACCAGAGAGGTAAGTGTAGTTTTAAACCCCCCACCCCCGACTTTAAAGTGTACCTGTTGTTATAACTTTCAACATCTAAATTTTTTTTTTTTTATCATGCTATAAAACAAAGCTATACTTACCAGAAATCCAGGTCTAGTTTCCTGAAGGCTGCTATATAACAGCTATACTTACTGTATCCAGGTCCAGTCTCCTGAAGGCAACTATATAACAGCTATACTTACCAGAAATCCAGGTCCAGTCTCCTGAAGCGTTTTAGTCTTGTGTTGGTTGAAAAAAAGAGACTAAACACATGAAGTCACAGCCAGTACAGAAAGTCAGGGCTCAATGTGCCCATCAAGCCGATGACTGCCTTCTCTGTGAGCACAGATAACCTGGGAAGGGTCACACAACATTTTTTAAGCTTCGTTTAAAATAACATTTTGAGGCTAAAATAACGGACGTCATTTAGCAGCATAGCCTCCCCTCCCCTGCAATGACGGCTGCTGGTACATTATTCTAGTTTGGGGTTACTAATTGGACTTTGGATGCGGCTTAACCCCTTAGTGTCCCATGATGCATCTGATACATAATGGTGACGTCATGGGGGTGCAGCAGACCAGTGTAATGTATTACTGATCTAATGGATCTTTGCTGTGTATATACACAGCATTGATCTCTATGAGATCTCCAGTTACAGTAAAAAAAAAAGTAATTTTTTTTTTTTAAATATTCCCCTTCCCTATTGAAAGTCCATATCACCCCTTTTTTGCCATTGTATAAATATTAATGAATAAATAAAAAAATAAATAAACATATTTGGCATCGCTGTGCGTGTAATCGCACCAAACTATTAATTTATCACATTCCTAACCTCGCACGGTAAACGGCGTCAGAGCAAAAAAATTCCAAAGTGCTAAACTGCACATTTTTGGTCGCATCAAATCCAGAAAAATTGTATTAAAAAGCGATCAAAAAGTTGCATATGCGCAATCAAGGTATCAATAGAAAGTAAACATCATGGCGCAAAAAATTATACTCACACAGCCCCAGAGACCAAAGGATAAAAGCGCTATAAGCCTGGTAATAGAGCGATTTTAAGGAACATATATTTGTTAACAATGGTTTGAATTTTTTAAAAGCCATCAAATAAAATAAAAGTTACACATGTTACATGTCATTGTAATCGTAACGACTTGAGAAACATATATATAACAAGTCACTTTTACCCCAGGGTGAATGGCGTAAACACAAAACTCCCTGAAATGAAGGCAAATTCCTTTTTTTTTTTTTTCAATTTGACAGCGCAAATGATTTCTTTCCGGTTTTGCAGCATATTTTATGGGAAAATAAAGTCTGTCATTGCAAAAAACAATTGGTGTTGCAAAAAATAAGGGCTCATATGAGTCTCTAGGTGACAAAATGCAAGCGCTATGGCCTTTTAAACATAAAGTTAAAAAAAGGAAAAGCGCAAAATAAAAAAATTGCCTTTTGACCTTAAAGGAGAAGTGCGGACAAAATAATTTTTTTTATATGTTATTACTTATGGAAAGTTATACAATTTTCTAATGTACATTAATTATGGGAAATGCTCATATACTGCTATTTCCCTTAATTTAGTGTATCAGGAAGTGTTAGAATCCTCTCAGATCCAGTAACGTCACGACGAATGATATAATTAATATGGAGTGTCCAGCAGGGGGCTGGAAGTCAATATATGAGTACCATTGACTTCTATATATAGTGCGCCCCTGCTGGACACTCCATAGGAATTACAGTGTATGTGAATGTAATGCTATGTACTGTACTTTTGTGACTTCATGAATACATTTACGGCTTCAAACTAACTATTGCGCCGCTGACTCCCACGCGCCTGCGCCGCTCCTCACTATCCGGCCGGCCGCTGACGCCTGCACGCCCAGTTTTTCACACTATCTGGCCGGCCGCCGCTCTCTGTTCCTGCATGCCGGCCGCGTCAGCCCGCCCCCACCCCGGCCGGAGACACGAGGAAGCGCCGTGATAGTTAGTTTGAAGCCAAGAGGAGGAGGGGGATCGGCAGGGGGCATGAAAAGCAGCCTCTGTGTGAGTGGCAGCGGTGATGTGATAGGGTTAGCACAGGTACTACTCCCCCATTATCTGCAGATAATGGGGGAGTAGTACTTTGTATATGTGCCCAGCACCGAGCAGGGAGGGAGGGGGGAGGTAGATGGCACTTCTCTCCCTCCCTGCTCGGTGCCCTGCAAATATATTAATTGAATTACACACACTGGTTTGTGATAGATGTGAGAGATGATCTTAAAATCAGGGTTGCAGTACCAGCCTACACCACTAAATATCACTCTATCAATTAGAAACTACCCAAAAATAAAATTGTATACAATAGGAAAAGACAATGGGCTTAGTTCATAAAAATACAAAGAATTTTTATTATATATAGTATGTACCAATACATAAACAACATTTACAGTATAAAATGAAGTTAAAAAGTATGACCACAGTAAAAACACATATAAGACAGGTGTCAGCAATAAGTTATTTTACCCATAGCAATTTTTCAATATGGGAATATTGGCAATATGGGAACTCGGAGTTCCCCGAGGAAGCGTGCAACAGCGAAACGTACGTAGGAACGGCTTGTGTGGTGTCGGACAATATGGGTAGGTGCAATAAACTATAAATATTACAATGGCCATTTGGCTTTGGTTGCCTATATGTTGAATGAAACAGAGGCAGTAGTAGGGCAGTACGTGATTTTGTGCACCTTATAGATATATTCCCATATTGAAAAATTGCTATGGGTAAAATAACTTATTGCTGACACCTGTCTTATATGTGTTTTTACTGTGGTCATTCTTTTTAACTTCATTTTATACTGTAAATGTTGTTTATGTATTGGTACCTACTATATATAATAAAAAATCTTTGTATTTTTATGAACTAAGCCCATTGTCTTTTCCTATTGTATACAAATATATTCATTGAATACATTTATGGGATACTTTGGGCAGCAAGGACACTTGCTCCCCAAAGTATTCCATAAATGTATTCATGAAGTCACAAAAGTACAGTACATAACATTACATTCACATACACTGTAATTCCTATGGAGTGTCCAGCAGGGGCGCACTATATATAGAAGTCAATGGTACTCATTGACTTCTATATAGAAAGCGCCCCCTGCTGGACACTCCATATTAATTACACCATTCGTCGTGACGTCACTGGATCTGAGAGAATTCTAACACTCCCTGATACACTAAATTAAAGGAAATAGCAGTATATGAGCATTTCCCATAATTAATGTATATTTAAAAATTGTAATTTTCTAAAAGTTATAACATATAAAAAAATAATTTTGGCCGGACTTCTCCTTTAAGGGGTTAATTGAAAAGTCCATTGAATTTAATAGTAAAAAAGAGAAAGAACAGTGAAAAAAGAAAAACTGTGTGTGAAAAACTAATAAAATACGTCCGCTGTTTGCAAAAGACGTCCAAAAATAATGATCATGTTCATTATTTTTCCGTCCGCAGTAAAACCATCCATTATTCAATGAATTGTGTGCATTGGACGTCCGTCTTCCCATTGACTTCAATGCATCGCCATTGCAGTCAGTTTAATCGTGGCAAAAACGGACATTTTTGTAAGTATCAAAATCCGGCGCCTTTTCTTTATTTTTGACGTTGTGTGAACATAGCCAAACACTGCACATTCTGTGTTTAGACAGAACATAGGAAGTGCCGTGTTTTCCATGATAACTAAAAAATAAATAAAAAGAATGTAAATTGCAAACTTGCTTTATTTGACATCTGTTGATTTAGGTTTTGAAAGTTATAATGACAGGTACACTTTAAGGCTTGGTAATGCATTATGCAGCCTTTCAACAAGCTTTTTGTACAACAAGCACCCAAGAAGCTTGGGGTACTCAGTCATGTATGAAGCATGCTCGCTCATATCTAATAATTATGCATAAGAAAAATTTGCCAAATACACCTTGAACTGTTAGGGCTCTATTCCACCGGACGATTATCATTCGCATAATTTTGCCATCGTTTTTTTCTTCGCTATTTCTTCGCTATTGCGTTCTTATCTACTGCGAATGTCCGAACGACGCCTTATTCAAAGCGAACGATTTGCGAACGTTTTGCGAATGAGCAACAAAAAAAATAGGTCCAGGTCTTATAAAGCGATCAACAATTTCTCATTCGGTCGTAAATCGTTAACTGCATTTTAACCGAACGATTATTGTTTAGATTCGAACGATTTAACGATAATCTGAACAATAATAGGGCCCTTAGGCTTGAGTACTTAACAGAATTTTAAACATATTATAATAATATATAATTAGATACTTACATGGTTATGACCGCAAGCATGCATATGTCCTTGAAGCTAGCAATGTTTCTTCACAATTGTATTTCTCATGTAAATGTACAGTACTTGTGTATGTATCTTGCATATTTTTACGGAAGTAGAATACTAAATAACTGACACCTTAAAAATAACAATATCAACTATGTGTAACAAAACATAACATTTCTACCTTGAAATTCTCACCTCTTGAAAATATTGTTTTTAGCTCACTATGCCACACAAATTCAATTTTCAGTGTTTACATAATGTAAAATGCTAATTTAAAAGTCTTTAAAGGGGTATTTCCATCTGAAGACGTTATGCCCTACTCATAGTATCCACGGGTTAGGGCATAACTAAAAAGTCATTTTATACTTAACACTTTTTGACCATCTGTGGCCTTAAATGAGTGTCAATCAGGGAGAGTGGCACTCATGTGAAGAGCCTCTACAAGACATGATTAATTGCGTGGTTAGGCCGCACAAACAATCACTGTATCATTTATGCGGCCATTTAAATATATATTATCAACCAAAAATCTTTATGGCAATAAATTTTACCCTCTGCAGAAAAAATGCGACCAGCTGATAAGCAGGCATTTTCCCACTCCTTTGTTAATTGGTGACACTTTTACATTGGCTGATTATTGGCCAAATATGGGTTTCTAAAAAGATTATTTGCTGATAATCGGCCCATGTAAAAGGGCATAAAGAGATTGCATAACGACCCCCCCCCCCCCACACACACACACACACACATTTACCTTCAGCAGGGGGATTGCACAGTAAATTAGTTGATATGGTTACTTTGTCTAAAGAGTTCAAAGGGTTCAAGGATGCTCTCTGCAAAACCACACTACTACAAGTAATGGTTGATAGATTTCTGGAGAAAGATTGTTAATTCAGGGAGCCACACGGCTCTGTCATTACAGAATATTGATAATTGGTAGGGAAACACTCCATCACAGGGCTTCCCTTTTTGTAGAACTATGTTTATCTGTTACACATCCATGGACATATCTAAAATGCCTTTTTTCTTACTAAAATATCCAATCTTTACATTTGATAAATTCCCACTACTTGAAGGCATTGCTGATAAAGATAAACAAAACAAAAAACACTTTAGTAAACAAACATAGACACATCATTGAGGCTGAAATGTTTCTTTAAATTTGTTTTCCATATGTGCATTTTGGGAACAAGCGTCATAAGTGGTAGGCACAAGCAGGCTTTGGATGCAAAGAAATAAAAGGTTTATTGTTAACAGAAACAAAACAAAACAAAAATAGTCCAGCATGAGGCGTTTAATGCAGTCGTTCAAATTTCAAACACAAAGGGCTTGACTTTTAGCAACAGAAATTGTTTTAGAAAATATATACACCAACGTGTAGATCAGCAAGTCTGTCACAGTTCTGTTGTAGGGCTTCTCTCTCTCTCTGTCTCTGTCTCTGTCTCTCTCTCTCTCTCTCTCTCTCTCTACCTCCTGTCTGCCAGATTCACTGTTGAAAAACTGTCTCCCAAAGACATTCATCAGGTCTTCTCTCCATACCTGACGTCTGAAGCAAGAGGCTTAAAAACACCCAGTACAGCCTGGACCAGAATGTGAGTATGGCCGCCAACCCACATTAGAGCCGTTTCAGGAAATACAGACTATGTTAGCGGCATGGCAGCTATACTAAATAGCAAATGTCAGCAACCTATTGTTACTAAACATCTTCCACTATTTTCCCTGTTGGTTGCCTATAGCCTGAACAAGTGCACCCTGCATATTTTATGCATGTAGAATAGAAATAACTGACCACTTTAAAACTAATTCTCACCTTTTGAAAACAATGTTTAAAACACTCTATGCCACACGTATTTCAGTTTTCTTTGTATGCATAATGTAAAATACAAATGCAAAGGTCGTCAAAGGGGTTTTTTGATTTGGAAAAGTTATGCCCTACCCACGCCTACCCACAGTATTCACAGGATAGGTCATAACTGAGAGATTCATGGAGCTCTGACTGCAGGACCTTCCAAGAACTTGATTACAGGAACCCCAGAGAGAGCTTGTGGCACCCCTTGTTCGCAGTCTGTGGCACCCTATACTTACGCCAGGGGGTGCCATGCTGGTCCAACTTGCCCACTCCTCTGTTACTCTCCTCACTTGTCCTGTGCCTGCCCTAGTCCACCGATGTAATTACTTCTCCTGGCTTCTGCTGCTTCCATCCTTCCACTCCCAACCCCCCAAGGCTCTATTACACAAAGCAATAAATGGCTGTATTTTACCAATTATCGGCTGATAATCCCTTTGTGTAATAAAAGGCAACGATCAGCCAACATGCACAATGTCGGCTGATCATTATCTTTCATTGTCTTTCAACATGTTGAAAGACAAACTATTAGGAAAGCAACAATCTGCTTCCATCGCTCAAGGTATCCCCTATGGGCTCCCTGGACAATCTAAAGATCCGTGGAGCCCCTTCCCACAGCCCATTCCCCCTAACCTGCTCATGGTCATCGTTAGTAATAGCGTCAGTGGCGAGCGGGGAATGAGGAGCAAGCGAGGGCTTACCTGACAGGTCAGCCCTCACTTGCTCTTGCTGATCGCCCCGTGTAATAAGGGCTATACTCTATGTACGGTTCTCTGCACCATCCACAAGCTTTGATGCTGTACATTTGATATATCTTTGTATAAAACCTGTCTGTGTCCTCTTTCTGTTCCAAACTCGTTTCAATCCATTGGTGGACACTGTCACCTTGGCAGGGTCCAACTGCCATAAAACCCCGCCTAGGTGAGACTGTCCATCACATAAAACCGCACATAGAAACGGGAGAGGGGGTCACAATATCACTTTAAGCAACACTTCACAGCATTTTGTGAAAAATGTTGACTCATTTTCGTTTAAAAACAGCTAGTCAGTTGTAAAACTTGTCTTTGCGTGACTATGGGAAAAGCTATGAGGCATAAATGCCTTTTTTAGGCGCAGATGGGGCAGGTTGGCGTAAAAATATTATAGTATTTTTGCGAATATTTGTCTCGCATCTGCCCCATCTGCGCCACCTTTGCCAGTGGGGCGGAGAGGGGGTGTTACAGGGAGTGCGGCAGCACGCAGAGGGGGCATGGCCGCTGAAAAATTGATACTGCTCTGAACTGGCGTAGGTTTCAAAATTTTCACATGGACGGGCTCTATGCGCTTGGGATTTATGTAGAGGCAATTCCCCTCTACATTAATCCTCTGAGCTCCGGAGCTGCGGGGACATTTGTAAGCCTTAAAAAGTGCCGGACTTCAAAAATGTCCCCCTATGTCTGCTTTCATTGTATAACTAGCAGTTATTTGATTGCCATTTGCAATGATCACAACATTTCTGCCTGTCCTTGGTTTCCCAGTTGATGTCCATTGGCCATGTGTAGCCATGTACCCCTTACCAATGATTGTACATAATTCTGAAACAGCATAAAAACACATATATATATATATATATATATATATATATATATACATACACTCTGAGAATGGAAGACATATCTTCTGCAATAAGTGTGTTCTGTGCTCTACCATAGTGACATCAGTAAGTACAAGGTATGGTAGCCTTGGAGAGTAGAGAAGCACCACCGGTAAGGATGCTTCTTATCAGCACAGCAGGAAAGAAGTCTACAGTGTAATGGGAGCAATCTTGCAATGATTAATCTCCTTAGCAGCTTTAATAGGTTGGCTAACCCTTGAATCTACACTCCAGCATAGTGTGGAGCATAAACATCAGCCGCAGCAGCTGGAGTGTAGGATTTCCCATAGGAGAACTGTATGCAAGGTGTTTAGTTTTTTTTTTCCATAAAGTAATCTGATGAGTTTAATTAAACTGATACATAATATAAGAAAAGCCAAATAAGCTAATAGTGTTTTACTTAGCTGAGTGCTCACACACACAGCCATACATTACCTCCATTTACCACTGGCTTCATATTCCAAGGCTTCCTCTTGTGAAAGCTTGTTAGAGCATACCACTATGCCTCTTATTAAAGGCACAATATACTGGCTTACTTAGGTTAAAAAAAATCACACACACACACATATATATATATATAAATATATATATATATATATATATATATATATATATATATATATATATATATAGTGGTGCCTTGGATTACGAGCATAATTCGTTCTGGGACCGCGCTTTTAATTCAAATCCACTCCTAAACCAAAGCGAATTTTTCCATAAGAAATTATAGAAATGCTGACAATTGGTTCCACACCCCAAAAATAATGATTTATTATTCTGAATAACATGTAAAACAAATGAAACAAACATACAGGGACAGCAGAATATGTGATATTTTAAGTTACTGTACAGTAATGGAGAGGATGGGAAACACAAGGGCGGACAGAGACTGCAGGGAGCATGAAGGAATGAGCAGGGCAGATGTGGGCACATACATGCAGCACTCTCTGTCCGGGGAGAGAGGGGTTACAGCTATGAAGAGATTACCTTCTCATTCCTGTCCCCTGATGTAAGCCCCAGCCTGAAGTGGATCTGCCATGAGGGAGAAAGGTGAGGGAGACGTCGTGGGTCAGAGTACAGGGCTGTAGACCCCACTATGCAGAACATGCCCCTTCTCCACTGCCCCTCCCACCCAGTACAGGGAGCTCTTACACCAAAGCAATGCTCTTAAACCAAGTCACAATTTTGAAAAACTGTGAGCTCTTAAACCAAAATGCTCTTAAACCAAGTTACTCTTAAACCAAAGTACCACTGTATTCTGCAGCACTTAACAATCATTTATCAAATATATATTTGATAAGTAAGTTAATGGATTACACAATTACCACACATAACCTACAGACAGAGGTGGTGCTGTAAGAAAGTAGCTGTGCTTTTTCTAAACCTGGATAACCTTTTAAATGTGGGTTTAAATAGCTAAAGCAATGGAAATGAAAAGCTGAAGCAGAGGTTTTCAGACGGAAGGCAGAGAAGCCAAGGGGAAGTGAATTTGTCAGGAAGAAGAGTTGCAATAGAGAGCAAGGGTGTTAGATTTAGGGAGTAAAAAGTTTCAGAAGCAGAGGATGATCAGGGCATTTGCCAGCACACTTTTTGACTCAGAGTTGAGAAAAGAGAAGATCCAGGGAATATTTTTGATGTGAAGGTGACAGGAGATGGTAAGGGCCTGAATGGGCAATTTTTAACGGTGGAGCGGAATCAAAATTTATCCTGAGACAGCAGACTTGTGTGACAGGGGAGAGAGCACAGCCATTGACTGCAATTGCCAGGTCAAGTGGAATGTAGTTGGAAAGTAGATTCAGATGTAGTGTACTTTGACAGAAATGAGGGCGAGGATAGGGAGAGATAGAGTTGGGGTGAAGGTGTAAGCATTGTAAGAGGGTTGGCTCCCCATGATACAGTGAAGTTGCAAAAAGGAAGGCAACTCCAACTCCAGTTCAACCAAAATTGAGCTTTACTGAAACATGCAAATGCAAACCATACGGCGCAAACAACTGATATAACTCAAAATTACATAGACTCAGGAAAGAATCGAGGTGGAAATCTATTCTACAAATACACCCACAGTTAGTTTACCTACTAGTTTACTCGGATAGGCCGGCTGCCATATACCTATACCATAATCCCTTGAATAAGAACAATGATATGGGAGTGTGTCTCATGGGCAAACTTGCGGAGTAACACACCACCTTACAATCGTATAAACTACATATACTATCCCCAAACCACACAAAACAATGTTAAAGGACAAATGGCTGAGTAGACTGATACTATCGGAACTTCTTTGGACCTCTTTTCCTCTTACTAAAATTGTTATAGAGCTGATGCTTCTTACCTTGCATAAACTAGGTGGATGCAGTCTAATATAGAATCATTATTTGGCTCCAACAATGACCACCTTGAGAACAAAATGACAGAATGCAACATTGCTTACAATGATCTCAAAGACACTTATTCTTTGGATACCTCTCCCTCTCATTTCAATCTACTGTATGTTACCTAGACGCTTCACTCTAGAAAGAGCCCATTGCATAATAAGGCCTTGTTCATACGCTGTAAGAGACCAGCCGTTCCGTGACCTGGCCGGTTCACGGAATGACTGGTCTCTGAAAAGATCATCCTGGCTGGTACTGAGTTCTGATGCGGGGGCATCAGTGTGCGCCCGCATCAGAACTCCCCACTACACATAATGGAGCGTGTGGCCGGAGCCACTCGCTCTATTGTGTGAACTGACAGGGTTTTCTGCGGCCACTATTCAATGAATAGTGGGCCGCAGAAAACTGACATGTCTGTTTTCTACAGCGCCACTGGGCATCCCAGCCGGAGTGTATACTCTGCTCAGCCTGGAGCACTACATAAATACCACAGGAATCACGACTGTTGTAACAACGGCCATGATTTCTGAGGAACTTACATAGTGTAAACATAGCCTAATTCTGCATGCAGTGTTAACGATACTGAGCCCCCCCCCCCTCTAATGTCTGTTCTAATGCCATTATGCAGCAGTGTTAGTTACATTTAAGGGTCCTACTAGACTAAGAGATTTTTAACAATTCACGAAAAAAGGATCGCAAACAAGATCCTTTATCGTTAGCCTGAAATCATTCAACATATTACACAGAACGATAATCCTTAGTTATGATTGTTAATTTGATTATTTACTCCATCTGATCCCAGCAAATGAAGGAATGATGTGGAATCATACTGAACTATTGAACGAATGCGGCATTACAGCAAATGATTAACAATGATTTTGGAGTCCGCACCAAACAAATGACAGACGATTTCTTGTTGGTCATTTGAGCGTTGCCTGCAGTTACACAAAGTGTTTACCGTGAAAATTTGAACTATATAACGATAGTTCGCACAGTAATCATCCCATGTAATAGGGGCCTAACTGTGATAGAGCCAGGACTTCTAAATGACACAACCACTGGTGACAGCAGGGACACTGCTGCTTCTTACTGTTGTCAGTCAATAGAAGCATGATTTATTTATTTTTTTTACATTTTCTTCCACAACCATATATTAAAATATTATATAACTCTATGAAAAAAGTTTAAAAAAGGAGAAAATATTAACTCTTTGTTTTGCCAGAATACCCCTTTAACCCCTTAGTGGCCGCCGCACGTATTTTAACGGTGGCCACTAATGGGCTTTAATCCGATGAGTAAGCCTTTTAACGGAGGACGCATCGGAATAAATCACAGCCCGGCGGCGGCAGCAGAGCGGGGGATCAGCGGTCAGTGTCACCGCTGACCCCCCCCTGTAATGCCCGGAGCAGAGAATTCTCCGATCCGGGCAGTAAAACCCATTAAATGCCGCTGTCAAAATATGACAGCGGCATCTAACGGGTCCCGGTGGGTCCCGGACAGCGCCGCGGGTATACTCACGCGATTGTGACGTCCCGCGGCGAAGTCCGGTCCCCCGATGTTGTCATGGTGATCCCGGGATCCTAATGAAGGCCCCCGGGCTCACCATGCATATGCCATCCTGCTAATAAGGGTGGCTGTGGCTATTGCCTGTCAGCAGGATGGTCACATAATACAATACACTGTACTGCAGAAGCAGTACAGTGTATTGTATCAGTGATCCAAGTGTTACACTAGTGTACAGTAATGTACACTAGTGTAAAAGTAAAAAAAAAGTGCACCAATCACAATCCCCCCCAGCCCCCCCTCCCCCATAATAAAAATGCATTACATTCCCCTTCACTATAAAACATTACATAAAAGTGATCAAAAACACAAATCCTATACATATTTGGTATCATCACGTCCGTAACGACACAATCTATAAAACAATATCAATAAATATGTCGCAAGACACACGCTGTAAAAAACTATTTAAAAAACTGTACCAAAATAGCTACATTTTCTCAATCCACTTAAGAAAATACGTCATAAAAGAGATCAAAAAGTCATATACATATAAAACTTGGTATCAATAGAAACTACAGATCTTCCCGCAAAAAAATAAGCCCAAAACCAGCTCTGTCGCGCAAAAGATAAGAACGCTATGGATCTTGCAATGTGGCAACAGTTTTTGTGGGTTTTTGCTAGGAAGATAGTTTCTATTGCGCCAAAGTGGTAACAGTTAAAAAAACCCTACACAAATGTGGTATCGCCGTAACCGTAGTGACCCAGAGAATATATGTATTATGCTATTAGTGACCGCCAATACGGATTTTTACGGCAATCACTAATGGGCTATATTCTGCTGCCATCAGCTCTTTATGGCGATGGTGCAGAAAAGTGCAGCAGCGCCGGTAATGCCCTGCAGGGGTTGGGGCAGAGTGTGGGCTGGTCCCCGCACTGACGATCGCCGTTATTACCAGTATAATGGCGGGCACCAGTAACGGGCATTGCCAGCACAGCTGAACGCTTTCATCTCCTCTCACCGTGAATCCACAGTGAGAGGAGATGAATACATGCTCCCACCTGTCCCCCCCGGAATAACCTTTGTGTTCACAGTGATTAATTTCTTAGGGTATAAAAACACTTGCCGTATCCGCAGCGAGTTTGTCCGCAGCCCGCCCCGTTAACCCCCCGGCTGCCGGAGACTATACGTCACCTGATCCCGACTCGGGCTTCCTTCGCTGATTCGCGGCGCGTCCCGCTCGGCAAATCAGTATGCTGCCCCGCCGCAGCGCACTGATTGGCTGAGCGGGCCATGAAGACGTTGGGAGCCCCAAAGCAAGCCGGAGGAAGCCTGGATCATCTGACGTATAGTCTCCGGTGGCCAGGAGGTTAACGGGACGGGCAGCCTGCAAACTCGCAGCAGGGATATACATCCCTGCTGCGAGTTTGTCTGCCATTGAGTACACAGGGCACGAGTCTCGCTGTGGATACAGCAAGTGTGTTTGTAGCCTTAAGAAAAGATCAAACTCTCATTTTTTTCCACCACCAGAGGTGACGGAGAGCATGGGGCAATGATCGGGGACTAGCCGATGTGGTCCTGGTACAAGTGCTCAGCAGTATATACTATATACCACTGATCATTTGTTCCAAATGCTGCCGGCAATTTTTATCCCCGTCACCATAAATCATTGGTGACGGGATAAAAAGTCATGTGCCCCGGATTACCTGTAACCACCTCACATTATCCGTAACCACCCCATATTACCTGTAACCACCCCGCATTACCTGTAACCACCCCCCATTACCTGTAACCACCCTGCATTACAAGTAACCACCCCAGATTACCTGCAACCACCCCGCATTACCTGTAACCACCACGGATTACCTGTAACCACCTCGGATTACCTGTAACCACCCCGGATTACCTGTAACCACCCCGGATTACCTGTAACCACCTCGGATTACCTGTAACCACCCCGGATTAACTGTAACCACCACGGATTACCTGTAACCACCCCAGATTATTCATAAACACTCCAGTTTACCTGTAACCGCTCAGATTACCCGTAAACACCCCAGATAGCCAGTAAACACCCCCAGATTGCCTGTAACCACCCCAGATTGACACAGACTGCCCATAACCAATACAGATTGCCCCAGGTTGCCCGTAACCACCCCAGATTGCCTGTCACTCCTGCCCCAGATTGCCCATCACCACCCCAGTTTGCCTGTGACCCCCCCAGATTGCCCATCACCACCCCAGATAGCCAGTAAACACCCCCAGATTGTCTGTTACTTCCCCAGACAGCCAGTAACCCCCCCCAGATAGCCAGTAAACACCCCCAGATTGTCTGTTACTACCCCAGATAGCCAGTAAACACCCCCAGATTGTCCTTTACCACCCCAGATAGCCAGTAAACACCCCCAGATTGTCCGTTACCTTCCAAGATAGCCAGTAAATACCCCCAGATAGCCAGTAAACACCCCCAGATTGCCCATAAACACCCCAGATTGCCACAGA
Organism: Dendropsophus ebraccatus; assembly: GCF_027789765.1. Taxonomy (NCBI): domain Eukaryota; kingdom Metazoa; phylum Chordata; class Amphibia; order Anura; family Hylidae; genus Dendropsophus; species Dendropsophus ebraccatus. Next base: position 139,672,547 of record NC_091460.1, on the reverse strand, counting down.
CTGCCTGTGCCACCCCAGATTGCCCATAAACACCCCATATTGCCTTTCACCACCCCAGATAGCAAGTAAACACTCCCAGGTTGCCCGTCACCACCCCAGATTACCTGTAATCTCATTTTAAAAAAAAATTTTTAGTAACTGCGCTATTCTAATAACCGACACTAGCTGTATTTGTGCACCAGCAAAATGACGCTCCTTTCCTTCTGAGCCCTGCTGTGTGTCCATACAGTGGTTTATGCCCACATATGGGGTACCGTTGTACTCAGGAGAACCTGCGTTACAGATTTTGGGGAGCCTTTTCTCTCCTGTTCCTTGTGAAATTGAGAAATTTCAAACTAAACAAAAATATTATTGGAAAAATTCTAGTTTTTCATTTTTACTGTCTAATTTTTAATACTTTCCTCTAATACCTGTGGGGTCAAAATGCTCACCGCTCACCAAGATGTATTCTTTGAGGGGTGTACTTTCCAAAATGGAGTGACTTTTGAGGGGGGTTCACTTCGCTGGCACTACAGGGGCACTGCAAACGCACCTGGCGCCTGAAAACTTGTACAGCAAAATGTGCACTGAAAATGCTAATTAGCGCTCCCTTCCTTCTGAGCCCTCCTGTGTGCCCATACAGTGGTTTACACCCACATATGGGGTACCATTGTACTCAGGAGAACCTTCTTTACAAGTTTTTAAGGTGCTTTTTCTCTCCTGTTGCTTGTGAAAATGAGATACTTTAATCTGAACACACATATTATTTGAAAATTTCTATTTTCCATTTTTTCCGACCTAATTGTGAATACTTTCCTCCAGCCCCTGTAGGGTTAAAATGCTCATTATACCCATCGTTTTATTCTTTAAGGTGTCTAGTTTCCACAATGGGGTCACTTATGGGGGTTTTCAGTATACAAGCCTCCTAAATCAACTTAAAAAAAGAACTGGTCCCTAAAAAAATCAGTTTTGGAAATTTCATGAAAACAGGATAATCTGCTGTTACATTTCTAAGCCCCGTAACACCCTAAAAAAGTAAAATATGTTTATGAAATGAAGCCAGAATAAAGAGGACATATTGGTAATGTGACCTAGTAACTAATTTATGTCATACGACTTTCTTTTTTCAGAAGTAGAGAATTTCAAAGTTTGTAAAGCACAAATTTTTCAATTTTTTCATGATATTTTTATCATGACCAAATTTTTGCCACTAACACAAAGTGCCATATGTGACGAAGAAACAATCTCAGAATCGCTAGCATATGTTAAAGCATCACTGAGCTACTGTATAAGCGCATAAAGTGAGACAGGTCAGATTTTGAAAAATGAGCCTGGTCATTAAGGCCCAAATAGGCTTGGTCCCTAAGGGGTTAAGAGCTTGTTGTTGACCATTCTTGAGTGACATGACAAAAAGAACATGTTGTTTACTAATACCAATTCTAAACATATTCGCTCTGTATTTTTTTTCTATTGTATTTTCTTACAAGTATGTATAAAAGGGTGGCTTCTATATCTTATAGAATTTCTAGCACTTACTGCTTTGTACAATGGAAAGAAAGGATATGTAAAGTAGCTCTCTCACAGTGATGCATGAATGGCCCGTAAGTCTCCATATGTCTTTATGATGCTTTCCTCAAGAATAATTATTACTTTTTTGGTTGCGCTATACAATATCATTCATTATCTGCTATGTTAATGTGACTCATATTAACCCATGATTCATCAATGTGACTTAACTGTGAAAAAAAAGAGATGATTTCTATTTTTGTAGAAAACTAAATAATTTCCTTGTGTGACTACTGACTCTATTCTGCCCTACTAAGTTCAGGGGGTTTCTGACAACTTAGAGACATTGTTAAGACGCCCCCCTTAATTCCACTTTAATAAAACAACTACACTTTACACATTTGTACACTGGTGTCAGAAGAAAAAACACACATCCTTTGAGATTCTCATTCTGAGTTTCCTTCCTTCACTTTAAATCATGTATGCATGAATAAAAAAGCAGTACTTCAACCTCCCCTCCAATTTATCCTGTCAACACTAGCCCATGATATGGACAATATTACTTCTAATACTTTGAAGTGGAGTTAGTGTCTTTAAATTGAACTCAATGTGACCCACATATATCTGTTTCCTCTTCACTGGTTGAACTAACAATTATACTATTTTGATGAAGTACTGAAAAAGGGGAAGCACATCTTTGTACTCGCTGTCAAGATACCGTGTCATATTAATTCAGAAGCCTAAAGCAAAATATGTCACATTTAAATATAGTTCTTTAAAACGAATTGCTGATTAGCTATTCTTCATTACTGCAATATAGAAAAATCTTTGTAGTTTCTTATTATTTCTTAATTCCTAATCACTAGGAAATGATATATCCTATTATAGAAGTTTTATAGGGACCACATGATCTGGGAAATCAACCCACTTTGGCACAATGCCCTACTAGTACAGTGCCAGTGGAAGTTTATTTTCACACAGTAATGTACTATAATGGTACTAAAATCATGAAAGGGTGTGCATTAAAAAATACACGGACGAAAGAAAGAAAGAAAGAAAGAAAGAAAGAAAGATTGAATTAACAAATGATAATTAGGGAAGAGCAAACTCGCCAAATGTTTGGGTTCGTCTGAACCTGAACACTTGGCATTTGACTCCTACTGTCTAGAGGATTTGGATCCAGCCCTTGGCTATAGGTAGTATCCATGTTTTCCTGGCAACCCTAGGGCTGCATACAACTTCTCCAATCACCATGAGTTAATTGCGAGTGTTCAAGTTCGGAAAAACCCAAACATTTGTCAGGTTCATTCATCAATAATCTTGAAATATAGAAAGGAACATGGCACTCACCAAGCATAATTGCAAAGGTATAGATACACCCAGCGCAGATAATTAGTGGGTCAGTCAGAATAAGGAGGGTCAAGGTTATAGAGGTGACAAATAACCTTGACCTCCTTATTCTGACTGACCCACTAATTATCTGCGCTGGGTGTATCTATATGTTTAGTTTATGATCTGTATAATTGGGGGAATATAGGGTGTCCCCCACACACCTAGCAGCATTTATATATTTTTGTATACAGCGCTAGTGAGCATATCAACACACGGTGTATACTAACACAGTGAGTTGACTGCATTATCAATAATTGCAAACGTGTAGAAAAGCTTTATTCCATATCTGGCAAACAGGATGTGGATCAACGGGCGAGGATCATAGCCTCAGGCCGTAAGGAAACGTGCCCCAGGTGCGCACGCGAAACGATTGTCACCCATTAATTCACATCCCTTTTGCCAGATATGGAATAAAGCTTTTCTACACGTCTGCAATTATCCTTGATGAGTGCTATGTTCCTTTCTATATTTTGAGATAATGAGATACAACAGAGAGTATAGACATTGAGCAAAACTACGAAATTTGGACAGTGAGGGTCCTCCAATAATCTGCACACTTATTATGGACTGTGGATAAAAGTTAACTCTAGTAGTGCCAAGGCTTCTACTAATTGAATGCATCATTCTTCAGTAATAATGATTAGTAAATCAACAATATATAGTACAGTACATCCCAATCAGCTATAAAATGAAACCACAGACAGATAAAGAGATTTACATTGATTTCTCTGGCAATGGCATCTGTGATGGTTTGGATGTACAAAGCAGCAAGGAAACAATCAGTTTTTGAATCTGATCTGTAGGAGGCAGAAAAAAAGAGCAAGCATAAGGAATTAAGCGATTTTAGAAAAGGAACAGAGAGATATCTAGACGACTAAGACAGAAAATGATGCAGTGGTTAGTACCTATTGAATAGAGCCCAGTGCAAAGGCTAGCCAGTTGGGTTTAATTGCCAAAATAGGTGATGCTGGACACCTTTTAAGCTACTTTTGTGGCACAAGAAGGACCTAGACAATATTAGGTAGGTGGTTTTGTGGTGAATTTCTCATCTATTAAACATTTGTGGCATATTCAGCTATAATTGTCCATGTTTGGAATAAACCTGTAAGGTTTTACCTCAGTACAACAAATTCATTTTGGTTCCGCTTTCTGGCTATGTTCACACTACGTAAAACTACGGCTGTAGTTCTCACCGCAGAACTACGGCCGTAGTTTTGCGGTGTGTGACATAGCTTTATGTTGAATGGGATCCCGGCCGGAGCGTACACACATCATACACACTCTGGCCGGGATCCCATGCGGCGCCGTAAAAACCTGACAGGTCAGTTGAATTCAGTGAATTCTGGCCGCAGAAAGACCTGTCAGTGCACACAGTGAAGCAAGCAGCTCTGGCCGCTCGCTTCACTGTGGGCTATGGGAAGCTCTGATGCGGGCGCACGCTGATGCGGTCACGGAACTGCAGGTCTGATACGCCGTGTGAACATAGCCTCTCTGGTGATCGGTCAGAGATAAATTATTCTATAGAACATTTTAAGCATGTACAAATTCATACTTTTTTGAAGAACTGTACAACTCTTATTCTTTGATATCAATAAAATATTTTTGATTTCAACCAAGATTAGATTTTGGCTCTATACTCCCTGTCTCAGGTGCAGAACACCATGTATGGTTATTACTAATATTATTTATTTTGAAAGCGTCCTTGATTCCAGAGCACAATACAAGAATTAGGGGGTAACAAACAGGAACATTACAATGCCATTCCATGATAAATGCCAGACTGGTATATGAAGAGAAAGGAACTTGCCCATGAAGGCTTACAGTCGATAAGGTAAGGGAAGAGAGACAGAAGGGTAAGTGCAGCCAGTCACAGTGTGAAGGTTGTAGCCTAGTTTGTAGAGATGTTTTTTTTAGGTTCCATTTAAAGGTCTTAATGGTGAATGAGAGCCGGATGTGTGGGGGTAAAGAGTTCCAGAGTATGGGGGAGGAATGGGCAAAATCTTGGAGAATAAGCAGTAAGCCAGTGATGCTTTATGCATTCCATACTTACTGTTAGTAGATTTCCTGGGTCAGGTGCTCTGCACTCAACCCCTAGAGGAATCTGTGTCCTGCACAACAGTAAGCCAGAACTGGTTTATACAGCACTGGCTTACAGTATTCTGATTAATACCACAGGATTTCCTGGGCTAAAGCAGAAGAAATGCCATATTGGCGGGAATGCTACAGGGATTTTTAGTTTTGGCCACCAAATAATTGCGGTTGAAATAACGACCATTATTTGCCATTAACTGATGTCCATCCACTCAATTACAACAATGTGCGAACAAAGCCTTTCTGTGTTTTCAATCCATTCCTGGTTTGGGTTCTAAAGTACTGATCACAATACTGACCAAAATACTGGGTGGAAGCACAGCCTTACCCTGCTCCTACACATAAGATCTGGGCCATGGTAATTACAGTATGGCTGGGCCAAGTATATATGAAGCACTTACAATAGCTTACTTGTCCTTCACTTGTATTTGCCAGAATACCAGAGCAATAAACTGTATAAACTACATGATTTTTTTTAACCAGTTAGTACTTGGCCAAGCAGCAATTACTACATCCCAACTGTTATATGTACAAGCAGCCTAATATTAGGTTTTCAAATTATAATCCTTCTAATTCTTGAAAAATTACATCAATTCCTATCTCAGAAATGAGCTAATTCTCCTTATATTTGTGCCTTGGATTTCATCGCTAATTGTTTGTTTTCGACATTGCAGTCATGTTGCTATTCCTATCGCGTGACGTACAGTTGCTATATTTTCTCCATTTTTTAATAATGCAATTCTAATCGCAGTGTGGATTGAATGCCTTACTATCTGCTTGTAGTTATACTTGGCACACGGCAATGATGTGGAAAGTTATTGAACTTAAACTGTGCTCATATATTGTAGAGCTGACATTTCTTCTAAGCATATCTGTCAGTTTATTTGTAGTCCCCAGTTTTCCAGCAAGAAGAAAATAAAAAAAAAACGAGCGACATATTTCAGGATAAAATGGATTCAGATACAAATAAAAAGGCAGGAATGGGAAAATATTTCTGAATAATCTCTTACAAATGTATTCAAAAAGCGCCATAATTGTTTTCGACTATTTGTGTTCAGTTTGCATCTTAATGAGGGAAGAAATGGCAAACAAATACATGGCTGTGGTGATGATGATGATGATAATACATTGCTCACGTCTAGGAAATATTGGTAAACGTGATCACATTCAGCATAATGTTAAGGCAGAAGATGCCTGCCATTCATTAACTGCATTTTCATATCTTTAATATTTATCAATTAATGTGGAACAGGCTGCTGCCGAACAGAAAATGATGGGTCTGATTTATGAATGGAACGCCTGCCATAGCCTGACGTTGAAAACCTGATGCTTTTTTTTTTTTAACTGGTATTGACTAGTATTGATATTTTGAAATATTTTCTTTCAACCAAGTTTTTTTTTTCTTTTGGAGTATGAATTTTATTCAGTGCACTCTATAAAATTATTCACAATGTCCATACTGAACCCTGTCCAAAGTCCCTACGAAAGGCACAAAATTCTGATGCAGTTTAAGGCCGGAGCCGCTCGCTCCATAGTGTACACTGACAGGGTTTTCTGCGGCCGCTATTCAAAGAATCACGGCTGCAGAAAACTGACATGTCAGTTGCTTGTGGCGCCGCTAGGGACCCCGGCCGGAGTGTTTACTATGGGATTTCATAGACGGCAGCAGCACGTATATTTTCGTATAAATCATGGCTGTTGTTGCAATCGGCAACAACAGCCGAAGTTATACGACAATATATACGTGTGAACATAGCCTAAGGCGGGATTCATACAACATATGATACCGGCCATTCTGTGACATGGCTGGAGTCAGTGAAATTCATCCTGGCTGGTACTGCAGTACCGGTTGAACATTTCTTTTGATTTGGAATGGGGGCGCATTTGGGTGCGTCGGCATACCAAATCACCATAGCCGACAATGTAAAGTGCATCCAGAGCTGCACTTTACATTGTCTGATCAGTCTTGTGCGGCTGCTATTCAATGAATAGGGGCTGCACAAAACTGACATGTCAGTTTTTGGTGTGACCGCAAGGAATCCCAGCTGGAGTGTATTCTATGTGTATACACTCCGGACAGGATTCCATTCACTTCAGTGCAATGTAAATTTTTAATTATTAACGGCCGGTGTTGCAATTTGCATGTCACTTATTCCTGTGGTCACGTCCTAGAAACAGATGTGCTTAGATGAGGAGTAGGGATGGTCTGAACCTGCCGAGGTTTGGGTTCGTACGAACCTGAACTCTCTGCAATGATTCCCGCTGTCTTCCTGCTCCGTGCAGCGGGTGGATACAGCCTGAGGACTGCCTGGAAAACCAGCCATAGGCTGTATCCCAGTTTTTCAGGCGGTCCTCTGGCTGTATCCTCCCTCTCCACGGAGGTGGAAGACAGCGGGAATCATTGCCGAGAGTTCAGGTTCATACAAACCCGAACCTCGGCAGGTTCGGACCATCCCTAATGAGGAGTTTAAAATATGGAGTAGAACTGTAGCAAGGTTACGATGTACATAACAGAAGAATTTTTTCATCACTAATAAAAATAGCAATTTAATACAGTAAAAACTCTCAGGTTGCAGTACATATAACAATAGGAGGCTACAGATGCGCAGCCATGGCCAGCGATCGGCGAAAATTTTTGACTGCGTTTTTGTTCGAATGCTATTTGCTCATCACCAGAATACCACTTAAAAGCAAGGGCTTCAGGGACATTGCTAACAATGTCAGTGTAGCCCTGCCTGTGTGATTATAGAACTGTGTTATGGTTATCGTATACCCCGCGGGTCGGGCAGTGTAATATGACCCTAAGAATGCAACAGATTTTTTAAACAGCCTGAACTACTGTGATAAATCTATTGTATTCTTAAACTATTTAATCTAAGAATTAGATGGTTTTGGTAAATCTGGGCCAATGTTGATTATGTTAATAAGAATAGAATATTCAAAGTGCTAGCGCACAGTGGCTGAACACCACCTTTATCGCTATAGTAACTACTGTTGGAGTCCACTAATTATAATGGGGTCTGCTGGGGTTCATCTGAAGTTCTTAACTATCTTTTCTGTCAAAAATACCTGATGATAATGGGAACAGCATGTCACGTATTCCTGTGGTCACGTCCTATAAACAGATGTGCCTAGATGAGGGAGTTTAAAATATGGACTAGAACTGTAGCAAGGTTATCATGTACATAACAGAAGAATTTTTTCATCACCAATAAAAATAGCAATTTTCTACAGTAAAAACTCTCAGGTTGCAGTACATATAACAATAGGAGGCTATAGATGCGCAGCATGGATTAAGACAGTTAAAATGGATTGAATTAATTTAAAAGAAGAAATGATGTTTGTACATATACCTAGCAAATTTCTTACATGAAGTGATTAAGCTAGAAAACTAATCTTAATGCCATTTGAGGCTCAAGTAGGCTTATTTCCCTCCTGTGAGGTTAATTGGCGGCTGTTTAGGCTCAGAGTATATTTGTCTTCTTCTGAACCAAAACTGAAATAAAAAAAGAAAAGTTGAACTCCCTAAATATGTGTCTTGTTACAACATCATATTACATCAAATTGTTCTTCTATGTGACTGCACTGCAATTATATTTAAATTCATAATTACTAAATAAATAATGGTATCAATAAATTACAGTATATAGTAAACATTATTATTTACAGGCCCCTGCCGTGCCCCTTTATAGTATAGGCCCTCTGCATGTCCCCATACAGTATTTGGCCCCCTTTTGTGTTTCCACATGATATCGTCCCCCATTGTGCCTCCATATAGTTTGGGCCCCCCTGTGAATCCACATACTATAGGCACCCTTTCCACCCTCATATAGTATTATGTCCCTATGTGCCTCCATATAATATAGGCCCCCTCTTTGCTTCCGTATAGTACTAAAGCCCCCCTTCTCTCCTCCCAGCAGTCTAGTCTCACATAGCCACTCTGGAAGCTTCTGGTAAAGGCACTTTGATACACAAGTGCTGTCTTTACCAGATGTTCATGGCTCTCTGTTCCATCTGAACAGTCCTTTGAACTGTATGTGCATCTTAAAGATGCACACACAACTAAAAGTCAAGCTGTACATAAATTCCAGATCCTCAGATGGGCCCTAATTCCTCTTTAGGCCTGCTCACTACAAAACCTAGTGGCTGCTGGCTTAAAGGAGATGTCCCATGAAACAAAAAAATGACAGGAAGGCAGGGGGTGGAGGAACATATTAAACAAATTATATTTCTACCTTCGTGACCTGTAGTGCCGCTACCGGATCTCGCTGATAGCCGATGGCCTCCTGCAGCTCCTCCAGCTTCAACATCATGTATCCAGCTAATCGATTGCCAGCTCAGCCAATCAGTGAAAGGCGGTCGTCATTGAGACTCAGGACCAGAACAGCGGAGACACAGGTATGAATTTGCCTTTTTTTTTTTTTTTTAATTCTTTTAATATTTACTGGGTGAGAAGTGCAGGGACGGGGGTGTCAGAGATATGCCACCCACAAAACAAGTATTTGCAAAACAACTTCTTTATGGGAAAAAAAGTAAAAGGGGTCTGTGGAGCTCTAAAAACACTGGAATAGCCTCATATTCCTCCTAGTAAGGAAACCCGTGGCTAAGGGGTGCCTTTCAGTGGTGAAATCACCAAACCATCCTGACATGTAGCCCCTCAAGTCCCACTCAGTTGCAAGTATTAGGACACAAATAGGGAAATACCAGGGTAGCCCCTTTTGCATTAAAGTTTAACTCAGTTGCGAGTATTGTGACATGACAAGGGTATACCAGACCAGCCAGGCATCCATCCATAGACAGCTGTTTCGGAGTATTGCCCCTCATCAGTGTGGAGTAGAATTCTGGCTAATGGGGGCAATGAGTAGTAGACCTTCAAAATAACTTCTTTTATGATGTTATTGGGATGTTATAGAAAATTTACAACATATCATTGCATCATAGCACTGATATAATTAACCGATAATAAGAAAAAAATAAAAACAATAATTGTTGCACAATAACTACTCAGAGGCATAATTATTTAAAGGATTTGCGCATAATCATTTTTCATTATGAAATGCTAAAATTAACATGCAAACATTATATAATCCTTTACTGTCTAAAATAACACATTTGAAACAATTCCTAGTTTTGTGTAAGCTTCATTTGACTAATGGATTGTAATTATTATTATTATTATTATTATTATTATTATTTTTATTTTATTTTTTTTGCTAAATGTGTATTTTGCATTACATAGATTTAACTTTCCTAGAACACACTATACATTACTTTCTTCCATGAATCTTCAGAATCTTAGTTGCTTATAGACACCCTTGTTGGTCCTTTTGTGATTCAATTAATTGTACAACACACTGTGTCCTTGGAGAATTTGTGAATGAAGAACTTCAAAGAGTTTTATTGCCAGTAACTGTTAAAGGTAATGAAAATTATTTACTTAAAGAGAAAAGAGAAGGTGTTCCCATGTGCAATTACTGTGAGTGGATTCATTAGCCAAATCAAAAGCTCTATCAGTTTATTATGTTTTAGGTATAATTTCCAATTTGTTGAACAATGTGATATTTTAAGGGTCAAAAAATACAGATACAAAATATACTAAGTGTATCTGGCACAAAGTAAAAATGGAATTTATTGTTATGTTATTATATACATAATGGATTATATACATCTGATATACTAAAAATTAATGGGGTTTTTTTTGTTTGTTTTTTAATTATAATGTTAATAAGTTTTTTCCCTCGTCCTATAAGAAGATAAAAAAGTACAAATACAGTTATTATATACAAAAATATGCCACTCCTGAAAGCTTCAGCACACAACAAACATGTATAATTAATTATGATACCCACCCAACCTCACAACCTCCATCTCACATCCCTGTCCACAAATAGAGAGCAGTAACAAAAAAAAAACAAAAAAACTAGCAAACCCCCCCCCCCCATTTATTTTATGTACTTAGATGTTTCTGGTATGCAAAACCTATTCTTATCGACCAGCCTTGGCCATTTCTCAAGAGAGTATTCTCACTGAACCACTTCCTTGCGATCAGTACCTTCTCCAATGTGAACAACATATTCTTCAAGGGACTCTCCCATCATTCTGGAAGGCTTCCTGAATGACCTTGCTAACTTTTTCTCCATAGTAATCAGCAACGTCCCTTTTATAAACTGCCTCACCTTTGCCCAGAATCTCTGAAGATTTTCACATTCCCATAGAAGATGGAAAAAGCCAGCTCCCTCCCACATTTTGGGAATTCAGAAGAGTTCCTATAGTGACAATTATGTAAGCTCAAGGGAGAAAAATAAATCCTATAAGAATTTTCAGCTGAATAAGCCTGTAGGAAGAGTTAGTTAAGGAGAGTTTAATAATAATAATAATAATAATAATAATTAGTAACAATGTTTATCTGGACCATTTGAGATGTTCCATTAGTGCGAGTCAAAGATATATGGAACTGAGCATTTAAGCAGTCACATATGCCGAACTTTGATGCCCATTGAATTTTACAAAATTGCAGATAAAAAAAGTGTACCTATAATCTTTAGCGGGCAGCAGGATATGCTGTGAAAAACCTGCCACCGTGCTCCGGTTTTGCTCCCGATGCAGGGACAAGCCGGATAGGGATTTCTTCAAGCAGCGCACTGATTGCATTTGCATTGCATGCAATCCACTGCGCTGCTGGAAGAAATCTGTATCCGGCTCGTCCCTGCATCGGGAGCAAAGCCGGAGCATGGTGGCAGGTTTTTTGACAGCATATCCTGCCACCAGCTAAAGATTATAGTTACTCTAACTTGTGATTTTTTTTTTTATTATTTTACTTGAAATATGACTTCAATTTTAAATGTCACTGGAAATTACAGTTTCTAACTGTTTAAATATTGATATGAAAACCTTAATTACTCCTATATAATTGCTTAATCTTTTCATTTCCTCCAATATATTACTTTATTGAAGGAAAAAAGCTATGATATGGTTTAGAACTCTGTTGTGTGCCAATGAAGTGCACTAAGCTCTGTTTATATACGGCATGACACATAGAAGTATAAATATATATAGAATAGAAATATCTATACATAAAATGGTCAGACGGATTTCTCCCGCAGGGCGCTGTCTTTTGAAGGCAACAGGTTTCGGTATAATATTCATAACACATTTTATTTAATAATTATATTTCTTTCACAGCTTTTACCTTCAACAAGTTTAATTTTTTTTTTTTTAATCCCTATTCTGTGTTGTAGTGGATGAACAAAAGGTCAGAGTTTGACATTAACGTTTAGACGGCCAGAAAAAGCAGAAGATAACTCTTTAATATGTTCAGAGAATATTGGTGGAATAATAAAATGTGTTACGTTTATCTGCTCTTTTCAACCATATTAATGTTATAGCACTCAGCTATCTACCAAATATTAAACAGAAGGGTTTACATTAGTTTACATTTTATCTCCTATATAACCCTAGTTACAGTTCAAGAAAGTCGGACTATAGCACAGACAATCTACTGTCCAAAACGCATCAATAACGTGTATGGGCTTTCCCTATGGACTTAAAGGGGTTGTCAGAGTTATTTTTACTAGTTCCCTATGTACAGAAAAGGGGACAAGTATGAGATAGTTGGGGCCCCATGTGAATCTCTTGAACAGTGAACCCTACTGTTTTGAATGGAGCTGCGGGTGTGTGTGACCGCCTCTCTATTCATTCTCCAATGACTCCATAAAGAACAAATAGAGTGGTGGGTCACATGCCAACCCGCTGCTCTATTCAAAACAAAGAATTTGGGTTGTCATTCTAGAGATCCCCAGACGTCCAGAGACGTCATATCCCTGCAATCTCATTCTTATCCCTTATCCTGTGGTTAAATCCTTTTCCCTGTCCTCTGGAAATAAAAATAATAGAGATGAGCGAACCGGGTTCGAGTCGATCCGGACCCGAACGTTCGGTATTTGATTAGCTGGGGCTGCTGAACTTGGATAAAGCTCTAAGGTTGTCTGGAAAACATGGATACAGCCAATGACTATATCCATGATTTCCACATAGCCTTAGGGCTTTATCCAAGTTCAGCAGCCACCGCTAATCAAATGCCGAAAGTTCGGGTTCGGATCGACTCCACATGCTCCAGGTTCGCTCATCTCTAAAAAAATAACCCTGACAATCCCTTTAACGAAATCACAATACAAAGACGCTTTAATGCATAAAGGGAACTGTCCAGAGCATTACAAAATCCCCATAGAAAATCTCTCCTGCTCTGAACAGTTCCTGACATGGACAGAGGTGGCAGCAGAGAGCGCTGTGTCAGACTGAAAATAATACACCACTTCCTGCAGGACATACAGCAGCTGATAAGTGTGGGAAGACCTGGGATTTTTAAATAGAAGTAAAGTGTAAATCTATAAAACTTACTGAAACCACTAAATGTGAAATTTCCGCCAGAGTACCCCTTTAAGCAGGACATTTTTATCATGTGTACTTTGCCACCAAAGAACTGGCAAAAACCCAGGCAGTATTATGGTGTTGCTGCAGAAATAATAATCATGAAAGACCATAGCAGTTAGGGCTGTGTATAAAAAGGCTCTATAGAAAAAGTCAACCTTGAAGGAGTTGGCACATACACACTGCTATATGCCAAAAACTGCATTAGATCCATCAATGGGATGCAAAGAGGAAAATTAAATGGAATTCTCTCCTGCTCAATGATGTATATTTATAAGATCTTAACAAATCAGGATTGCACAAATATGATTACTCACGTACACGTTCCACCAGCTGTGTTCTGAGAGTAGGAACCACTTTTTCTTAAAATCATCATGGGTCCCAGTGGTACAAAATGTCTACCAATGACATGTTTAAAAAAAAGTATATATATATATATATATATATATATATATATATATATATATATATATATATATATTCTACGCAATTTTTACGGTAAGGAAAAAAAAATGTATATATATATATATATATATATATATATATATATATATATATATATAATTTAATTTATTTAATTTCCCGCCTAGAATCTGAGCAGCAGGAGAATTTCTGGTAAAATGACAACTTGTTAAGCTGTTTATAAAGTCGAGCCAATACCTTTGTTTCAATGCTTGGACTGGAAATCCTTGTGGGTTATTGGATGAAGACACCACCTTTTTTTTAATCCATTAAAAAGCCACTGACTGCTCTTTCCGCAATCTCAGCAGGTCCCAGCTTGATGGTATTTTGTGTCAGAGGAAACTGGAAGTGAGAATTTTTTCCCTCATTATGTTTTAATAGCAAGGATCCAAATGGGTGCAAATCTAATATCTAATATCTCTTCTTCCCGCATGAAGCACTGAAAGGCAGGATGGTATCATTGTGCATTCCCCTTTGTAATTATTTCGTATATTTATTATCCCATCTAACCAGTCCCTAGAGTAAAACTCTAGCCAAGACAAAAGTCACTTGGAAAGGGTCATGTCATGCTCTTCCTTTTAATAAGAAAGTCTACATTCCAGTAGAGACCTTTAAAGAGAAACTGTCCGCTAGAAAAGAAGTCACAATCTGACTGCCACATTGCTATCTAATGAGTGAGGCTATCTATACCTTAAGTTGTCTGAGACTGCATACACCAAAAAAATAAAAAATGCTTCTCATTGTCTCTGAAGTGCCTTTGCCACACCTCTATGACACTTAGAAGCAGCAATCATTTTTTAGGTGATTGCAGCATTGGAAAACTACAATTGAAGAAAAAGGTACAGATCACAAAGTATGGAGCAATAACACTGGCTTAAAGTGACTGTACCAACAGGCCCAGGCAGAAGCACTGGATGCGGGCCGACCCACCCTTAGTGGGAGGAAACCCTAGCCCCTCTATGATAGAGTTCTATTGATTCTAATGGAGTCACGTCATGGAGGGGCTGAGGTTTCTTTCCACTAAGGGTGGGTCGGCCCGCCTCCAGTGCTTCACCCTGGGCCTGGTGGTACAGTCACTTTAATAAAAGTACACCAAAACTGGGGTCTCTGCTAGAGATGAGCGAATCAGCAACAAATTCGTTCCATGAGCTTCACAAATTTTGAAAAAAATGGCAATCAGCCAGTGAATCATCCAATCTAATGAAACCCAACTTGTATGACACAGAAGGAGTGGAGTGCGAGCACTGATCCCAGTTAATTGGTATAACTCAACAGGACTTTACAGTGCCCAGTGAGTGAATAATATGGACTGTGTCTTCACTGGTCCCAGTGAATTCCAATAGGCACCCAGTTACTTGGTTACAGGAGTGGAGTGCCAGCACTGATCCCAGTAAACGGGAGTTTACAGTGCCCAGTGCTCAGTGAGTGAATAATATGGGTTGTGTCTTCACTGGTCCCAGTGAATTCCTATAGGCAGCCACTTACTTGTTAGACACTTTGTGGACACTTGGTTAGCAGCTACTACAGAAAATAACCCACAATCAGACCTCCTCTCCTCTCTGTCCTTATATCGCTGTTAGTCTCCCCCTGCTCTGCTCTAATTGCCTGCTGCCATCCTGCTCTCCTCCACACACAGGAGGTTAATTGCCAGATGGTCCTTCCATCCAGCTCCAGGTGTCACAACTGTCTTAAACACACAAAAACACAGAAAAATGCAACAGCAAGATACAGACCCACCATAGACCACCTTATCGTGGTGAGGCAGTTTACGCTGTTTGCAAATAGTAACCAAGAGACTCATTATTTTTGTGCAGTTGGGGGGGCTGCTTTTAATTATTTTCATGTCTATGGTGGGTCTGTATCTTGCTGTTGCGGTGAGCTGTTGCATTTTTCTGTGTTTTTGTGTGTTTGCAATTTCAGCCATGGCAACGTGCTCCTGCCTAGTGTGAACGGTGTTCTAGGAGAGCTGACCAATTTTTTTTCATTTTTTTTCATTTTTTTTCTGTGTCACAACTGTCTTCACTAGAATCAGAGGGGCCGGTCCAATCAGCTTCTGGACTGGACCTCTGACCTTCCATATAGTGTGTGCCTGTCTTAACTTCCTTGCCAGTTATTGAGTTTGTTTTTTGTGTCTATTGCTATATCATGTACCCTTGACCTTGCTCTGTTTTACTAAATATTCTTGTTTGCTGCCAGCCCTGACCTTTTCCTTCTGTCTTTAACTTCCGTTTTTATACTGGGCTGCCCGATTGTTGTTATCTGGATTCTTGACTCTTCTTTATTGTGTTGTTTGGCTTGTTTGCGGTATACTTTCCACATATCTGGGTTAGGGACTGCCATCCAGTTGCTCGCTGTTGTTTAAAACAGATCACGTAAACTAGGGGTATTGAGCGGGGCTTCACCTCGAGGTCCACTGTCTGTGTTTTTATACTGTTCTCTAGGTGACTAGCCATAACACCAACTCAGTGAATGTCCTTGAGTGATCCAGACAAAGCCCTGACTTGAACTCAATAGAACATTTTTAGAGAACATTTTTAGAGAAACCCAAAAAGGACTGTCTACCAAGGTTCTCCATCCAAATTAGTTTTTTATTTTAGCACAAGACCGCAACATACAAAAATGGGAAAAAAACTTGAAAGGGTCTGAACACTCCCCAAATGCATTGTCTATTAGATCAAGTGTTTAAATTGTCCAATTGATTTTCCATTAAACAAAAATGTAGCATTCGGGGGTCACTCGGTAGATCACCGAAACTTCTGTCTAACGTCCCATTTCTTCCTACAGTGGAAAGGTTATTTTATTCATATCTAATTTATTTTCAATTTTAAGAACTCACTTAGCTCTTCTTTTCTCATCAGACAATGGGGCATATTTCTGACTAAACCTTTTATGACATTTCAATTGTAATCCCTAACCATTTTGATCTCTATAAACCTTTTAGTTATTAAGTAATAATATACAGCAAACTCGGGAGTATAAATGGGTTACAGTAAGCAGAAAACCTATAACAAATTCTACTGCCTGATGAGACCTATTACCATCCTAAATAATGTCAACTTATATGGTACTGTCATCTGTTCAGGCACCATGAGGAGGTCATCATTCTCGCAGTCTGACATTAGTAGTGACTAAATTATTGGAAACAGTGTTAAAAGAACTATGCAATATCTGGAGACTGACATTTGAAAATGATCCAAGCCTCCCTGAAATGTCTCAAGAGAGAACATGCAAAAATGATTGCTTGGTAATAGCAAGTAAGGATATTGGTATATTTTTTATAAGCCTAAATGAAATGTTTATATCTTTTGGATAGGCTAAATGTAGCAAACCTGCAGTATTAGGCTATGTTCACACTACGTAAAAGTACGGCCGTACTTTGCATGTGTATGCACATTGCCTCTCCTTCTATGGGATCCCGGCCGGAGCGTATACACATAGCATCCCGGGATCCCATGCGGCGCCCCAAAGAACTGACATGTCAGTTTTCTGAGGCTGCAATTTTGTGAATTGCGGCCATAGAAAGACCTGTCAGTTCACACAATGAAGCTAGCGGCTCTGGCCGCTTGCTTCATTGTGTGCTATAGGGAGTTCTGATACGGGCGCGCAGTGATGCGCCCGCATCAGAACACTGCGGCCAGAAAGATGATCTTTGCAGAGACCGTCCATTCCGTGACCCGGCCGGGTCACGGAACGGCCAGTCTCTTACTTAGTGTGAACATAGCCACAGGCGCGGCCGTCGGCTTGTCTGCCGGCTCCCTTTAAAAGAGTTCAGGGGCAGCCAGCCGATAAGCTTAATACATGGTCTTATATAGTCACTCAATTTAAAAAAAAAGTTATTGGAAGTTGCTGAAAAAGTTGCTGGAAGACAAAAATAAAATAATTTTTAAGAGGGGAGTTTATTTATTTATTTTTACCCTGGATAACCCCTTTAGGCTATCTTAACACATTGTATAAACAACGGGCATTCCCTGTGAATGGCCGTTGTTTAACTCTACCTGATCATGATCATTAATTCCGGCTGTAGTTAGCGTTAAACAGTAGAAGTTCACATAAAATCGCTGTTGTTTATACAGTGTGTGAACAACCCCTTAAAGCTGAAATGGGTTATGTTGCTGAGCACCCAACTAAGTCAGGTAGATTGACTCATAAATTCAATATCTACAATAAATAATGTGAATTTTTAATATGACTGTTAGGTACAGTATCTTAATAGGTTGTCCTCTTTGGAGAACCCTTTATTTTTTCATACCTTTAAACTGCAGCTGCCGAGAGCAATAGAACACAAATCTCATGGATCTATTCAGTGTATCTATACTTTATAGATCTCAATGAGAAATCAGAGTTGTAATACCAGAAGTCCCCCAGGGGGAAAAACCATAACTTCAGGGGGACTTCTAGTTAGTGTGTAAAAAAATAAAATAATAAAAAATCCCCTCCCCTAATAAAAGTTTAAACCACCCCACTTTTCCCATTTTGTAAATAAAAAATAAATAAATAGACATATTTGGTATAGCTGTATGCGCAATTGCCAGAACTATTAAATTATCACATTTCTGATCTCGCACGGTAAGCGGCGCAATCACAAAACATTTCCAGAGTGCAAAGTTGTGCATTTTTGGACGCATTTATTCCAGAAAAATTGTAATTAAAAAGTGATCAAAAAGTCACATATACTGTACACAAACAAGGTACCGATAGAAAGAACAGATCATGACGCAAAACATTCCACCACATACAGTATAGCCCCATAGACCAAATAAATAAAAGCATTATAAGCATGGTCATAGAGCAATAATAAGTAAAATTTATTTTTTAAAAAAAGGTTTAATTTTTTAAAAGCCACCAAATAAAATAAAAATAACACAAGTTACATACCGTTGTAATTGTACTGACTTGAGAAACATGAATAACAAGTCAGTTTAACCCTAGGGTGAATGGTGTTAATACAAAATCCCTACCAATTTTTTTTTATTTTTTTTTAAAGCTTTTTATTTTAAATTTTGCCACACATAATTTTTTTTCTGGTTTCGCAGCATACTTTATGCAAAAATTAAGTCTGTCATTGCAAAGTACAATTAGTGGTGCTCCTAAGGCTCATGTTGGTCTCTAGATAAAAATATTCCAAGCGCTTTTGCCTTTTAAGCAAAATTGGCCCGGTCCTTAAGGGGTTAAATTGAATGGACTATCTGTAATACATGGAAAAACTGGTGCCTTCTGAGCAAGATAGGCTCTGCAAAAGTGTGCAAACCAACTTTGGCTCTTAGATAAGGGTCTTAAATGGGAACCCCATGAATTAACTTAGATCTCCCTAAATCCAGAGAAGCAGCAGCATTTTTTGTTTTAATTCAGGTCTTTTTGCAGTGTTTTATGAGAAAGCACAGTCTGTGCCTAAAGCTAGAGGCAGGTATAGCTTTACTACATTTTCAAAATTTACGAGTCTGCTGCAAGCACCAGAGGTAAAAGAAAAAAAAAACCTGCCTTGGACACTGTGTGGGTTATATGATTTTCCACATGAATGACCAGTTATGTTCTACTTTCAAAGGTTTTGGATATGCTCTTGTGTATTGAGCTATGAATACAGCATCTGTGACACTCAAAACTTGATATGACTCTTGGTTGTAAAGTTTTCAAACTAATTAAAAAACTTAAAAAATAATTTTAATTGAGTTTTACACTGTAGTTACTTACCAAATATGCACACCTAAAACTAATGCCCACTGTTCATTGTTGTAACAGAGAGTAAGCGTGGACTCTGTGCTACTCAATCGGTTTGGCTTTGGGCCACACCTAGGAGTGGAGTCTAAGAGCCCTCTAGGTCTTCACCCTTTATCTCGCTCCAGGATGCGGAAGCTGGACTACTGCGGTTAGTAGGCACCAGGTTACTCCACTAGTGTTGTCCCGGTGTGAGCAGCAGCTCATTCTCAACAACCAGAGTCGGTGCTAGGCACCGGAGAACAAGCCAATTATATATGGTCAGCAAACCAGCTAGTTGACCACATACCAGGTATTGTAGTCAGATGGTGGAAAGGATCAGGGCAGACGGCTTCAGAGGCAAGCCAGACAATCATGGTACTTGGTAGAGATAAAGGTCAGAGCATAAGTGTCATCCGGAAAACAGGCACTTGTCAGAATTTACAGAGAGCAAAATAGCATTGACACCCCCTTGCTTGTAATGCAATATTCTAACAATGCTCAGGCAGGGAGGGGAAGGTGGAGCTAGTTTAAATAGGTACAGGTGTCTCGGAATTGGCAGACAGCAGTAGCAGGTGGAAACAAGCTGCCTCTATAAATCTAGAGCAGTTGACCATATGCATACTA
This sequence comes from Dendropsophus ebraccatus, assembly GCF_027789765.1. Lineage (NCBI taxonomy): Eukaryota > Metazoa > Chordata > Amphibia > Anura > Hylidae > Dendropsophus > Dendropsophus ebraccatus. Next base: position 139,652,372 of record NC_091460.1, on the reverse strand, counting down.
TAGTGGCCAGAGGTGTCATTGCAGCAGAAAAAAGAAGGAGAAACAAGCAGCTTCCTGATAAACTAGGAGCACAGCAGGGAAACAGACAGGATGGTGCTGCAGCCAGTGAGTCTTATCCGGCAGCGTTACAATTGTGAATGTTTACCTCAAATAATGAACGAAATCATGTTTAACATATTATTTAACATCTTCTCTAACAAGTTCAGGATTTGCAAGAAGATTTTCTCCCAAGTGCATTTCTGGGAAAAAAAAAGAAATAAATTTAAACTAAAAATCAGAACTGTGTAACATATATCCTGTATATAGGAAATACACCTATACCTCTGCTCTGGTTATAGCATTATTGAAATATGTACTTTACAATGTCCATGTGAAATTGAGCAATAAATCATTTTAATTTCAAATCAACAAGCTTGAGGTTAAAAGAGGATAGGTCAAGGGAAGTAATATTTCTTCCTATATGTTTTCCTCTCTGGAGTGTGATTTTTTTGTAAAGAAGAATTTATTGAACATGTAACATACACACAATTCAGAGCCCATTTATTAGGTATTTTGAATGGAAAAAAAGTTAGGATAAGAAATTAATTTAATTTGAGAATAAGCTTATTTAAATTATGATGTGTGCTCTCAGTGATGCACTTAGCCATGGTGCATGTAAAACTTAATTGGATAATAATTATTGTCTGTCTAATTTTCCTGAATGATATTAAGCAGTTAATCCATTTGGCCTAACATCAACAAAAACACATTAAGACCAGATTGAGCTAGCCATATTCTCCTCTGATCAGATACGTGTCTCATGATGAAGTACGCTAGATTTTGTCCATGTGAGGATGGATGTGCACCAAAATATTGTACCCCTCTGCTTTTACCTTAAGAAAATCAGTAGCATTAAGCAGTAGTAGGTAAGCCATCACTGTAAAAGCTAGGGCTGGGAGGATGACACCTGACTGCATTGAAAGTTGCGCTTTGACAAATTGGTGGACGCAATAGATGACCACATAGTTGAATGGATGTTTTGCAAGGCGGGAGGTGCACATTAATGCCTCCAGGGCACATGAATGGTTGTGACCCCATAAAAATTGTGGGCGAGAGCCTGGTGGTGACCTCAAAAAATATTCTGGGCAAAAGCCTGTTGTGATCCCCCTTATACTGGTGGATAAAAAACCTGGTGTGACCCTGTGAAAAAATAAGGATGGGAGCCTGGTGTGACCCCCCCTTATTATTGTTGGTAAGAGCCTAGCGTGACAACCCCCCCCCCATAAAAATTGTGAGCAAGATCCTGGTGTGACCCTCCTTAAAATTGTGGGTAGGAGTCTGAGGTGACCCTCTAAAAATTGTGGGCAAGAGCCTGTTGGGACCCTCTTATAATTTGTGGGCGAAAGTCTGTTGTGACCCTCCTAAAAAATTACAAAAATTAACCCATTAAAAAATTTTGGTCGGGATCTTGGTGGTTACCTCTTAATTTTTTTTTCTATTCAGAGCATTGAGACTCTTAAGGAGGAGGGAGACATTGTGGCACCTGCGACAGAGAAAGACATTGTGGTTTCACATGTAATCACTGGTTACGCATCAGTGTCTTGGTTCCACTTGGTTTTTCACTGATTTATGTTGGATCATGCTGGTTATGGTCGAGTCGTTAGTGATGGTTCTTCTACTTATTTTTGCATGCCACAGGTGGCACAAGACAATGTGCCTATTCTCAGAGATTTCTTTAAAAAATGCTAAAGCATTCAAGACCGAGCCCTCTGCACATAAGCTGTTGTACGATGGATGATAATTATGGTTCAGGGAAGAAAAAGAGTGCTGCACCTCACACCTATGGCTGATACTAGTACCTCTCGGCTGCATAAAAAACATCAGAATTCTGTATGTGAATTGATCAAGCCACACTGCCCCATGTACCTCGTGCAGGTATCTGATGCACATGGGTCCCTACACTAAGTCCACATTATGCCGGTCAGTGACTACCACCCCCGCAGGCGTGCACAGTCAGGGAAGGGAGGCCATGGAACGGCCCTGCAACCCCCATGCCACAGGACCAGACCCAAAATTGCCACACCAAAACCCAGCCAGCACCACCGGCGGAGGAAGCTGCCCCCAAATAGCACAAGTCTGGATAAGGTATTGCACTCACCATAGCTATCAAAGATAGAATGGGACAGACAGGAGAGATTAAAACCATGAGCACTCAGGTGTCTCCTGCTAATTGCGGTCATGTGGGTCTCACCAGGAGGAGTGCAAAACACGGAGAAAAGAGAGAAACAAAATACGGTTCAGGGAAGAAAAAGAGTGCTGCACCTCACACCTATGGCTGATACTAGTACCTCTCGGCTGCATAAAAAACATCAGAATTCTGTATGTGAATTGATCAAGCCCATTCTCTCCATCCATTCTCTCCAGTTCATGGATGATAATTATGCACTCTTTCTCCTAGACTGCAGATTTACATTTTTCTGGAGAAGTTAGATGCAGCCCGAAGACTGCCTGAAAAACATACATACAGCCTAAGGCTATGTTCACACAACATATTTTTGCGTATTTATATGGCCGTTATTGCAATTTGCAACAACGTCTGTATAAAAACAAAAAAATACGTTGGCCCGGGTATCTATGGGATCCCAGACGGAGCATATACACATAGTATACGCTCCGGCTGGGACCCCTAGCGGTGCCGCAAACAACTGACATGTCAGTTTTCTGCGGCCGCTATTCAGTGAATAGCGGACGTAGGAAACCATGTCAGAGCACACTATGAAGCGAGCAGCTCCGGCCGTTTGCTTCATAGTGTGCTATGGTGAGTTCTGATGTGGGCGTGCGCTGATGCGCCCACATCAGAACTCTGCGGCGGGATGATCTTTGCAGAGACCCGGGTCACGGAACGACCAGTCTCTTACGCCATGTGAACATGGCCTTAAGGCTAAAGGCTATGTTCACACTGCGTATGATTCCGGCCTTAGTGTGAACCGCGAATATACCAACGTAGTTTTGAGGTTAATGCGTTCGCTTGAAAGTATACAATATATGCCCGCACAATGGACACTACGTATGAGCTTACGGCCGGATCGTATGCGGCGCTGTGAAAAATGAACAAGACCATTGTTTGAAGACGGAAATGTTGAAACTCACGGCCGTGGATTTCCATGCGGTCCCGTATGAAGTACTTATTTCAGCCAAATTGAACTTGATTTTTCGATCCAAAAGGTTCTGTGTGTTTTATTGGGCTGGGCGAAGATTTCCAAGTAAATGACGTGTTTCAGATCACTTCGAAACAAGCTAGGGAAGCATAACTGTACTACGGGCGTATGTTCGTGTGAGCATAGCCTAAGGCTGCATCCATGTTTTACAGGCAGTCCTCAGGCTGCATCCACTTTCCATAAGCAGCAGGATTAAAATTCCAAATGTTCAGGATTTTGGCAAGTTTGCTCCAATCTCTAATCAAGGTCTTGGTCCACTGCTAACATGTTGGTAGCCATAGACTGTTTTGACGTCTTAAAAGAGGGAGATGGGATAGCTAGAGCTATTAATAAATGTTAGTATTGCAAACTGCATTGATGATTTAATAATCAATATTAATATTGCAGCACAAAACTATGTATTAAGATAGAAATTTGAGTTAAGGTTAACATGAATATATGCAAATATTTAAGCGTCATTGAATATAGAAGAAGTGTTAACTTCGTAAATTAAAATGAAATGAGGGGTCAACAAGGGTCATTCAAGACTTTTAATTAGTCTGAAGTAGCACTTGTAAGAACCAGTGCGCTTATCACCTGTTCAGAATGATAATTATCCTGATTAAGTAACTACTGTATGTGCAGCTAATTTGTATTAAGTGTAACAAAGAAAGGCAGTGCCCACACAATAGAACACATTTAAAATAATCTAAATTAAATGCTGATAAAATTGAGTCAGATTTGTTCAAGAAATTACATAGCTGCTGAGAATAAATGAAAGATGCTTGACATAGTAAGGACTCAAAATGAAGGACCTTAAGTAAACTAAAATCAAAAATGGCTGCATTTCTGCCAAACATGGCAACAATTTGAAGGGCAGAGCAAGCTACAGGCATCCAGGGTATGGATAAAAGAGGTACAGTAGAGTGGCACTGTGCCCAGAAAAACACACCTCTTTTACCCCTCTGGCTCGCCATTGTATCCTACCGGTATTACTGTACCTCCTTCTCTGCCTCTTAGATTTCGCCTCTGTCTGATGTTTTTCATTAATTTTTATTTGGTGTGCATTGGAAGAGGGGTAGTCTCATACGGCGAGTATATCCCAAACTCTATATTTTAATTGGAAAAGTTGATCGTCTTTTACGCCGGAAAATGTGGTACTTTTTGGCAGGAAGGCTTCCCATGTTTTATTTTCCTTAGAAAGTCTTTTTCATGATCCATGTTAATCCAGGTAATTTGTTCCTGATTAGGTGCTTTGTATCTACTGGATGAGCAAAATAAGATAAAACAAACAGGTCTTTTAAGAGAGAGAGGGAGAGAAATAACCTGCTGTTATGTTTTCATAATGCACAAGCAACTAATAATAAAAGTACATTTCCTATCTTCCATGCCATTCTTACCACCAAGGGTCAGGAACAAATGAGAGTGGATAACAGGAGACTGACTAAAGCTGAGTGACCTGGTTTAAAGGAAGTGTTTGGAACTATGTCTGTAACTATTAAAGTTGGGAGCTTGGAGGAATTGCTACCGTTGCTTCTTTTCCGGATTTTTTTGCCAAGCTCATAAGTAAAACTAAAACTTTTATGGCAAGTGACTGTGTTCATGTTTGTCTCTAATAATTACATTTTTACTACCACAGGTCATAAGGCCTGTAACTTTATCACTATTTAAGCTTAAAGGAGAACTATCAGCAGGTTCACAAAAACAAACCTGTTGATTCCCCCCCCCCCCCCCCCCCTACTGCTGTGCCTCTCTTCTTTTTGCTGTCGGTTTCACCATTTTTAAACAATTTGATTAAGATCGAATATGCAAATAGCTCCTTAGGAGCACTGGGGGCATTCTTTGGTCCCACAGAGCAGCCCATTCGGCCCGCCTGTTGCCTCTTTCGATGATGCCTACTGTGTATACCGGGCGGTGCATAAACAGCCATCACTCCTGCCTCTCTCTCCCTGAGGCTGTTCTCCCCCAGCTCGGGGACACCTCCCTGGCATGCCCGCATGGCCTTTGCCCACCACGCATGGCTGCCTCCACCCACAGGAAATCCCCGGAGACCCCAGATGAACATTTATAGTAGGTGTCACTAAAAGGGTGCTCACCCAAGTGCCCCAAAGGAGCTTATTAGCATATTGGATCTTAATTCAATTGTTCAAAAATGATGTCACCAACAGCAAAAGCAAGACCTGTTCCGCAAACCTCAGATACCCAGCAGCAGGGGGGATATCAGCAGGGTCCTTTAATGAACTGTGACAACTACAAAAAGAAAGTGCAAGCAACTAAAAAAAAAAAAACTTCAAACAGTAAGATCCATTAAGAAGTAGTTCAGCCCATGCAAGCTAGCTTACGATTCATAAGGAATTGAAATAGCTAAAAAGAGTTTGGGAACAGAGTAAGCAGCTCTAGACATGACAGAAGACCTTGCATACTAATTGAGTTAGTCTTTAATCCAAGCTATAAGCTTATTACATTTGATTTTTCAGTGTATGTTTAAAGGTTTGTAGGATGGAATAAGGGAGGGGATTCCAGAAGAGAAGGAGCAAAGAGAATGTGAAGAGCTGATTACAGTTGTAAAGAGGAGGTTGTCATAGACAGAGGTTACTTGTAGGGCAATATCTTGGGGAGTAAAAGAAATGTAGTCCGGAGTAAAACATTATTATAGAGCTTTGTAGCCTAAAGTAATGTATCTAATTGGCTACTGTGTCTACATACAAGCCAGACAAAAAATATGCTGTGAATTGCACCCATGTGGATTTGAACACATCTCATTCATGTTGGTAAGAAATATTCCAAGCAGAAATTGACCTGGGGTTGGGATTTTTAACTTCTTTACAGACTTTAATGTGCGGTGTAGTAATCAGTTGAAGATTCTATAGTTACCGATAAATTCCATACGTGTGCAGTGTCTTACTACAGGGTCCTGTAACACTAGAATTTCAGTTGATGAATGTATGCCTTGCTGTTAATGTGAATTATTGATATTGCTTTGTTTCTCTTTCCCAGGGTAAAGGAATTCCTGTTTGTACCTCTTAAGTTTGCAAGGCCTCACCACCCAGGACCGCATCCATACTGATCCTGCAACAATAAACCTATATACTGTATCACCGTACCTCATAGAACTTCTAGGATCTGCAAGCAGGGGCATAGCTAAAGGTGATCAGCTTACAGCCAAGAACTGCAGGATGACAGAATAGGATGAGAAGGCAAGCGGGCACTTCTAGCGTAGGGGTCTGGTTGAAATTGCGACCATTTTTACATAGCCCAGCAGAATTTTTACTCTCTTGCCTTTTTTCCGAGAATATGAATGATAACACAATTCCCTCCCCCCCCCCCCCCTATGGCTAGTGGTTGGGTGAAGCCATTTATTGTCAAACGACTGTGTTTCCTCTTTTTGAATCATAATGACAACCAATAACATCCAAATGAGCATGATGAAAAGTTTACATACCCCAGTTCTTAATATTGTGTGTTGCCCCATCTACCATCAAAGACAGCTTGAAGTCTTTTGCTGTGAATGAGACTTTATCTTTTCTCAGATGCTAAAGCTGCCTATTATTCTTGGTAAAAAGCCTCCATTTCCTGTAAATTCTTGGGCTGTTTTGCATGAACTGTGTGCTTGAGATCTCCCCAGAGTGGCTTAATGATATTGAGGTCAGGAGACTGAGATTGCCACTCTAGAACCTTCACTTTGTTCTGCTGTAGCCAATTGCACGTCGACTTGACCTTGTGTGTTGAATCTTTGTCATGCCGGAATGTCTCCGGGCTGATGAGTGCAAATTTGACTGATAACATGCTGAATTCATCTTTCCTTCAACTTTGACCAAGTTTCCTATACCTTTGTACACATCTTCAAGTGTAACATTTATAATTTTGGCCAAAAAGTTCAGTGATTTTGGTCTGATCACTTCAAATGACTTTGTTCCAGAAGTTCTAAGGCTTGTCTCTGTGCTGTTTAGCGTAATGTAGGTGTAATACTTTGTGGCATTTGTACAGTAATGGCTTTCTTCTGGCAACTCGACCATGCAGACCCATTTTTTTTTTCAAGTGCCTCCTTATTGTGCATCTTAAAACACCCACACCGCTATTTTTCAGAGTCCTGTTTTTCAGCTGATGTTATTTGTGGGTTTTTCCTTGCATCACAAACAACATTCCTGGCAGTTGTTGGTCTACCTGACTATGGTTTGGTTTTTACAGAGCCCCTGATTTTTCAATTGTTAATCACAGTTTTAACACTGCTCACTGACATTATCATTTCCTTGGATATCAGAACAAAGTAAAGGTTCTCCTGACCTAAATATCATTGAGCCACTCTGGGGAGATCTCAAGCGAGCAGTTTATGCAAAACAGACCAGAAATTTACAGGAACTGGAGTTTTTTTTGCCAGGAAGAATGGGCAGCTTTACCATCTGCAAAAATAAAGAGCCTCATCCACAACTACCATAAAAGACTTCAAACTGTCATTGATGGTAGATGGAGCAATACAGTTTTAAGAACTGGGGTATGTAAAATTTTGAGCAATACTGTATCTACTTAAGGGCAGCATCACAGAATGCTAGACATGCAGTGTGTTGTTTACTCCATTTCACATTGTAGTTTTGGAGAACTTCTCCAGGAAGAACTGCAGATATTTATGATGGGCAAATAAGTCTCACCGACTGGGTGAACACATGACTATAGTTAAGCACATGCATGCTTTAAAAATATTGACAATGCTCTTCTGGCCCTGTTCCATTCTTTACTGCAAAGCTCTAAGTGACTCTGTACCCACAATCTGACCCCCCCCCCCCCCCAAACCACTTGTACCTTTGGATAGCTGCTTTTAATCCAAGATCTTTCCTGTGGTCCGTTCGGCAGGTAATGCAGTTATTGTCCTAAAAAAAAATACTTTTAAACTTAAAGCGTAACTGTCATGTTTTTTTTTATTGCAGAAATCAGTAGTATAAGCGATTTTAAGAAACTCTGTAATAAGTTTCATCAGCCAAAAAAGCCTCCTTATGTCCTCAAGAAGCAATCTCCCAGCCTCCCCCCCTGACTTCTTATCTGTGCATTATCAGGCAAACACGTCTTCATTACAGAGAAGCCAGTGAGGAGGGACTCTGCTCTCTCCATTGTAAGCCTATGAAGGGGGGAGGGGCTGAGGGAGATGAGGGAGCAGGAAGAGGTGACATGAAGGTCAGTTGTTTGTAGACTCTCTGGGCACCTAAAACACAGGATTCTGGCCAATAAAGGCTCAGTCACTCCTAACAGCCCCTCCCCTCTCCATAGCCACATAATGGAGACAGAAATCCTGCTTCATTTGATGTGAGGGGGGAGGCTGGGAGAGTGCTTTTTCAGTACAGAAGGAAACCCTTTTATTACATAAAACCTATTACAGAGTTTCTTAAAATAGCTTGAACTGTTGATATTTAATGTTTTCAGAAAAATGACCCTGAAATGACAGTTACGCTTTAAAGCCCGTGCCACACAGGAGTATCTGTGCCCTAACTTTGCACAACCTCTCTGTCCCTCCTCCCCACCCTCCTCATCATTAGGAATGCTCCAGGCAGATTCCTCCTATTCCCCACCTGTGGCAGCCAGGCACATGGGCTGGATCATTAAGGACCTATGCAATGTTCAGCATGGAGAAAATGTTTCAGTGGTATTCCTAATGATGAAGAGGGTGGGTAGGAGGAACGGAGGGGTGATGCAAAGTTAGGGCACAGATACTCCCGTTTGGCACGGGCTTCAAGTTTGAAAGTATTTTTTTAGTACAATAACTGCATCACCTGCCAAACGGACCGCAGGACAGATCTTGGATTAAAAGCAGCTATCTGATGGTACAAGTGGTTTGGGGGGTGGTCATATTGTGGGTACAGAGTCACTTTAAATATTAGATACAAAAAAAAAAAAGGAAACACCAGCCTATTGTGTGCACTCCAGTAGCTATCGTAAAAACTGGAAAATTCCATTTTGTAGAAAGCTACAAGAAAAGTGTACAAAATATGTTTAGACAGGAATCTGATGTATAATGTTCCCATGAGATTCCCTTTATTGGTTTATTCATTGCTGTACTTATTTTTAAGAAAGAATTATCAACAATAAGGGGCAAGGAAATGTTCGTATCATTTTTTTTTTAATGACTGCGGTCGTTCTTTAAGGATGTGCCTTTCAAGGAAGAGGGCAAAATATCAGTTTGCTGATGCTATATCAATTATGCCTTATACTGTGTCTCTAAAATGTATCATCTGTCTTTTCCATTGCCTTTTCAATTTGATTATTTTATTTCCAAGGTTTAGAATGACATATGGTTTTGAGGAGTGCATTTCAATTTTAAGAAATTACTTTGGAAACAACTTTTCCCCATTTCTAATGACATAGAAAATCCAATAGAAAACAATTTGTACAGTTACCTGAAATAGCTTTCTACATATAGTCTTTCACCTCTAGAATTTAATGAGCTGTCCAGACAGAGATGTGTTATTTACCCTTGACATAAATTCTAAGTCTCTTTATGACTTTAATGAGATGCACTGTAAAAGCATCATCAATTTATATTAGATATTCCCCTGTTCCCTTTACACACTGATTCCCAAACTAAGTAGCATCAGCCTCCATGAGTCTTAATGCTAATTTTTATTGATGGGATGCATCATTAAATTAGCAAACAATGCACATAAGTTTCTTGTGATGGAAAACATAGACAATAAAATAATGAGCAATTTGTTTTTTTACTGTATTAGAGAGTGGATTATTTTGGATTCTTTTGTAATAACCTAAAAAAAAATAATAATAAAAAATTCTAAATAACTTGTACATTGTAGCAAAAATATAGAGGCAAGCTAAGAATTATGTTTATATTGAAAATTTAAATAGTTGACTTTCAGCTTTTACATTTGCATAGCTTGCTATGGTCAATTTAGCTTACCAAGAGAGTCAATTGGCTAGTCTTGACTTTTGCCATAATGCAAGGCCATATGCAGAATTCTTTGGAAAGCAAAAAATAAATAAATAAATTATGATACAACTAAGGAAAATTAATAACCAGGAGTCTTCTTTAGGCTAACACAATTGCAAAATGGCAGCTGTCTTTTTGGACGCCACAAATAATAAACATACCTAAATGTTGTGTGAACATAGCCTAAAAGTGACACAGAACTAGGAAAATGCAATTTTTTTTTGGCCTTTCAGCACAGATGATAGCCTGCATGTTATCTGCCTATCTTTCCTAATCCTTATGCAAAAAAGAGCCCATGGAGCCTCATTTAAGAGTCTCGAAAACACAGAACAAGCCAGATATCCCTCCGGGAAGGACCTAACCACGGGGTGGCTCCTTTAGGGAAACCACCAAAACCAACATATTATGTGGCCCTTATAGGGACAAGGGAATTACAATGACAAGGGAAAAACCAAGGCCAGGTATCCATCCACATACAGCTGTTTTGGGGTGTTGACCCTCATCAGTGTGGAACAGGATTCTGCCTAGTAGAGCCATAAGAGAAACAGACCAATGATCTCAGGGAGACCAGCAAAAGACAACACTGTCGGCTGCTAGTTAAAGCGCTCAATGCAGTGAAATCTTAGGTGCATTGCCCCCTGGGAAATACAAATATGCAAAAAAGAGCCCATGGAGCCTCATTAAAGAGGATGTACCACCCGGTACATCCTCTTTAACCCGAACCCATGGATCGATCGGCGCCAGCACAGGGAAGCCGGTGCCGCGGTCCGCCGCCCGGTTCCCATGCACGGCACCATTCGATCCAGCGGTACCGGTCGGTGCTGAGGCACTGGAGGTCGGCCGGGCCGCCCCCAGTGGGAGGGGATTGCCTCCCCTGTATGACGCGGCTCCATTCATTCTAAGCGAGCCACGTCATACAGGGGAGGGAATTTCCTCCCACTGGGGCAGCCCGGCCAACCTCCAGTGCTTCAGCATCGGCTGGTACCGCTGGATCGAACTGCGCCTTGCACGGGAACCAGGCGGCGGGCCAAAAAACGGACCGCGGCACCGGCTTCCTTGTGCCGGTGCCGATCGATCCGTGGGTTCAGGTTAAAGAGGATGTACCGGTTGGTACATCCTCTTTAATGGTTTCTCTGCAGGAGCCACCCCTTGGCTGGGACTTCCTGGAGGGATATCTGGCTAGTCCTGTGTTTCGAGACTCTTAAATGAGGCTCCACAGGCTCTTTTTTGCATATTTGTATTTTCCAGGGGACAACGCACCTAGAATTTCACTGTATTGAGTGAAAGTGCCAGCAGCTGACAGCATTGTCTTTGGTTGGTCTCCCTGACATCAGTGATCTGTTTCCCATGTACAGTATTTCCTAATCCTTGACTTAGAAACTTCTAAATGGTTAATAAATTTATTATTCACTGCACTAAGGCAGAGTGGCAAAATTGTTTAAAATTGGTTTACATGCTTCATTTTGCAGAAAAAATTAATGTTAAATGAGACATTGCAAAACATTTGAGCTATTTTTCCACCTTGCATAGGTGTAGGAAATGATAACTTTATCCAGCATATCAGCATGGCTGACCCATGCTTATTTACACAAACATACACAGATAGGCTATGTTCACATAACGTTTTTTGAGCTCTGTCTAAAATGACTTCCGTTATTTTGAGTCTAAAATAACAGACGTAATTTAGCTTTCTAGCCTTCCCTTAGTGCAATGACGGCTGTTGGTACATTATACTAGTTTGCGTTACTAATTGGCCTTTGGGTGCGTCTTAATTGAAAAGTCCAATGAATTTAATAGTAAAAACAAAGAAAAAGAAAACCTGTGTATGAACAACTAATTAAAAACTTCCGCTGTTTGAAAAAGACGTCCAAAAATAACAATCATGTTCAATGCATTGCCATTGCAGTCAGTTAAATCACTGAAGAAACGGACGTTACCTTAAATATCAAAATCGCCTGCCTTTTCTATATTTTTGACGTTGTGTGAACATAGCCATAGCCTGTTTAAAAATGTTCAATCTTCCAGTACATATCAGCTGCTGTATGCCCTGCAGGGAGCATTTTATTATTTCCAGTCTGGAGAGCAGGAGAGGTTTTTTATGGGGATTTGCTACTGCTCTGGACAGTTCCTGACATGTAAAGAGGTGGCAGCAGAGAGCAGTGTGTCAGACTGGAAAGGGTACACCACTTCCTGCAGCACATACAGCAGCTGAAAAGTACTGGAGGACTGGACATGTTTTAATAGAAGTACGTAAAAAAAATCTCTGGGACTTTGTGACACTAGTAGATTTTAAAGATTTTTTTACCCCCACTGGAGTACTTCTTTAATACATTTTTAATATCACTACTATACACAAAACGTTTGTAGAATTTTTAATATCAATCTGGTTTTATTTACTTTAAAGAATTTGAAAGTTAGTAGCACATATGTCACCCTTGCAATAGTAATGGAAAGTAGTGTATTCTTTCCAGACTGACACAGTGCTCTCTGCTGCCACCTCTGTCAGAGACAGGAACTGTCCGTAGCAGAAGAGATTTGCTGCTGCTCTGGACAGTTCCTGACATAAGCAGAGGTGACAGCAGAGAGCACTGTGTCACACTGGAAAGAATCCATCACTTCTTGCACGACATGCAGCAGCTGATAATAAAAGATTTTTAAATAGGAGTAATTTAGAAATTTATATAACTTTCTGAAACCAGTTGATTTGAAAGAAAATAATTTTGCTGGTGTACCCCTTTAGTTCACTTTTACCTTCTTGCTTTGATGTTAAGTGCAGCAACTGCAGCATATAAGCACCACACATATTCTATACATGTAGGCTGGGTTAATGCAGTGCATTTTTCTTTTAGGAAAAATATACTGTCAAATATTGTACATATTGCACTTCCATGCAAAATAAGTGATTCTTCACTTTTTAACGCTTTTTTTTTTTTTTAAATAAGCGCAAAAATAAATAAATAAATAAGTAAAATTTCGGTACTATAGTTAAAGCGCCTCTGTACCCACAATCTGACCCCCCAAAACCACTTTTACCTTCGGATAGCTGCTTTAAATCCAAGACCTGTCCTGGGGTCCGTTCGGCAGGTGATGCAGTTATTCTCCTAAAAACAACTTTTAATCCTGCATCGCTGTGTCTAACGGCCGGGGCTTACATTTGTATATGCATTAGGCTGGCACCACCTCTCCGTCCTTCCTCCCCACCCTCCTCATCATTAGGAATAATCCAGGAACATTTACTGCTGTTTGAGATTTGTACAGGTGTATTAACGATCCAGCCCTTGTTCATTATACACACAGGTGGGGAATAGGAAGCAATCTGCCTGGAGCATACCTAATGATGAGGAGGGTGGGGAGGAAGGACATAGAGGTGGTGCCAGCCTAATGCATATACAAATGTAGGCCCCGGCCGTTAGACACAGCGCTGTAGGATTAAAAGTAAATTTTTAGCACAATAACTGCATCACCAGCCGAACGGACCCCAGGACAGATCTTGGATTAATGCAGCTATCTGAAGGTACAAGTGGTCTGGGGGGGGCAGATTGTGGGTACAGAGTCGCTTTAACAACGTGAACTATTTTCACAACAACACTTTATCTAATTGTATACACAGTGTACGAAAGATAAATTGAGATGTAAATAATATAGAACTAAAGTCCTGAGTAAAAATAACAAACAAATAGAAACAAATTATTAAGTAAAATCATGTAATGACTTAAAATTTTTATTATGGAATATTTGGAAAATCTTCAAAGAATAAACATAACAGAAATGGAAGGAATTGTTGTGGAACAGTGGGTTCTCAAAATGAGAAATACATTTTAGATCCAGGACTAATAACTTTCATTCTGCAATCTTCAATAGCTAGTACATTGCTTGATTCAAAGCAAAAAAAAAAAAAAAAAAAAATACAGTTTTTGTCTTATTCAACTTCAAGTAAAGATGAATAGGCTTTCATCATGGACCTTGTCTTGACAATACAAATAAATGACTGTGATTTCTGAACACTTTCAAGGAGACCTGGAGATTCAATATGCAAAATTGTCCATTTTGTCTTTGAAAGTACTGCAATGTTTTATTACTAGCAGCTCGATGTAGTTACAGGAAAGGGCACAAAGTCTGCTGACTATAATGGGGTGTATATACAGAAAGTAATGTACCTTTTGTATTAGCTGAAACAATGAAAAAAGGTGTCCTATTATCAAACCTCAGCATAGTATCTCTCACCATTTCAATAGTTAAAATAGTTTGAATGCATAATATAATCATTTATAAGTACTTAAGTATGTATTCTTATATGTCTGTACAGGGGTGAGACCGCTTTTCTATATTTACATATGGCTATGTCCAAACCTAAGTGTGCGGCATAGTCGATGGCTATGACTCTACATATAACACCGTCCGTAGCATAGCAATGGACAGTGTCATACCGCCGGATGCTGGGCGGCGTTTGGCACGTTCCTGCAGTGGATACTGCTTTATCAGCTGCAGGAACATCATTTTTTTTCTATAATTGGCTTTCGCGCACTGTTAGGTGTGCCCGTAAATCAATTACCCTTTACTACAAAGTACGGCTGCCGGAGTTTAGTGATAAAAGTAATGTAAAAGCAAAAAACGCAACAGATTAATAAAAACTAGAAAAAGTACTAGATCCATGTGAACCTGAACACAGCAGAGAAGGAATTAGGCCAGGTAATAAAGATAATCAATGTAATCAGGTAAATACACAGTAAATACTGTATTTTCCGGCATATAAGGCGACTGGGCATATAAGACAACCCCTGACTTTCATTCAGATTGTAAGGGATTCGCCTTATACGCCGGAAAATGTTAACCCCTGCCTGACCGCAGCACTGCTAAAATCAGGCAGGGGTTAACTGCAGCTAAATGAATAAAATAACAAACAGTTAACTCACCTGGGCCCGTTCCCGGCCTCCGCGCGCCTTCTTCTCCGGTTCTGTTCCCCGGCGCAGGCAGTGTGATGTACACTGGCTGCTCCGGGGATGCCCGAAGCTATGCCAAGCAGCCGAGTGTCTAATCGGAGACGCTCGGCTGCTCGGGAAATTTTAGGAAGAATGACAGAGGCTTTGAGTACTTCCGGAGCCTCCAGAAGCCTCTGTCATTCTTCCGAAGCTCTCCCGAGCAGCCGAGCGTCGCTCGGCTGCTCGGGAGAGCTTCGGGCATCCCGTGTGTCACGCTGCCTGCGCCTACCCACCGTATGGGGCGACCATAAGAAGACCCCCGAATTATGGCAAGATTTTTCGGGGTTAAAAAGTCATCTTATACGCCGGAAAATACGGTAGATGAAATAATGTAAGTGAAGAATCAAACTGGATGTAGATTTTAGTCAAGCCCAGACAAATCTATAATTGAAATGTACAATGAATTGACTTGGGTTGACTGTGATTTTTTTTTCTTTTGCACACAGCCTTAGGCTGGGTACACACAAAGTATGACTTTGGCCACACTGTGACACAGCCATGTGAGACACAGCCGTGCTACAGAACCGCTGCTGTCAGTGAAGTTAAATAGCGGCCGTTGTTGCAGCTGCCAAGGCTAATAGAATCACGGGGATGCAAAGATGCTAAAGATGAGAACATAGTTTTGCCTCTTTATAAATCACTGGTCAGACCACACATGGAATACTGTTTTGGGTAACGGTATTTAATCAGGACATAGCTGAGCAGGAGCGGGTGCAAAGGAGGGCGACCAAGGAGGGTTACAGTACCAAGACAGATTATCCAGCTTGGGGTTATTTAGTTTACAAAAAAGAGGTCTAGGGGCGATCACAATGTGCAAATATATAAATGGACAGTACAGAGATCTTTTTAGTGATATTTTTATACTAAGGTCAGTAACCATGACAAGGGGGCATCCTCTACATCTACAGAAATAAAAGTTTCACCATAATCACAGATGTGGATTCTTTACTGTAAGAGCAGTGAGACTATGGAACTCTCTGTCACATAATATTGTCATGGCTGACTCATTATACAAGTTCAAGGGATAGATTTATGGGGATAAGTTGATCCAGGGATTTATTCTGATTGCCATATCTGAAATCAGCAAGGAATGGGGCAATTGGTATTCCTCTTAAGTTATTTTTTTCTTTTTGCCTTTCTCTGGATCACAATAGGCTTATAGGTTGGACTTTTCAACCTATTAAACTATTTAAAGGGATCCAATCACTTAAAAAAATATTAAAACACTCTCTGAAGCCGGGTTCACACAGCATATGACACTGGTCATTCCATTACCCGGCCGTTTAACAGTTCGGTCAGTGTCAGTGAAAATCATCCCGGCCAGTACTGCAGTACCGGCTGGATGAACTTCATTTATGTTGAATTGGTATGCGGGCACATCCGTATTTGCCTGCCTCCCAATTCACCATAGCACACAATTGTGTGAACTGACAGGTCTGTGCGGCCACTATTTCATGAATAGCTGGCGCACAAAACTGACATGTCAGTTTTTTGTGTGGCCCGTTGGAATCTTGTCCAGAGTGTATACTATGTGTATATACTTCGGCTGGGATTCCTTCTGACTTCTATGAAATGTATCTTTTGTATTAATCATGGCCATTGTTACTTTGCAACTACAGCCGTGATTAATACAAAAGATACCTTGTGTGAACTCAGTTTGCGGTTGTATGCTATAAATCCTGCATGTGGGCATCAGAACTGGACCACAGAGCAAAGAAAGAAAGTGGTCTTGTCTGGCTGGGTGTCCGTGCGTGTGTCATTTACTGTACATGGAGAAATGGTAACCAGATGGACTGTAGGAAGAAGGCAAGCTGTCGAAAAGATGTGCTATTCTGAAGCAGTTTTATGAAAATATTCCTATAACACAGCCTTAGCATGGGTTTATGAGTGATCAGTCATATCTGATCTGATCAGTTTCTATGAGAAGGTCAGTTATGTATATTCGAAATAAAAAAATAAAAAATAAAATGGACATAAAACAATCCATCAACAACTATCAATAGACTGTCAACATATTGTCATGGGATGTGTAATATCAATCACCGATAATGTCCCCAATTTTTCAAGAAAAAACACTGACAGTATATTCACAGGTTTTCAAGTTAAAAATCCTGAACATACTTCAAGAAAAGCTGCTCCTAAAACCGATCAGCTTTCTTGCAGATTTTTGTCCTGGATTTTCTATTTTGTGATGTGGACAGTACATGAGTTTGCAGTAGACAGTATTGCAGAACATATTAAATGTGAGCTGTGAAAAGTAACATAATACTAAAAATAAAAAATAAAAAGTTTATAACTTGCTGTGCTTGCCATCAGTCCAGGAAAACTGACTAGAGGTTATTTTACTTTGACTTAGGTCTCGATGTATAGGGGCCGGTATGCCCTTACTAAACTATATAGGTCATAAGTTAACCAGATTGTGTGTAGAGTCCAGTAGTTAGAAGTAGAGATGATCAAGTACTACCAATTACTATGCAGCGGGGGTGGGACAGGCACTAGGAGCACACAGGCAGTGAAAAAAAAGCATTTGCATTCATTGGATGGCTAAACCATGTGACCTTTACAGTAATTGAATAGTGGATTTGAGATTATCAGATGCTACTTGGAGCTAGACAGGGAGACAGTGTGTAGCAGAGACAGTCAGGTATCAGATGATTTTAGGCAGGACAGACACCCCCCCCCCCTTGTTGGGGCTAAAGCTATAGAAAGAACACATTTATCTAAAGATATACTGTGATTGGCTGAGCTAGCTTTCACTCTTGTCTCTAGAAAGACAGCCCACTCAGCCAATCACAGGCCACGGTGCTATTTCATCCTAACCAGCCTGTGATAGGCTGAGTGGGTCTTCACCTTAGAAGATGCTGGGACCGGACCGGAAAAGAAGCACTCCGAGGGAGCACGGACATGTATATATAAGGAATGGCCTTCAGAAAGCACATTAAAACAGCTAAAATCCTGCAGGTGTTTAGCTGTTTTAATACAATTTGTTAAAATCCGGTTCAGCGCGACATCAAAATTTGCCCAACCTGCCAAACCGAACTTTTGAAAGGTTCACTCATCTTTACTGCCAATGTATATCATTGCATTGTTTTGCATCTGGAACTTCCTAGATCTTCCCACCCAAGTATCCATTTATTTTGACACCACTCCTAACCCTTGAGCAATTTTTTTGTTTTGCCCAGACTTCCTCTTTATGCCATCAAGGAATGCTTTCAGAGAGGAGTATAATTCTGACAGTATCCATGATGATAAAGTATAATAAATGTTGTGACTCTGAATCAGTGCAAGGTCTATTTACTGATTTGGTCAACTTGATGCAAATTGATTGTATTTGCCTATACTGTAAGCTATAAAATAGTATTCAAACATTGTATAATCTTAACTTTACTTTATACATTTGACGCCCATTTATTTCATTTTATACAATGCAGACAAACTGTAATGCTCTTTTATTCATAAGTGTAAAGTATTAATGCTGTACCTTATCAATGATCACCTCAGCGTGTCGCACATTTTAACCTCCTGCTGTACTTGAAAACAACCATTGTGAAAGATGTTGGTATTGATGTAATCCAGCAGAGAACAGCCAAGCATAAAGCAATTTGCTGCTTAGATGCTGAAGCTGTTCAATATGGTTTTAAGATAAAGAAAACAGTTATTCTAGAGTAACAAAGGAATATGTTGTGACTTAACATATTGCCGAAACTGTGTCATTTAATAGAGCTTTTCCCTCACTCGCATCTGCCAAAAAGATCCTCTAGTGAGCCAAAGCTCTGGCATAACAATGGGCCTCAAAGATCTTGCAAAGGACAACTTATTTTAAAGTTGACTCTAAAGAAAATGGCCCAGATTGATTACTGAAAATGCACCACAATTGTTTTGCAATTTGCAGCAAAAAACAAACAAACAACAAAAACATACATGTTGTGCACTACTCATTTTGACACTTTTTCTGCCAAAATTGAATAAAGTAGATTGGTGTCAGGCTTTTACATGGCCCAACGCTTGATCTAAACGAGCTCCAATCAGGCCAATCTGTTTTAAACATGGTGTATTTCTTAAAATTTGAATCATGTGTAAGTTATTTGATTCCTTTTAATGACACGTCTTGTGTGTGTATGTATGTGTGTTTGTGTGTATGGGGGGAAGAGGAGACCACGGGGGCCACCAGGGTCCCCTCTGCCAGCTAGCCCAGCTAGAAAAGCCTTATGTAACTGCTAGGACAAATTTGCAGATAAGGATGGCCTTTAAGCCCAATTTAGCATGATTATTTTATTTTTATATGGAGGGGCACAGCAGAGGTTATTATTATTATTAATATCATTATTATGTTGGGTGGCACAGCAGAGATATTGCAACTAGGGATGCGACCTACAGGGGGACCTAAGTCCTGGGCATATTACCTAAACCGACGGCCTGGCTACTTGGGATGACTCCATGAGGGCTGGGGTAAGGGGCAATTTGGCTACTGGAGGAGGCTACCTGCAGGGAGAACCTTTCTAATGGGGAGAATATCTACAAAGGGGGCCTAGAAAGTAGAGGAAATTACCTGTGGGTGACATGGTAATTGAAGGAAATTATTTACAAGGTGGGACCTGGCTACAAGGGAATAAATGTATGGATAACACCTGACTAATGGAGGAAATTACATATGGAGGACCTACTGTACTTCTGTGTTGGAAATATCTACATTGGGCACCTATCTAATGAGGAGACTAGTAACTGGTAGACTTCCCTAATATTATAATGAAATACTGAGGGTATCAGTCTTTCTACAGGAGCAAACTACTTACCTAGTTGGGATGATGTACCCCTCCCCCAACCTATCTACCTACCTAGCCACTTTAATGTGTGAGATACTGTACTAGGGTGGCATTATGGCTATTTTGGGGCACTACATGTTGGGAAAGGTAAAGAGAGAGCTAGAAGAACTTGAAGATGTTTGTCTGGCAGGTTCTGCAGAGATTACAATATGGGGTCATTTATCCAGAGTCTGTGGTGCACTGGTACCTCAGAGGTAGTGCAGGTTTGTAAAGTGTGGTCCTTTGTTTCTGAGGCCTTTGTGTGTGAGGCAGTCAGTGCACTATGGCCACACATGGGATATTGCTTAAAAATGCAGAGTAAGACTATGTTCCCACAACGTAAAAATAAGGGCAAATAATGGTCATTGTTTCAAAACAATGGCCATATTTAATGATCATCAATGGCTGTTGTTTTGCAACAATGATCTTTTTTTTTCTTATTTTTACATTGTGGGAGCATAGCCTTAACAATATTAGTAATATTGAATTACATTTTATTGTGAATACCTCTTGTGTGTCAGGAAAAAATAATAATAGAAAATTAAAAAGAAAAAAATTAAATTTACAATTTTTCTTTCATTTTGCTTTGATTCCTGTAAACCACCTAAAGGGCTAACAAAGTTTTTAAATACTGTTGTAAATTCTTTGAGGGGTACAATTTCTAAAGTACAATTATAAAGTGGGTTTCTCATCCCCAAGTTTGTGGAAATTTGCTGACAACCTTCTAAGCTCTCTCATGTCTGAAAAAAGTAAAAGTAAATTTGCCAAATGATACCAACTGAAAGTAGACATATTGCAAACTCTTAACTAATATGTGTTGCATTACTATCTTTCTTACAAACAGAGAAAATGCTAAATTTTCACAAAACAGTGCAGTTTCACACAAACAAATGCACAATATATCAACCAAAATTTACCACTAACAAAAATTACAATGTGTCACAAAAACATTCTCAGAAACATTTGGATAACTTAAAGCATCACAAAGTTATTGCCACCCACATAGCATGAGACAGGTCAGATTTGAAAAACGGGCCTTGTTTATTAAGTGGTAAAAGCCTAAAAGGTAGCTGGTCCTTAAGGGGTTACATTAATTCATTCATATTTTTTGTATATAAACACTTATTCTTGTTTCTCTTTTCTAAAATTGAATCCTTTAATTACGTCAAAGTCACGAACCGCTTTGTGCAGTTTCCAATTTATTGCAAGAAGAAAAATCAAAATGTGGCAAACAATACTTAACAGGCCATATTGTTGTAAAACTTGACTTTTTTTTTTTCTTAAGGGAAATTTGAAGAATAGTTCACAGATGGTGAAATCCGTAGTTAATTTGATGTCTGTTTCTTCTTTTTTTTTTTTTTTTAATTGAAAGATTCTCCAGCAATCAATATCCACAGAGAATTTACAAAGGCATATGAACATATTTGTAGAAACATTAGTGTTTGCTGTCACTGTTCAAGCATTTCTAGTGGGTTGAAGTGTGATTAACAACATATGCTCCCCCCACCTCCCTTCATAATTGGCAACTAGTCATAGGAAGAAATATAACGTTTACACACTTAAAGAAAATAATTTTTTTGTAAAATTTTCTATCTTGTGTTAAAGTACATTTGCCACTACTTGGCCTATGGATATTGTTCTTTTCTTTAAATCTTATCTTATAACAAATGTGTCACAAATGCATAGATTCAGCCGTATATAAAGTATTCCAAATTTTTAGGGATGTGTAAGATTAGAACGCAGTCTGTTTGTTTATTTATTTATTTATTGATAACCATAGAAACATAGAGGAGTGTCGGAAGAAAAAGACCACTGGGTCCATCTAGTCTGCCCTTTTAGTATTTCTTATTATCTTAGAATAGAAATAATATGTTTATCCCAGACATGTTTAAATTCTGTCATTGTAGATTAACCAACCATATCTGCTGAAAGTTTGTTCCAAGCATCTACTACTCTTTCAGTAAAGTAATATATTTTGTAAAGTAAAATTTTGCTTGCTTCTTAAAATTCATATATCTTGCTCTTGGAAATCTGCCCAATGCCACCATGGGGAGGTTCACGTTAATATCCCTGTTCAGTTCTCCGCTACCCCCTTAGGATTCCTTGCACATATTTGTGAATAATTGTAAA
This sequence comes from Dendropsophus ebraccatus, assembly GCF_027789765.1. Lineage (NCBI taxonomy): Eukaryota > Metazoa > Chordata > Amphibia > Anura > Hylidae > Dendropsophus > Dendropsophus ebraccatus. The sequence goes on along the minus strand of NC_091460.1, from coordinate 139,630,357 downwards.
TAATTGAACATAGTTAGTTTGTATATATTTTCAGCATTTCCGGAACCATGTGTGTAGGGCAATTGAGCTATTGACCCAAGGACCTGTAGCCACCATGACCCTTTATTATTTATATTACTATATAAGTTTGCTGAGTACCGCTGTAGTTATTGTATACAGGATAACCACGGCAACGCCGCAGTGATCAGCTGACTAGTCTGGCGTGCAAAGTCACTGGATGTGACGTCATGCATAGGCAGAAGCGCACGGCAGTTAGGAATATCACCCCCCGGACCAGGACAGCAAATTTCTGCAGCCACTGCTTCCAGACACACCTGTTGTGCGCAGGGCACAGGGTGTACTGCGACTATCTGCCACTGAAGTAGTCGGCATGTATTTAACCCCGTCAAGTGATTTCTTGTGTAGAGTTTGGTACAGAAGATTATTGATGTTTGATGATTGATATTTGATTTCTTCTTTTCAGTTTAGCACTGTAGAGACCTATTCCCTTCACTATAACTCACCTCCCTGAGGATTCCGGCAACCCGGAGGAAATGCGTCGGAGGGTAAGGGACCTGCATTTTTTACATAGGGTCACATAGGGCTTGTACCAAGGGGTAGAACGGGGTAGGGGTCGCCCTTCTTAGGGCGAGTTTCCCGCTCAGCCCTGAGCGAGCAGGGGTAGATATCTTACATTGTTCGGGTTGGGTACAATAGGGTGATTTTGTCCCTTCCCCATACATATCCTCCAACCCTGACGTACAGACCACTGTTGAATCACTGGTATAGGACAAATGACATTTAATCCAGTGGGACTTGCGAGTGTGTATCGGTGTTCAGTGGTTTTTAATTGGTGGTAGTTTACTTAGACAGTGGACATAAATTAGATATTGGTGTTTGTTGGTGTGTGTTTGTGGGGTATCTTTTGATGATTATGAATAAAAGTTAAGTTTTATATTTGTATGCACCCCTTTCTAGGAATATATTATTTTGAGCGGTGGTGCCTTTCCACAGACTCAACACTTGGCTCTGTGAACTGTGGTTATGATACTGTAATACGATGCCACAAGTCAGTTTGTAAAAATTCCCTCCGAGATCCTTCACAATCAATTGTGCTGGTACTTTTGCATTCACAGCAAGTGAGCCACAAAGTGACAGAAAGTGTAAAGATGCAGAGCAAGGTTACAGAGTGCTGAGGTACAGAATACAGAAAAAATGGTCAACACTTATCACACAGTAAAACGGTCAACACTTATAACACTTAAAGGAAAATCTGCTGATAGCTTGCCCAATAGGGACTGTATAAAGAGAAAAGAACAGAGGATCCAGGACTGATCCTTGATGAACCCCAACAGTCGGTGGAAAAGGGGGAGAAATACAACTAGTGAATGCCACACTAAAGAAGCCATCAGAAAGGTAGGAAGAAAAACAAGAGTGAGCAGAACCCGTAGGCTATGTTCACACAAGGTAAAACTGCGGCCTTATTTCTCGCCGCAGAACTACGGCCGTAGTTTTGCGGTGTGGAACAAAGCCTTATTTGCAATGGGATCCCGGCAGGAGCGTACACACATCTCATCCGCTCCGGCCGGGATCCCATACGCCGCCGGAAAAAACTGACATGTCAGTTTTCTGCGGCTGGAATTCAGTGAATTCCGGCCGCAGAAAGCCCTGTCAGTTCACACAGTAAAGCGAGTAGCTCCGGCTGCTCGCTTCACTGTGTGCTATGGTAAGCTCTGATGCGGGAGCGTGCTGATGCGCCCGCATCAGAGCTCTGCGGCCGGAAAGGTACTTAAATACCGTCCGAGATGATTCAGCCAGAGACCGGCCGGGGTCACGGAACGGCCAGTGTCATACGTTGTGTGAACATAGCCTTAAAGTGTACCTGTCATTATAACTTTCAAAATCTAAATGAAAAGAAGATGTGATATAAAGCAAGTTTGCAATTTACATTTTTTTTTTTTTAGTTATCATGGAAAACACGACACTTCCTATTTTCTGACTGTTTTGTTCTCAAAAACAGGAAACAGTCAGGAAACAGGAAGTACATTGTTTCTAGGCAATCTAAGCATTCACAGAGAGAAGACTTATGGACACATTGAGCTGTGACTCTCTGTACTGGCCAGAATTCCTGTGTGTAGTCTCTTTTTGTCAATCAGCAAAAGTCAGAAAATCTGCCTTCAGGAGCCTGGACCTGTGGATACAGTAAGTATAGCTGTTATATAGCAGCCTTCAGGAGCCTGGACCTGGATACAGTAAGTATAGCTGTTATATAGCTGCCTTCAGGAGACTGGACCTGGATACAGTAAGTATAGCTGTTATATAGCTGCCTTCAGAAGACTGGACCTGGATACAGTAAGTATAGCTGTTATATAGCAGCCTTCAGGAGACTGGACCTGGATACAGTAAGTATAGTTGCTGTATAGCAGCCTTCAGGAGACTGGACCTGGATACATTAAGTATAGCTGTTATGTAGCTGCCTTCAGGAGACTGGACCTGGATTTCTGGTAAGTTCAGCTTTGGTTTAAAGCATGAAAATAATAATAATAATAATAATAATAGAAAGATCCTTAGACTTTACTGTTGTTATATGGGTTTAGTATTAGTATTTGGATTTCCAGCATATTTGACGTCAAATATCTAAAACATTGCACTGGGGGGGGGGGGGGAGGCGCATATGATAAATCCCTTGTTGTTCATCTCTTCTGCCATCATATAGCTGAGAATTTTATAAACCGCGAATATACGCACATAGTTTTGAGGTTGATGCGTTCGCTTGAAAGTATACCATATACGCCCGCACAGTGCACACTACGTATGAGCTTACGGCCGGATCGTATACGGCGCCGTGAAAAATTAACAAGACCAATATTTGAGGACGGAAATGTTGAAACTCACGGCAGTGGATTTTCATGCGGTCCCGTACGAAGTGCTTATTGCAGCCAAATTGAACTTGATTTTTCGATCCAAAAGGTTCTGTATGGTTGACGGGGCTGGGCGAAGATTTCCAAGTAAATGACCTGCCTCAGATCGCTTCGAAACAAGCTAGGAAAGCATAACTGTACTACGGGTGTATGATTGCGGTTCGTACGCATCCGGCGGCATGTTGATTTTTCCCATGCCCGTAGTTTCAGCCGCACATGTACGGCGGCGTGTGAAATGCGGCCGGACTCATATGCAGTGTGAACATAACCTTAAAGAGTAAAAATCTGCCATTGCTTTGCAATAGGTGACTTAATGACTGAACAACCAACACTCAACAAAAAATATCATCTGTCTAATTACCAATATTTCACCTGATGGGTGGCAAAAAGCAAAAAGACTGTTCAAAAACAGCAACAAGTTGGCTATGGAGAGTAAGAGAGAGAGGTGAAAACTGGAAACAGTAAACTCTGAGCAAACTATTAAGTATTCTGAATGGTTATACATAACATAATAAATGAGAACTTGTCCATTTATTTTCCCGTGATCGCAAAGTAAGAAAAGATGATTGACATTCAATGAAACTTGAGATTCTGCTGCCTGTAAGCATCTGTACCCTATGAATTATAAATAAGATTCATGTGTCCAAATGTAGAAAGTAATATAGAAAATGCCATCTATGTCAATGAATTAATGTGAAGCAGATGTCTTTGAATTAAGGACACCCAGGTGCTGCCAGGAAGCCAACAGTATAGAATATGGATGCTTGTTAAACATCTGGCATCCACATACATTGCCAGGTGCATTTATTTGAGAGTATATTTTTCCAAGTATAAGCAAAACAGGTTTGGTAATTACAGGATATCAGCATTTCTCAAATATAGTTTGGTGTACTATTCCAAACAAAATCACAAGAAGCTTTCGGTAGAATAAAGAATAAATAAGTATTTTACTTAAAAAAAGATTTCCATTGGTTGTTTTTGTTGTATTTATATTTTTAATGTCAAAAGCTAAATTTGTTTGGAGGAGTGAATTTATTGAGGCACTAAAGAAAGAAATGAACAAGAAGGAAAGCAAAAAAAAAAAAAAAAAAAAAAACTAAATAAAATAATAATAACAACAACAACAACAACAACAATAATAATAACAACAATGATAATGCGTAACAACTAGAGATGAGCGAACCTCGAGCATTCAATGTAACCAATTGCTAACTACTGCTAATGCACCATATATGGTTTTTTCAAGTGAAATTACAGCTCCCAGTATGACTTTAACGATGATAAGTGTATTCTGGGAATTATTGTTCTGCACGTCACCACTTCAATGTACCAGTGAATACTGTGCTGATGGAACACAGTCAGGCAGAATATCAATGACATTTAGTGGCTTACAGGTGATGTCTGGATCTGGATTCATTCCTTTTGTTTGCGTCTGCTTGTGTAGCAGATCATCTTTCTATGTATGAAGACTAATAATCACCTAAAAGTGCTAGTCTGAAACAATTCCATACACTGTTTCCCCTTTAAATGGCTCTGTGTCCCCGAAATATGTTTTAATACATACCATACTCTGTGAAATTCATTAGTTTACACACTAATCCTTTTGAAATTCCTTACACTACACACAATGCCCCAGAAATTCATTATATTACACACTATGCCCAATATTAACTAGAATCTACACTATGCACTTGATATTAAAAGGAACCAATCAGGACATTAATGCTGATAAGGCTCCCAGAACGTCTGCACGGACCTCACAGCCGGGTCTCCTATCATGTCGGGGGTTCTAGAGTCATGTCATGTCCTAGTACATTTTAATCACCTCTAACGGGCTACTGTGCCCTTCAATCACTCCCACAGAGCGTGCCGAGAAGCAGAGAGTCGTGACTAGGACACCGCCCAGATTACTAGTCACGGTTCTCCCCCTGTGATTAAAAGGCGATTTACCAAGCCTTAATACATGTACTTGTGTCCACCTGTGTGTTTGTGTGTGTGTGTGTGTGGGGGGGGGGTCTAGCAAATGATGATGTACTGTAGGTTTGACAATAAATTAAAGATGTTTCTAACTTAAAACTAAATTGTCCCCTATCCACAGGGTAGGGGACAAGTAAGAGATTGTGGGGTCCCTCCTCCATACCTCTGGTGATCACCTCCATACCTCTGGAGATCAGTCGCCGGTTCCTTTGTTTTGAATAGAGACACAGGTGCATCTCTCTCTGGCAGCTCCATAGAGAATGAGTAGAGAAGTTGGTAATGTGTCGTACCCGCAGTTCTATTCAAAATGAAGACGCTAGGGGCGAATCTGGATTGCCGGGGGGGGGGGGGGGGGTACAGAGATCGGGGTAGGGTACACATAAGGTGACTCAACTGGAGGGCTGTAATAGCTGTGGCCCTGTGGTGCCTTTGTAAAGGTTTTTCATTTCTAGAAAAGTTGTTTTTTTTCATGGGGGGGCTAGTGACAATATACCAACAGCCTAAACTGGTTGGGGATGACCATCACTGGTCACTTTACTATTTAAATGCCCCAATCAATATTGATTGCAACATGTAAACTGTTTTGACAAATGACATCGGTGGTGCGGTGGCCCGATCGGTAGACCCCAATGTCTTTGTGGTGCCAACCTGATCTCATGGCAGCCCAAGGCTTCTGGGCATGCTACATATCAATCTACTAGTACATATGCCTACAATGAACACATAATCACTACAAAAAACTCTTTATTGATTTACACTATCCTATTCATAGACATACAAGATCCCTCTACTGCCAACCCCCATCAAACACATATGACAACACTATGTCCTCTGCATGCTTTATCATATGCATAAGACAAAAGGGAGGGCACAACCTAGTGCAGTATCTTCAGATCCGGATCAACAGTGTAGTGAAGGTGTAAAAAACGCTCACCCAGCTTAGGTGGCTGTGCATGAAAAGGCACAACATTATGGATAGGCTCCAAACACAGATCTTATTATCGCTGCTCGCTGGGGACTGTCACCAGCTGCTCAAATGTAGACAGATGCACAGGAAGGTAGACTCAAGTCTAAACTGTGATTCCCTTTGGGCGTGGGTCATTCTCCGATCACTAGAACTCCACAGCTTCATGTAGAAAGCCACGACCAGTTGTGGACCACTACGGGTTTTATTTTAAAATTTTGCAATGTGTTTTGGCCGTTCAATACTTGTGGGCCTTTCTCAAGCTAAACCAAGAGGTTAAAATGCTTTGCAATTTAAAAAAAAAAAAAAACAACACGTAGTGGTATATAACTGGTCATGGCTTTGCACATGAAGCTGTGGAGTTCTACTGATTGGAAAATCACCTGCGCTCAAAGGGAATCCCAATATTGACTTGATCCAGTCTACCTTCCTGTGCATCTATCATGTGCGTGGTATCAATGATAAAAATGACCTTACATTTTACCTGATGCAGACATGCTAATAACTTGAGAGCTCACCGCCACAGCCCTGACATGTGTTTCTACCGCTTGTCCTTCTTCAGGTTACCCATCCCTGATTAAGATAATATTTATGTTATTTTATGATACATTAGTGAGTCTGTCTCTTTATTACTTTTGAAATGGTGCCTTTAAAATAATTATAAAAAAAATTGCATCAATATGACATGCATAAAAAAATTCTAATTTGTTTTTTTACACCAGGAAACTGAAACTGACACAAAGCTGTTAATCAATGACCCCAACATTTTATTTTACTTCATGTCTTACCAATTTAGATCTACTCTTATCCGTGTTAAGCGTATACCATCAATTGAAATGAATGGAAAATGTAAAAGGAGGGCTTCTAATGGCTAGATCACAGGTTATAGGTACACAGTTACATTAATGGCTTAAACATATACCTGCAATTGCTTTGTCCCTCTGACAAAAGATAAGCAATCTATTTCTATCTGTCTCCGATGCCAGTTCTCCAAACAGGATTCAATGGTCTATTCTGCTACAATTCATAAATCAGAAAATCAGAGTAACCCTGGGGAAGAGCATCTACTAAAGGGAGAATTTACATGTAAATGCACTGAGCAGTGTGTATTCATAGGCAAATGCTATGTATTTATATAGTATTAGGCAATCACAATGATGAGGGAATAAAACTAGAACACACAGGTAGGAAGAGAAGAAAAGCTGAAGATGGTGCTAGATGTTCTTTGGTTTAGCTAATGTAGACAAATCTTTTCAGAAATATATGTATCTGTAGAGATGACCAACATCTTGTGCAGAGACAACAATCTGTGCCTACTGATCTTGCTGATATCCTTATGCTATGGCCACAGTGTTGAAATATAACATCATTCCACTGTAATTTACAGGTGGATTGGTTACTAACAGACTCTAATTGCAACTAAGATTCCTATTACACAGGCCAACTACGGCACGATCATTTTTAGTAAACGGCGTCAATCTGCTAGATTGGCGCTTGTTTACTGGAACTATCGGGACGGCCCGATAATTGGGCAGTAAGGGCTGCATGGACATTGTTAACAATGTCCATGCAGCCCTTGCCCAAACCTGAAACCTTACCTGTCCTTTCTCCCGGTCCTCTCTCTTGTGCTCCTCTTTCTGGTCCCGGTGACAGCGTTGTGCTATTACATGTAGAGATGATCGAATAGCGGAAAATCTTAGGTTCTATAGAACTTGAACCTTTCGCATTTGATTCAGGCAACCTTCCCGGTCCGTGGGGGAGGAAACAGCACAAGTACCACCTGGAATTCCGGGCTTCAGCCTAGGTAATAGGCTGTATATCAGAATTTCAGGCGGTACCCAGGCTGTCCCCTCCTTCCCCACGGATCAGGAAGGCATCAGGAATCAAATGCGGAATTTCGACAAGGTTCGAGTTCTATAGAACCTAAGATTTTCCGCTGTTCGATCATCTCTAATTACACGCAGCAATGCGCAGGCAGCGCCGATGATTTTAGGTCCAAACCTAAAAAAACGATAAGATGATGAACGTTGTCATCGGCTGATCGTTGTCTCTATTACACAGAGCAATAATTGATCGAATTCCTGTGTAATAGGGCCCCAAGTCATTCTTTACTTAAATGATGCAGAAAAAATGTAAGAGTGTAACTGCAATACCAGACATAAAGATCTCTGCATGGGTTTTATAGGGGCTATGACATCACCCTAACGCTATATTCACACAATGTATTAATTCCGTTAACAACAGCCATTCTTTTAACTCAAAAAGACACACCATGGCATAAATGCAGGTCACAGTGCTGGAATTGGTCTATAAAGCCAGCTTAGTACCAACTGCAGCTCTGTGGCGTGCATGTACATCATGGTGTGTACCAGATGGTCATACCGTACTTGTACATCATATGGAAAGAATAAATTGCAATTAAAAGACTTGTTCATTTAAAAAAAAAAATCTTTAAAGCAAACATGCCAGAAAGAGCCACAAATTTGTAATTTACTTCTATTAAAAATTTTAAGTCTTCCAGTACTTATCAGCTGCTGTGTGTCCGGCAGGAAGTGATGTAATCTTTCCAGTCTCAAGAGTAGGAAAGGTTTTCTATGGTAATTTGCTACTGTTCTGGACAGTTTCTGACATGGACAGAGGTGGCAGCAGGGAGCACTGTGTCAGACTGGAGAGAATACACAACTTCCTGCAGGAAATGCAGCGGCTGATAAGTACTGGAAGACTCAAGATGTTTTTAATAGAAGTAAATTACAAATCTCTGATACTTTCTGACACCAGTTGATTTAAAAGAAAAACATTTTTGGTGAACATCCCCTTTAAAATCCCCCAAATGAGCACTGTATAAAACCTATTAAGAAAGAACACTTCGACGCCAGTTAAGAAAGATAGAAAAAGAGTAATTAAAAATATATTCTTTTTCATTAGAGTTCAGCAAATGTTAAATCAATACAAGGATACCTGAACATTTTAACTTGCTCGTCCGTCTAGTCTTCTTGTTCTCGTTCAATATTTTATGATAATTAAAAAAAAAATGTGAATTTCTCTTACGGCCCTCCTGAAATAATTATCAGCCTATCATCTCTGGGGATATTTCTTGCACCCTGACATGATATAGATAACATGCGACAAATTGATCAGTCTCATGAAAATGCTTCTCTACTGTTCTCTATTAAAAAGCAGCAATTAAAGGCATTGGTTACACCAATTTACATGTCCTTCTTGTTTAAAGGTCTGAGCTATAGAACAATGATCTGACTGCATTTGCTATGCATTAATATTAATTGTCAGAATCATATGAGAATATTTCATCGAATTCCAGTAAATACATTAGAAGTTGAATGTCGTTCCTTGCCATAAATCCCATTTCAATTACTTCCATCACCGGAGTAAATTTTTGAAATAGTTTAATACATTTTGCCTTTGATTGTTTCAATTAAGCAAATAAATGGTGTTTTCGTTTAAAAAGCTTAGACTTTATTGTGACATTTATTGTAATGATGCCATATAAAACTGCAGGATGTACTCAAGCAATAAGGAGAAAACTAATCACAATCATTTTACAGCTATTTAATGGTTGACATAATAAGTATGGCTATATCCGATCCTAAAATTAAAAAAAGGACACTAACACATTGATAGGAGGTGATCCTGTTGTTATTAAAAACTGGTACTTAAAGGGAAACCAACGGCGGGTTAGAATAATCTAAGTTGCGAATACATTCCCGAAAGAGATACTGAGGGACAAGGTCGTTTTCTTACCTTCTTCATCAGCACCGTTTTCCTGCAATCCTTCATTTAAGTGTTAATTTAGTGGTTTGGTGCACTGGGACAGGACTACAGCCCTTGGTGCACCCATCCACTGACCCTGTTTAAGCTCTATGGCCATAGCACTGCTACACCGCAGTAGGACAGTGCTACAGCCACTGATTGGCTAAGAGGGCCCACTATATCACATCTCCGAACCTAGAAGAGGCTGCCCACCATTTACTGGAGTAGTGTAGTGGAGGCAGTAGCGAGTAAGCCTGGGAGATATTTTTTTCACTCACCCCCTCTCTTGGCATAAAGCTTAAAGGACAACTCCCACAAAAAATTTTTTTTAGCTTATTTAACACACATTACAAAGTTATATAACTTTGTAATGTGGTTAAATACCCGGTCTGGCCCCCTTCCCCCACTTTCGGACCCCCGACCCCCCCCGCCCGGAAGTTAAAGAATATATACATTACCTATTACGGTCGTCACGGTCTTCTTCTCCCGGGCGGCATCTGGTGACGACGACGTCAGAGCCGGGGGGCGGTCCGGGTCTTCTTCCTCCTCGGCGTCTTCATAGAGAGTGAATGGGACGGAAAAGGCTGCTGGTGCACATGCGCACCAGCAGCCTTTTCATTGGCTGGAGCGCATCACATGGCTTCCAGCTTGCTCAGCCCTGATTGGCTGAGGTTGCTGGAAGCCATGTGATGCGCTCCAGCCAATGAAAAGGCTGCCGGTGCGCAAGCGCACTGGCAGCCTTTTCCATCCCCAGGACCCGGAAGACAGAGACATCGCTGGACGGCGGACGGCAGTGACGGTGAGGCGGACGGCGGGCGAATGGAGTGGCGATCGTCACCGGAGGGATGGTGAGTATGGTGTCTGTGTGTGTCTGTGTTTTTTTTTTGGGGGGGGGTCCCGCGGGAGTTGTCCTTTAAACTTTCACTGTCATTATAACTTTCAAAATCTAAATCAACCGTAGCGTAGAGGTGATATAAAGCAAGTTTGCAATTTACTTTTTTTGTTGTTGTTATCCTGGAAAACACGGCACTTCCTGTTTTATGACTTTTTTTTCTGAAAGAGTCAGAAAACAGGAAGTCGCATGTTTCCCAGGTCATTTGAGGGACTAAACACGTGAGTCACGGCTCAATGTGTCCATCGATCACATGACTGCCTTCTCTGTGAGTACTCAGTTGGCCTGGGAAACTTGGGACTTCCTGTGTTTAGATTTTTTGAAGAAAAAAAAAACTGAGTAATAACACAGGAAGTGCAGTGTTCTTCATGATAACTGGGGGAAAAAAAGAATGTAAATTGCAAACTTGCTATTTTTCACGTCTACTGTTGATTTAGACTTTGAAAGTTATAACGACAGTGACACTTTAAATTATAAATACAAATTAATGCTATATTTATACATATAATAGTTTTCAAGTGTGATACCAAAATGACTAACAGTGCAAAAAATATAAAACATTTAAAATAACATTAGAATGAATCACTCACCATAACAGCCAGGAGATCTTCACACGTCTTTAACAGAACTATTTATATTCTAAAACTTTAGATATGTTACCTTATTCTTTAAAACGCATCCTTTTAATTCTTTTAAAGACATTTACCAGAAATCTAAGTAATGCCAAGATTTTAACATATATTAACATTTTATATCCATTATGTTTATTTATTGAGCAGCAGAGTCAATAAAACTAATTGCCCTGTTACTGTAAAAGTTCAAAACATTTGGTTTAAACTTAATCTTACAACTTTAAGTGGTGTATAATAGGATCTCACTGCTTGAACTGTTACATTTGTACTTCTGATCATTAACAGCTTCCACTTTTAACATAAGACACCCTATTACATGCGCAGCAGTGACTTTTCTCATTGATTGAGCAATGTAATGTTTTAAAATGTACCAAAAAACAGGCCATTTGTAGACCGTCGTATAATGCTACTTTGCAAAAAGGACACTTAAAAGAGAGAGTGTATATATATATATATATATATATATATATATATATATATATATATTTATTTATTTCACAGTGATTCAATTGACTGTTTATGCTAATTTATGGTGGTGAATAGTTTTTTTTTTTTTATTTTCCATTATGTATATGTATAGTAACTAGAGTTAAGAATCGAGAAGGATCGGGAAGGCAAAAGCAGAAATGCAGAAATAACAGTAAAGCAAGTTTACATGTTATCATTAGAGTGAATTCTTCTTTATGTGGATGTCATTCCTAATTAAAAGCTAAATCTAGATGGCACATTCTGTTTAATCCTATGAGGACCAGGCCCAAAGTAACCCAGTGGACCGTGCAAAGTATCATTTTTGTGTTTTCCTTTTTTTCCTCCTCCACTTCTAAGAGCTCTAACACTTTCATTTTTTCTATCTACAGGGCCATGTAAGTGCTTGTTTTTTACACCAGTAGTTGTAAATTATAATGGCGTCTTTTATTCTACCATAACATGTATGACAGAACCCCAAAAATATTGTTTATAAAGGTATAAATTGGTGAAATCGTAAAAAAGATTGCAATATGATAACGATTGGGGGGTTCCTGTGTGTACGTAATGCACAATATGGTAAAAGCGACATGGTATCATTATTCCATAGGTCAGCCCAAACACAACCATATGCAGGTTTACACAGATTCTCTAATGTTAAATATATGTTGTTGTTTTTTTGCAATTAATTATTAATAAGATGGGCCTATTGTGACGCTTATAACGGTTTTAGTTTTTCACCTACACCATATTTTTTCCGCCATGATCTCTAATTTTATCAATACCATATTTGTGTAGCTCAGACGTTTTGATCACTTTTTAATACATTGTTTATATATAATGTAACAAAAAATCAGTAATCCTGGTGCTTTTTTCCCTCTTTTCATTTACGTTGTTTGACAGTCGCAATGACGATTGTTATATTTTAATAGTTTAATAGACAATTACGCATGCTAGGTATATAATGTGTTTATTTATTTTTATATGTTTTATTTATATAATGGGAAAGGGGGGTGATTTTAACTTTTATTTGGGGAGGAGCTTTGGGGTATTTATAAAAACATTTTTACTTTTATTTTTCATACATTTTAAGTCCCCCTGGGGGACCTTTACCTGAAATTATTAGATTGCAGACACTGTGGAATGCTATGCGCTTAACGAGCAGATCACTGTTCGGACCGCACGGAGGAAGGTAAGAGACCTCCGGTGGTGCGATATAGAGATTGGGACCCCCGCAGTCACACACGGTAAGTGACAAGGGACTGCCCCTGTCACTTACACTTAAATACTGCGGCATTTAAGGGGTTAATGACACGCTGCAGCCTGTCATTAACAGTGAGGGCCGGGCTGCAGCTTGCCCCCACCTCCTATGAAGCACGCTCCGCAGCGCTTCATAGCACAGGACGTAACCCATGGCGTACCGGTACGTCCCAGGTCACCTAGGGTTTAAAGGGACTCTGTACCCACAATCTCAAACACCTCCCCCCCCCCCCCAATTGCTTATACCTTCGGATAGCTGCTTTTAATCCAAGATCTGTCCTGGGGTCCAGGTGATGCAGTTATTGTCCGAAAAATAGCTTTTAAACTTGCGGCCCTGTGTCAAATTGTGCCCTAGAGTGTCTATGCCCTAGGATTGCAACACCTCGCCATCCCTCTTCCCCAGCCTTTTCACCATTAGGAATGCCCCTGGCTAGGATTTCTCCTAATCATTACTTGTCTGAAAACTGCACATGTGTTAGATCGTTAAAGCACCTGTGCAGTGTTCAGACAAGTGGTGATTAGGAGAAATCCTATCCAGGCGCATTCCTATTGATGAAGAGGTTGGGGAGAAAGGACAGCGAAGCAATGCAGACCTAGGGCACAGACACTCTAGGCCACACCAATTCGTCTTTTAGGACAATAACTGCATTACCTGCCGAACGAGGTGGCAGATTGTGAGTCGCTTCAAGGCTGGGCTTACACTTTCATTAAGTGCCTCTGTTATGTTGATGGCAGCATGACTCTACTATACACACATATATATATATATATATATATATATATATATATATATATATATATCCCCAATGTGTGTACTTGGTGATTTAAAACTGAGTCAGATGGTCTGTTCAAAAATGGACAATATGGATCCCATTGACTTTACTGGAGTTTGTTGGGTTTCCATCCCGTGTCCTTCTTTTTTTTTGTAGGATATGAGTGGACACTAAATTACTGCTTCAAAATAGAGCCCTAATAATGTGAACCCGGTCTAACTGTGATATAAGTTTCAGTAAGATAACAATACCAATAAAATAATTAGCAATATTCCAATGTACTAGCTCATGTCAATATTATACATTTAGACTTCAATTTCTAAAAGCATTGATTTGATTTGTGTATGATACAATATGTAGGAACCTGCAGTACTGAGAACAATGGCAACATTTTAACTCAATAAAGTATTGTATTGCCCCCCAAAAGTTATACAAATCCCCAATATACACTTATTACGGGAAATGCTTATAAAGTGCTTTTTTCCCTGCACTTACTACTGCATCAAGGCTTCACTTCCTGGATAACATGGTGATGTCACTTCCTGGATAACATGGTGATGTCACTTTCTGGATAACATGGTGATGTTGCTTCCTGGATAAAATGGTGATGTCACTTCCTGAATAACATGGTGATGCCACTTTCTGGATAAAATGGTGATGTCACGACCCGAATCTCAGAGCTGTGCGGGCTGTTGCTGCTGCAGAGGATGAAGGAAGAGGGACACTGAGGGACACAGGGCACTGGAGGGACACTAAGCATCCCCCTGCCATCATCCTCTCCAGCAGCCATAGCCTGCACAGCTCTGGGAGCTCACCATGTTATCACCATCACCATGTTATCCAGGAAGGGACATCACCATGTTATCCAGGAAGTGACATCACCATGTTATCCAGGAAGTGAAGCCTTGATGCAGTAGTAAGCGCAGGGAAAAAAGCACTTTATAAGCATTTCCCGAAATAAGTGTATATTGGGGATTTGTATAAATTTTGGGGGCAATACAATACTTCTCCTTTAATTACCTTACTGTATTTTCTTACAAACTATAGTGTTACACATAGAACTTACTGGTGTGCTTACTGGTTCTTGAGATGTAATTTAGGTATTGAATACATACATACCAAATGTATATAGATTAAAAGACAGATAAATAGATTACATTGATCAGTTAAGCTTATTACACGAGCGATGATGAATTGGTTGCATTGACTGAACAGGCTAGGCTGATTTGGTTAATTATTAGGGAAAGGAAAAACTTAAATACATTTTTTAGAAAGTAATTGAAAAAACTAGAACACTGACATAAAATCATTCCAGGTGAGAAATATTCATGTGAACACAGAAAATGTAGTTCTAAAGTGCAAAAGATCCTAGAGCATCAACCTGTACCCTATGCTTTCTCACATCTACTGTATATTACAGATTTTTATAAATTTATTCTATTTTTAAAAAAAAATCCCAAATCAGTGCTCATCAGCTGCTGTATGCCCTGCAGGAAGTGATGTATTCTTTCCAGTCTGCAGAGCAGGAGAGGTTTTCTGTGGGGATTTGCTACTGCTCTGGACAATTCCTGACATGGACAGAGGAGGCAGCAGAGAGCACTGTGTCTGGCTGGTGAGAATACACCACTTCCTGCAGGACATACAGCAGCTGATAAGTACTGAAAGACTTTTTTAATATAAGTAAATTACAAATCTTCTGGCACCAGTTGATTGGAAAGATTTTTTTTTCTTTTTGTAAAAAACAACAACAATTATTATTATTATTATTATTATTATTATTATTATTATTATTATTATTATTCATAAGAACTTTCCAGTAGACCATTAAGGAGGGATTGGAGTATAAGTGCATAAATAAAAGGGGAAACTTAAAATACAGGGTACTGTACAATTCAGAACCAGATCAACCTACTCTACCACAGTATGGAAGTGATTAGAGGGTGTCACTGTCATCTGGATGCAGCATGAGAATGGGTCGCTATAGCAAATAGAGACCAGACAGTCAGTCAATGGCAAGCATGATACTCTAAAATACAGAAGTATCAGTCTGGGATGAGGCTAGTTCTTACTGGACTAGATGTCCAAACAAGTTTTAGTAAACTATAGAAACAAATATTCTATTTAAAAGTCCTTGCAATCCTGGCAACATTGTGTGGTTATTGTGAGTGAATTGGGGGCCACAGCCCTCGGATCACCCTCAAAATGCAAACCCAACCTAAGTCGTCTACCTATCACAAACAGCACATGAAAATGAATGGTTGTGGTCAAGGTCCATAGATTTTTATTCTACTACCTAGATTGAGTTGGCTTTTTTCCTTTTCCCATTAGATCGCTCTTTTATAAGAGGGTTACAAGATAATTTTCTTTTTGTAATTCATATGAATGTATTGGTTGTACCATCCAGTGATAAACAGACATAGGTAACGTCCAGATTCATTGCAATGTAGGATGTTCTCTAGGATTTCACATTTCTACAGATAATGATTCCACTTTTTGAAAATGAAAACGATTTCCACATAAAGTAGCACATTTCAGGATAGGCCATGAACCATGAAACACAATTTACTCAATCAATGATATAGCTGACAGCAAGCCATGTTTCTATACATAAAAAGCAGAAAATGTAAAGGTGTAAATACAATCTAGATTGCCATCTCAATACGGCTTCAAGAAGTAAAAGCTGAACTCTATAATTTGTTCTTAATAGTTTCACTCCTCACAGGTGACACGCTGATCGCCGGGTTGTCCTTTCCCCTTGCTCCATCACATTCCCTTATCCCAATGTAATATGTTGCTTGTTGACAAGTTCCTAGTACATTCCCCAAATTAAAAATGCTGCAATATCATTCATATTCCCCAAGCAGTAAATTTAGAGGCAGCCATACTATGCATCACTTTATAACATTATCATATGTCAATTCTGAATATCAGACTCGGAACTCATCAGATTCCAATTTACACAGATTATTGAAACCTGAAAATGAGGAAAGATAAATGATACTGTACTGCTAATATATGGATATTTACACCTAAACTAATTGTATTGATTCTTGAAAATTAACGTTCTATGTCCCTTTCTGCCTTAGGCTATGTTCACATGTTGTTCTATTTTTTTTCCCTAATGAAATCAGTGTCAGTTCTTTTCTGCAGGGACTGCATTGCGTTGAATTCAATGCAAAGCTGCCCACTGTGTTCCAACATTGTTTTTTTAATGCCCCTTCTTTAGATATAGGAATTAACATGCCTAGGCACAATGTAAAGTATGGCCAGTGGCCGTACTTTACATTATAGTGAATGGTTAATTGATTTGCAAGCACACCCAACGGTTCACACAATTCAATTGTAAAAACATAATGTTCCTGCAGCTGATACAGAGGTTGGCTGCAGGAACGTCCCAAACGCCTGATCACTGAGAATACAGCCTATCTATCACTAGAGATCAGCAGTGATATAACTGAGAATACAGCCTACCCATCACTAGAGATCAGTGACATCACTGATAATACAGCCTATTAATCACTAGAGATCAGCAGTGACATCACTGAGAATACAGCCTATCCATGAATAGCGGCTGCAGAAAACCCTGTCAGTTCACACAATGGAGCGTGCGACTCCGGCCACACACTCCTTTGTGTGCAGTGGTGAATTGGGATGCGGGCACACACGGGTATGCCCGCATCCGAATTCAGCAGAAGTTAAGATCATCTGTCCGGGGATGATCTTCAGTAACACCGGCTGTTCTGTGACTTGGCCGGGCCACAGAACGGCCGGTGTTATACGTAGTGTAAACCCCGCGTTTAACTGTAACAAACCTCATATGGTTTATTGGGCAGAATGTATATATGCAAAATGAGGACACGTCTGGCTGAAAATATTACTGACATATCTGTATTCTCAAGATTCAAATTAAAGAGTCCGGTCTATCTAGTTACTTTGTGGAGTGCCACCATAGTCACATGGCCACACTCAACGTTTGTGGTATTGAAAAGGTTAATAAACCAGGGAGAGGATGGGACTGGTGTTATGAATAAGAGAAGCTATTCGGATTTTGTAATTAGAATTTTGCATCCTCACGGATTGAATATGAAGACTAGTTTAGTTTATCGGGAGCTATTCGAATTGAATTTCAAATTATCAAATATTTCACTATTCCCTCATCTCTAGTCGGAACCAAGGAGCGCAGTTCCAAATCATGTAGGCATTTTTTTATGGATGTTGATGTCCTTTTGTACCTATTTTAAATATGGACTAAATACATTTGGAACTTTTATTCATTGGAGCTGGAGATCATATATTTTTTTTTTATGTTACTTTATTACCGGGAGTCGTCCCGCTGCCGTCCTCCTTCCTTCAGAAGGGAAATGTGCTACTGAAATACCTGCTTTGTCTGCTGTACATTGATGACGTACATTGATTGCCTTTCTCTACCAAGTATATATATATATATATATATATATATATATATATATATATATATATATATATATACATATCCCCCTCTACAAGAACAGTAACTTAGCTTGTAATATTTATTTGTTCTTCTGCCTAACACTTTAAATTTGCTATGCATCATAGCACATTTAACAATTTTTGAAGGTTTAATTAGAAAATTTCATTAATTTTACATTTGGCAGGTGTCATTGAGTCTGAGTAAATCTATGTAGACATATTATTGACTGTCTGACGCAGGAATAACTAAATGACAGGTACAGCTTTGAGTTACCACTTGCAATTATTTCTTTTTCATTAGGTAGATTTTTATAACAAATTTTCATTAGTCTTTCTTTCTTGCAAAAAAAAAAGCACCACAGTCCTCAGGTTGAGTGTGATATTACAATTCAGCTCTATTCACCTCAATAGAACGAATCTGCAAAATTACATCCAAACTGAGGAAAAGGGCAGTGCTGTTTTGGAAGAAAGTGGCCGTGTTTTTCTAAGAGCTTGGGCTATGTTCACACAACGTAAGTTCTGCAGTAATCCCGGCCGTTGTTGCAACAGCCGTGATTAGTACAGTACTTACGTTGTGCTGCAGGCTGATGGAATCCCGGCCAGAGTGTATACACATGGTATACACTCTGGCCGGGATCCCTAGTGGGGCCGTAGAAGACTGACACTTCAGTTTTCTGCGGACGCTATTCAGTTAATAGCGGCCACAGAAAATCCTGTCAGTGCACACTATGGAGCGTGCAGCTCCGACCACATGCTTCAGAGTGTGCTGTGGGGAGTTCTGATGTGGGCGCGCACGGATGCACCCACATCAGAACTCAGCGGTGCTAAAGATCATCCGGCCGGTACTGCAGTATTGGCCGGGATGATTTTTAATGAGATCGTCCGGGTCTCGGAACGGCCGGTCTCATACATGAACATATACATATGAACATAACCTTATACTGTATAGTAGGAGCGCTTCTCCAGGAAGAACTAACAGGTCTGGTAATATTAACCCTTTCCCGCACGAGGACGTAACTGTACGTCCTCGCGAGGGTGTGGGCGTTCAGAGCGGGGCCGCGCGGCAACCCCGCTCTGAACAGCGGCGGTCGCGGGTGCCGCTTGTAGCCCGGGACCGCCGGTATTAGCGGGCACGGTCCGATCGCCGTGCCCGCTAATACAGTAATCAGATGCAGCTGTCAAACATGACAGCTGCATCTGATTACCGGATACAGCATTTCCCTGGTGTCTAGTGGCGGAGATCGCTCATCCGGGACGTTGTCCCGGAGGAGCGATCTCCCTGTCTGATGTCGGCCGGGGACTCGTCCAAGATGGCGCTGTCCCCAGCTCGGCACTCGTTTGTATTCGGCTGCAGCAGCCGAAAGCAAACGAGTGCCGATCTCATTGATCTTTGCTGTATATCTATACAGCAAAGATTTCAATGAGAGATTAAAGTATATATACTAGAAGTCCCCCAGGGGGGCTTCTAGTATATGTGTAAAAAAAAAAAAAAGTGTTGTCATTAGTAAAAAGCCCCCTCCCCCAATAAAAGTCTGAATCACCCCCCTTTTCCCAGGTTATAAATAAAAGTAAACAAATAAATAAATAAATAAACATGTTTGGTATCGTCGCGTGCGTAATCTCCCAAACTATTAAATAATCACATTCCTGATCTTGCACGGTAAATGGCGTCAGCGCAAAAAAATCCCAAAATGTAAAATTGCGCATTTTTGGTAGCATTAAATCCAGAAAAAAATTAATAAAAGCGATCAAAAAGTCGTATATGCGCAATCAAGGTATCGATAGAAAGTAAACATCATGGTGCAAAAAATGACACCTCACACAGCCCCATAGACCAAAGGATAAAAGCGTTATAATCCTGGGAATGGAGCGATTTTAAGGAACGTATATTTGTTAACAATGGTTTGAATTTTTTACAGGCCATCAGATACAATATAAGTTATACATGTTATATATCGTTTTAATCGTAACGACTTGAGGAACATGCATAACAAGTCAGTTTTACCCCAGGGTGAATGGCGTAAAAACACATTTCCCCCAAATAAAAGAAATGTGTTTTGTTTTTTTCAATTTCACCACACTTTGAATTTTTTTCTGGTTTCGTAGTGTACCAAATGCAAAAATTCAGCCTGTCATTGCAAAGTACATATAGTGACGCAAAAAATAAGGGCTCATGTGGGTCTGTAGGTGTAAAAATGCAAGTGCTAGGGCCTTTTAAGCACAAGGAGGAAAAAACGAAAACGCAAAAACGTAAATTAGCCTGGTCCCAAAGGGGTTAATACCTATTTAATGCAATAAAATGCTAACTATTAAAAAAAAAACATACAATGTATGTTTTTTCCCTTTCAGTTTTTTTTTTCAGTCTCCCACAGTTGAAGTGTACCTATTTGTGTGTCTGTAACACAGTTTTTATTTTTCTGTGCAAAGTGTCAAAGAGGCATTCAAGAACTCCTTGCTCCCCCTCCCATCCCCCTTTCTTCTTGATTGGCAGTCACCTTCTGAAGTAAAGGACCTGTCAGATCAGCGCTCGCTTGTTCCTCGTTCCCTGCTCACTGCCGGTGCTATTACACATGCTGACAGTGAGCGGGTAGGATTGGGGGGCCAGGGGGAGCTGCAGGAGGGGCTTCCCAGACAATCCTTTAATTGTCCAGGGAGCCCATAGGAGATAACAGTAGTCTGCTGCCGCCACTCCAGTTGTACAGAGCGATGGCCGGCAGACTGATATTATTGTTCTAATGTTTTTTCCAACATGTTGAAAGACAAGGATCAGCCAACATTGTGTATGTCAGCTGATCGTTGTCTTTTAACAGGAGTTATTACACCAAGCGATTATCGGCTGTAACAGCTGATAATCAGCCAAATACGACCGATAATTGCTAGGTGTAATAGGGCCTGCTTCCATATGTTGTTCAGGTCAGCAGTTTGGAACACAAATTACTCTTGAGGTGGCTCATAAACAAATGTGTTTTCCTCTTGGCATTTACTTATATATTCAGGCCATATTCAGACCTCGTAATAGACCGGCCATTCCGTGACCCGGCCGGTCTCAGAAAAGATCAGTACCGGCCGGATGATCTTTAGCGCTACTGAGTTCTGATGCCCCCGCATCAGAACTCCCCACTGCTCCCTATGGTGCATGCGGCCAGAGCCGCTTGCTCCACTGTGTGCACTGACAGGGTTTTCTGCGGCCGCTACTCACTGAATAGCGGCCGCAGAAAACTGACATGTCAGTTTTCTGCGGCGCCGCTAGAGATCCCGACCAGAGCGTATACTATGTGTATACACCCCGGCCGGGATTCCCTCCGCCTGCAGCACAATGTAAGCGGAACTTATGTAGTGTGAACATAGCCTTATTCTGTATACAATATGGGTAAGAAGATAAATATTTACAGTGCTTTATTGGATACATCAGTGACTCTGCAACTAGGAAGTTTACCAGTATCTGAGTCAAGTACTTTCATTATATGTGAAAAGACATTATAATGTAAGTTACAAAGCTTTCACAGTCCTTATTCTTGTTTGACTAAATTTACTAGATGTATAGATATTTTTTATTTACAATTACGAGTGAATTTATATATATATATATATATATATATATATATATATATATATATATATAGTAAATTTCTATCTAAAAATGAAACTTTATATTTGAACTATTTTGGAATTTTTTCAACATAAGAGGCTAGATATAAGCACACGTGGTACACTTAAACTTAACACATGTTGACATATTTGAAAGGTCTTCTGTGGCTAAAGGATCTGCATGGGTCAGCTTGAACTTTCATGCAAATTTTTCAAAGAAAAAAATGACTGTTGCAGATTGCACAGAGGTGGTCATGAAAGTAAATTAGCTGGGATATCATGTTGGACACATAAGGTTTAAATGACTTAAACATGTATTCATTTTTGAAGGGTTGGATTCCTGTTATATAACATGAAATGTACTTTCTTTCTTTTTTTACCAGTCTGTTTTCTGATGTATATGGCATATGACATTTAAAAAATCTTGAACTTTTAATTTTTGTGTGTCTTAAGGCTCTTTTTCGGTCCTACTTTTAGCCAAAATGTTAATTTGTTTATGCATTTCTTAGAAATGACTCCGCTTTGAGGCAAAGTTACATAAAGGAGCACTTGAAGGGATGATACTAGGTGGCATGTTAAGAATGTTCCATGTGACTACTTTTTTTTTTTATAAGTGTCAAAAGGATAAAACTTATCTCATTACCAGAGGTGTAAGATGTTTAGAAAACTCTAGTAGGGAAATGGTTTAAGTGCAAAGTAGAATTTGAAGTGTAAATACACAGCAGAAAGAAGTAAAGGAATATTTGTTACTAGGTCATGTTAATGTGTGTGAGAGGGTCATGGGTTTGGTTGTAACTAAAGTAAATTTAACATACTGTAGGCTACTTAAAGTGTCGCTGTCAATATAACTTTCATCAAAATCTAAGTCAACAGTAGATGTGATATAAAGCAAGTTTGCAATATACATTAATTTTTTTTTTGTTATCATGCTGTAAAATAAGTCTGAACTTACCAGAAATCTGCCTCCAGTCTCCTGAATTTTTTTCTGGTTTCGCAGTGTACTTTATGCAAAAATTCAGCCTGTAATTGCAAAGTACAATTAGTGACCCAAAAAATAAGGGCTCATGTGGGTTTCTAGGTGGAAAAATGCAAGTGCTATGGCCTTTTAAGCACAAGGAGGAAAAAACTAAAACGCAAAAATCGAAATTGGCTCTGTCCTTAAGGGGTTAATATCAAGCTATAACCATTAGCCATTTCTTTTCCTGGGGAATATTTAGTGTAATCTGCACTAAAATAGTGTTGCTCCCCTTTCTGAGCCCTTTTATGTTCTCAAATGGCAGTTTATGGTCACATATTGGGTATTGCTGTAATCAATTTCATAGTGAATTTTGGGGTACATATTGTATATATTGGGTATTGAGTAGTGATGTCTTCAGGAGAAATTGCATAGTGAATTTGGGGGTAAATACTGTATATCCCAATGTTTCTGGCAAAAATTTGCTAAATGTACATATTAGAAAAAAAAAACGTTTTGTGCCGAAACTACTCAAATACTAGTCTAAATGCTCATTGGACCCCTAGATAAAGTTTTAAAATGGGGGTCACTTCTGGGAGTTTCCACTGTGCTCGTATCATGGGGGGGCACTACAAATATGTAGGGTGTCTGAAAATGGTTTCAGACAATCCAAAGTCCAAACAGTAATACATGATCACATTTTGTGAGAATTTGTGCAACAAATATTATGTTCCTTGTGAAGCTGAGTAAGTATACACAAAATCTCCATATTATTTTTAAAAAATGATGTTTTTCAAATTAAAGCCTAATTCTAATAACTGCTATGAAATATCTGTGGGGGTTAAAAGTTTAGCACCCCTACCTCAACTAAATGCATGTTGCACTAGTGGGTTACAATAACAAAATGAGGCCTTGTCCTGTACTTATACCATGTTTCAGACCAGGTGGATGGGAGCTCTTTCATCTCAGGAGAGATGGAACATTATTCTAGTTCAGGTGGACTAATTGGCCTTTGGTTGTGTTTTTATTTGAAAAGTTAATTGAATTTAATAGTAAAAAAAAACAAGAAAAGGACGGTGAAAAAGAAAAACTGTGCGTGAACAAAAAAAATTAGATGATAATAATAATGTCTGTTGTTTGCAATAGACTTCCAAAAATAATTGTCATGATCATTATTTTGACGTCGGCTCAGATAATGTCCGTTATTTCATACACTGTGTGCATTAGACACCCGTAATCTCATTAACTTTAATGGTAAGTCGCCGCAATAACAGACGTCTTTTTTTAAATGTTTTTTTAATATAGTTTTTGGGAGGGCACCACAAAATAATATTATATGAGGGTGCTGTAGTGCACAAAAAAATCATAATATAATAAAAAAAAGAAGGAAAGAAAGCACTACATAAAGCACGCCTTAAATTAAAAAAAAAACCATAATTTTATTAAGGCACAGAGGGGGAGATTTATCAAGAGGGGATTTTTCTAGGTGTGGTCTATTTCTGCTTTGGCAAGAATAGACTGGTCTATTTAAAGTGCAACTTACTATCAGGGATAAGCCTGCTCTATTTTCTGTGGTGCTGATTTGTTTTACTCAGAATTGTCTCCCTTTTCTTTCAGATACCCGCATGCAGAGGATTACGTCGGATTCGTTTGGACTACGTCAATGACCGGCGGACTTTACTGTTTAATAAAATGGTCAACGAGGGGTTTAGGTGTGTTTTTATTTGAATAAAAAAAAAATTCTAGGTGTGTTGTGTTTTCTCTCATTACTTTACAAACTTAGTAGTGGAAGCCGTAAAATGGCTAACACTAACCCCCCCATTATTACCCCAGTACCCAATTCCACCAGGGGTACTGGGAAGAGCCGGGTGCCAGTGGTCCTGGAGCGTCACAATTGGTGCTCTTGGACTGGGTGGCAGCAGGCTGGTAATATCTAGGCTGGGGGGGCTAAACCAATGGCCCTTCCCACCCTGGTGTTACCAGGCTTCTGTTGCTTGGTTTTTAACCCGGTTGGTTATGGAAAAGGGGGGGGAACACTATGCATTTTTTTCTTTAAATAAATAATAATTAAAAAAAATGTATAGGGTCCCCCCCTCGTTGACAATTTTATTGAACATTAAGCTTCGCCGGTCATCGACGTAGTCCGAACGAATCCGACGTAATCCTCTGCATCCCGGTATCTGAAGAAAAAAAAAAACACAAGCAAAAACAAACAGTAAGTAAGGGATTAAGTCCTTGGAAGCCAGACTGTAACTCCCATGCTGGAGGTCACCCAGCTTTCCCAGCATCCTGTAAGGTTAACCCTAACAGGATCCTGGGAGAGCTGGGTGACCTCCAGTATAGACATGGGAGTTACAGTCTGGCTCCCAGGGAGCTGTCCTGGTAGGCTCCATCTCCATGACAGTAAGCCCCGCCCCCATCGCGGGCCGGTACGGGGGCGGGGCTTACGGGACTGCCAAGGAAGCAGGTAACTCCCATCCCCTACCACCACCACCTTGGAGAGTGCACTGCACCAGCAAGGAGGGGCCACTTTCTTGATGGGGCAGTGCACTCTCCGAGGGGGGGGGGTGATGGAGGGGGCTGGGATTTACCTGCTGCTTCCTCAGCAGTCCCGGTAAGCCCCGCCCCCGTACCGGGCCTCAATGGGGGCGGGGCTTACTGTCGTGGAGGCGGAGCCTACCGGAACAGCCGAGGAAGCAGGAACAGGTAACCCCCAGCCCCTATCATCACCCCCCCATTGAAGAGCGCACTGCATCTGCCCCAGGAAGGAAGGGGGCACTTAACCCCCTTCCTTGCTGGTGCAGTGCAGTGCCAGAACAGTCTGACTCCTAGGGGGTTAAGTCCCTGGGAGCCAGACTAACTCCCATGCCCATGCTGGAGGTCACCCAACTTTTCCAGCATCCTGTAAGGGTTAACCTTACAGGATGCTGGGAAAGCTGGGTGACCTCCAGCATCGGCATGGCAGTTACAGACTGGCTCACAAGGGCTTAAGCCCCTGGGAGCCAGACTGTAACTTATGTGCCGGGTTTTTAAATTTCCCGCCCAGAAGCAGACTGCTTTCTGCTTTTGGGTGGGAAACCTTGTAGGCAGGGAATCCCAGCTTAATTAAGGGATTCCCCGTTTCTGTACTGCAAGGAGGGGTGTGCTAAGCACCCCTCCTTACTGTACAGCCCCAGGGGGTTAGTAGTGATGCTGCTGCATCACTACTTAACCCTTTACACTCTGTGGACCGGGTGCACTGCACCCGACCCACGGAGCATACTGGCTCCACATTATAGGGGGTGAAATACACCACCTCTAGTGTGGAGTGAGTTTGCGACACATGTGCGACTATTTTAGATAGTCGCACATGATAAATCATGCCTACTTTCAGCGTAAGCTGAAGTAGGCATGATCAGTCTAAGTAGGTGAAATGTCGCAAAATTTTGCGCAGCTATGCGAGTGCGCAAAATTTAGCGACATTTTCACTTCTGAAAACCTGTCTAAAATATTGATAAATCTCCCCCAGAGAGTATAAAAACAGCAGAACCATATAGCACAATGAGAATAAATTGTGCTATCCTCCCTGTCTTTGGCAGTAACTGCCTATATTGCTAGTAGGGGAAAAAGTTATATACTAGTATGATAGAAATATAGGTATACTTATTTTCGTTGAGCTATATGGTTGTATGTTATTAAGTGTTTTTATACTCTTTCTGTGCCTTAATAAAATTACGTTTTCTGTTTTTTGAACATCATGTGAACATACTGTAACCTTAAAGTGTAACTGAACAAGACCAAAAAAAAACAAAAACATATAGCTAATAAGTAAAATGTATCATGTTTCAGCTACTTAAAGTGACACAATGAACTACAGCTCTGAAGGTATAAAATATATAGAATAAAGTCAGGATAGTCTGTACGCAATAGTTAATGAAATAATACAAAACATATAATGAACCAATGTGTTATTTTACTAGCAACAGGTTTTGGTTTAAGACGATACTAAAATATTTTTGTCTATTTCTTTTATCTAGAAGAAACTCTAGCCGTAAGACCTGAAATATTTCCCAGGCATCTCTTCAGTGCTGACACTCAGCCTCACTAGCTACACAGTAGAATTTAAGACGGATCATTTAAATAATGATATAGCTGTCAGGATTCTGATGTGATCTTCTCAAGCCATTCATCTTCTATTACAGGTTTTATTGTACTATATAGTGGGCATCTGTAAATCTGGGAACCATCTCAGCTTACTCATTTAAAAGCATAGCACGTACTTTATAGCCCAGTTTAACTGACTTACTTTAGAAGGATCCTCTGCAGTTGCTAGGAAACCTTTCTGTGATCTTTGCATTCGCTATAATGTGGCTCTAACATTTCAATCAATAATCATGCACCTTAAGGAGGCAAATAATTTAAACTAAATCATATAAGAGTGATTAATCTATTCCATCTTTAGGGAAATAAACAATGCATGTGTCTGTATATATATATATATATATATATATATATAATGAAGAGAAATAGTGATGAAAGTTTTAATGCAAAAAGTAAAAATGGTATATAGAAAGATATGTAACCTATGGCTTGTTCACACCAAAGTATTGTATATTATACTGGTTCTTCTGGAGTTAAGAACAACTCTTTATACAATTGCATATGAATTCTTTGCACATGGGGTCTCCTATGTCAGACCAAAGACCATGACCCTGGCACGACCATTCAGCAAGCTTTATCTTGCTCAGACCCCTGGCAACTTTTTAATCAGTTTTCTTATTTAAACTGTGTGTTGTAATAAAAATCTAATATGCCTTATGTCCATAGAGACTTAGGGCTTGTGGACATAGACGTATATTTTATACTAATTTCAATGCACATAAAAAAATAAATTTCCCTAGAAGCATGACCAGTTTCAAGTGTCATCTTTAGAACTTTTATAGGATGTCACTGTATACTTATTTTTGTTACATTATTTTTGGTGCAATATTTAAAAAGGTATAGATATAAAAAAAAAAAATCCAAGCTAAAAGTAAAAAGAAAATCCTTAAAGGGCAACTCCAGTGATCCCCCCCCCCACATAACTTTATAATGTGCTTCAATTACCATTCTGCCCCCCTTCCCTATCAACCCCCGACCTCGGAAGTATTAAAACGTATACATACCTGATCCCTGTTGACAACGGACTGCGCCATCTTGTGTCAATGACGTCTTTATCGTTAGTCATCTGCGAGACATCAGCAGATGACTAACAGCTTGCTCAGCTCCAATTGACTGAGCATGCTGTCAGTCATCCAACATTGCTGGCTGAAAAACGAGGAAGTGTCGGAGAGAAGACAAGCTCTGAGGATCCGTAATCGTAGGGAGTTTTAAACAGCGATGGACACAGAAATGCATATATCCAAAACAAATAGGAAGAAATTGTGCAGAGAACAATGAGTTACAAAAAGTCTTAAAGGGTTTTTCCAAGAAAAAACTCAGGTACACCACTCCTGTCCCCAGGTTGTGTGTGGTATTACAATCCGGTCACTTTAATGGAACTGAGCTGCAAAGTCACATCAAAACTAAGGAAAGGAGAGGTACTGATTTTTTTTTGTTTTGTTTTTTTAAGGTGGTCATATACATTCAATAGCTGTAAACCAACATAAAACTATGCTCTAGCAGCAGCTATCCTATCAAAAAACAAAACTAGTAATTGAAATTCAACATCTCCATTCCCTTTTCTTTGACATTATCTGTCGAGGGAGAATTCGGAGGATCCTATAAACAGGAGATGGTGGGATGGTACATTTCATCAATTATTCTCTAATGTACACGGGGACCTTTAGTCAAGGAGGCAGAGCTAAAGGTTTCTGTTCTCTATTACAGATAAGACTGAAGGGGAGCTCATCTTGCAGTATTTTGCTTTATAGCCAGACACCAAAAATTTTTGGTAGAGATGAGCAGGCAAGCTCCCTTGAGTATAGTATTGGCTTGAGTATCAGGCTAGTCGAAAGTGCTTGATAATCAAGCGAGTACTGCATGCTGCTTAAATGCTCAGTAAAAAAAACAAGTTGGTTAAAATGCTGCTGAGAAGCCTTTCAACAAGCTATAACCTCAACCTGAAGGCTACCACACCAGAAAGTAATGTATTAAGTGACTGAGTCACTGTCTGCAGGGTCAATGAGAGAAGGGGAGGTGGGCAAAAGTTTGGCCCCTAGGGGGTTAATTTAACTCCCTGTGGGCCAGATTGTGCTCCATTGAGGGAGGGTCCCAAGGTGTCCCAATCTGGTTCCCAAGAGGTTAGGCTGAGTCAGTGGCTGAGGTGGGACAATGGCTGAGAGACACACAAAAAAAGGCAGGAGCAGAACACCCATCATTTTGACCAGTGTTCTTCTCTTTACAGTAGGCAGCATCTATACAGCCAGCTACATACAGTCTGGCCCCTGGTAGGTTAAGTAGATATGCTATGCATCCTCACTTAACCCCCTGGGGGCCAGATTGGGCTCTATTTGCTGTGCTGAATGAACTCTGTAGGCACCAGCATGGAAAAGGGAAAGTAACTTAAAGGGAACCAATCACTGGAAAAAAGCATATAGAGCTTTTGAAATGTGCTGTTAGAGCACACAGCACACTTGACACATGTGTTTCCATAGCCTCCGTGCCTTCCCCGTGTAAGCCGCAAAGTAACTTTATAAAACTGGCGCCCTATATGCTAATTACCTGAGGTAGTCACCTGGGCGGTGTTCGGCTAGCAGGTAGTCACAGTCCCCTGGGCGTTCTTCCGCTGTAATCACGCCCCTCTGGGCGTGATTCAAATGGCAGAGTGGCTGTGGCGTCACTCGGGAGCGCACCGTGCTTAACGTCGGCGCGCTTACGTATTGATGCCGGACGCCGCCGCACATGCGCGGTGCAGCCGCTTCCATTCCGGTTGGACTGCGCCTGTGCAGAATAGCCTCGAACTCCGGCTAACAGGCTATTCGAGGCTATTCTGCACAGGCGCAGTACCGCCGGAATGGTAGCGGCTGCACTGCGCATGTGCGGCGGCGTCCGGCATCAGAATGTCACAGCTACTCGGCCATTTGAATCACGCCCAGAGGGGCGTGATTACAGCGGTAGAACGCCCAGGGGACCGTGACTACCTGCTAGCCGAACACCGCCCAGGTGACTACCTCAGGTAATTAGCATACAGGGCGCCAGTTTTATAAAGTTACTTTGCGGCTTACACGGGGAAGGCACGGAGGCTATGGAAACACGTGTGGCAAGTGTGCTGTGTGCTCTAAAAGCACATTTCAAAAGCTCTATATGCGTTTTTCCGGTGATTGGTTCCCTTTAAGCCCTTGCTTACTGGAGTGCTCACATAGAACTCAGCACAGCATATTGGACACAGTCTGGTCCCCTGGGGGTTAAGTGTGAATGAAAAAGCATCCCTTGGGTGCCATACTGAACAATCTTGCCCCCGGGGGGTTAAGGGAGGATGCCCCATCAGCTGTAATAAGTGCACCCCTTCCTTGTGGGGTAGGCACATTGAGCTCATCACAGTATTCTGGGCACAGTCTGGTTCCTGGCAGCTAAATTGTGCTCTGTTGGGAGGGGGCAGGATTATACTTATGATTGTGGGCTCAGCTCACGTCTTCTCTCTTCATTGTCAGCTACAGTAGTGTCTGCTTAGCCAATCAGCGTCTGAGGCGGGACATCCCTGCAGCCACTGATTGGCTGAGTGGACACTACTAAGGCCAACACTAAAGACTGTAACTTTCAGATTAGTTAGATACTTTCCATTCGGCGGCCAAGCATCTCCCATTGATTTGAACAAGGCTTGTTACTCAAATCTAGCACTTGAGCATTGAAAAATACTCTAATGAAGTAAGGAGCATTCTAATATTTTGGTGCTCTCTCATCTCTGTTTGCAATAAATTACAGCACTAAAATGCATTCTGTTACTGAGGCATAAAACAACCGCGCACAATAAGTCTCCATAGTATATACCCTTGTAATACTTTTGAGAAAAATAAAGTGGAAATATCTGCCATTAACAGCTTGTGTATACTATATATTATAATTGTTTTGCTGTCCCAGAAATCTGTGGTTTCCATTCTATCAATACCCGTATTGAGATGTTTTGCTTTCATTGTGCATTTGTTTTTAATACTTTTCTTCCATGACACATTTGGAATCTATCCCATAATTTTACTATTGGGAGTAAACAGACATGCTGATTTCCTCATGCCTATGAGCCAAGGACCCTAGTTTTATGGCTTCAGGTGATAGTACATGATTGATAATATGACAGCATGCTTATGAGAGATTTGTGTTTTAAAAGCATTGGATTTGGCCTTGGTCTGCTCTGTTGGTTACCGTCAACTAACAGCCCAGGGGTAGCCATTTAAAAGCCATTTACAGCATTTAAACTACTTTACCAGGATTTGTAGATATGTATTAGTGAGAACATACTTTAAACATAATTTAAATATATGTTTTTGCAATCAGTTTCTGACATACTAAAAACAAATGGAAAATTAAAGTTAAAATGCTGAACTCTGTATCATCTAATCCTTGGTGATGAAAAAAAGTCAAAAGGTTGAAAAATGTAAAATATTAAGACTAATTCTAGTCTAAATGTTATGAATGTATTCAGATATGAGACTACATTACAAACAAAACGACAAATTACAAACAAATGACAAATGTATTTACTCTATCTATCTATCTAATTATCTATCTATCTAATTATCTATCTATCTATCTATCTATCTAATTCCTATCTATCTTCTATCTATCTATCTATCTATCTATCTCCTATCTATCTTCTATCTATCTATCTATCTACTATCTATCTATCTATCTATCTATCTATCATCTATCTATCTCCTATCTATCTATCTATCTATCTATCTATCTATCTATCTATCTATCTATCTATCTCCTATCTATTATCTATCTATCTCCTATCTATCTATCTCCTATCTATCTATCTATCTATCTATCTATCTATCTATCTATCTATCTATCTATCCTATTTTTGCACATAAACCTTAGTGTCTCCATGCTTGTAGGCTGCACACACCATGTATATCCTAAATATTTATGTGTTACTCTACTAGATTTACCAAGCACAGCAGAGGTCTACGTATTGCATGAAACATCTACTGAGGTGCAAGGATTAAATCACCCTGTGAAGCCTGGCAGCCGCCATATTACTGTAAGTTTAAATTCATTTGATCATGCTGGAAAAAAGGCAGGACTGTGAGGGCCCCTAAGGGTAGTAATGCATAGAGAGTATGGAAAGTGTGTAGGAAATCCACTGCATTTACTGTGGCATTAGAGTTAATGAGAATTTGCCTGCACAAAATTTGTGTGGAAAAGGGGATTTCAAATTTGCAGCAGGTTGTTTCTGTCACTGTAAATGTTGCATATATATATATTTCAGCTTCTTGCCAATTTCAATGAGGAAGTAAAAATAAAAAAAGGATGATATTTATTTATTTTTTACTTTAGAAGTGTATTTTAATTAACAATTTAACCTCTGTATAGTATACCTATGGAATCTACTAAGCAAGTATGTCTGGTTTTAACACACACACACACACACACACACACACACACACACACACACACACACATCTATCTATCAATTGATCTATCTATCTATCTATCTATCTATCTCCTATGTCCTATCTATCTATCTATCTATCTATCTATCTATCTATCTATCTATCTATCTATCTATCTCCTATCTATCTATCTATCTATCTATCTATCTATCTCCTATCTATCTATCTATCTATCTATCTATCTCCTATCTATCTCCCATCTATCTCTCTCCTATCTATCTATCTATCTATCTATTTATCTATCTATCTCCTACGTCCTATCTATCTATCTATCTATCTGTCTGTCTGTCTGTCTGTCTGTCTGTCTATCTATCTACCTTACTTTGCCTAATACTGTAGATTCCATAGGTATACTATACAGTGACACAATTTTACAATAAAGTATAGATAGACATTCAGGTTTAATCATTACTTAAAATACACTTCTAAAGTAAAATAAATAAATATCATCCTTTTTTATATTTTGACTTTCTCATTGTATTTACTGGATGTATTGGGTATATTTTGGTACATCTACACATTACTTTATGGACCTTGCTTTATGCACTGGGGCACAGTCATGCTGGAAAAGAGAGATTGTCCTTCCTCAAACTGTTCCCACAACGTTGGAAGCGCACAATTGTCCAGAATGTCTTATTACGATGAAATATTGAGATTTCCTTTCAACTGGAAATAAGGAGCCTAGACCAACAAAACTTTACAATTGGCATAGTTCAGTCCGGCTGGTAATATTCGCCTGACATGTGAATTTAAAAAAAAAAGCTATTTTTTTATTTTGTGTTTACGCTGTTCGCTGTATGGTAAAACTGATATGTATCTATGTTCCTTAAGTCAGTACAATTGCGACGACAGGGAACTTTTTATTTTTATTTGAGTGGATTGCTTTTTAAAAAAAATAAAACCTTAAAAAAACAACAACTGTGTTTAACCCCTTAAGGTCAAAGCCTATTTTCGTTTTTACGCTTTTGCTTATTCCATTTTAAGTTTAAAAGTCCATAGCGCTTGCATTTTTTCACCTAGAGACGTATATGAGCGCTTATTTTTTGCGAAACCAATTGTACTTTGCAATGACAGGCATTATTTTTCCATAACATATGCTGCAAAACCAGAAAAAAATCATTTGCGCTGTCAAATTGAAAAAAAAACGAATTTGTTTTGATTTCGGGGAGTTTTGCATTTACGCTGTCCGTCCTATGGTCCTAAAACTGACTTGTTATGCATGTTCCTCAAGTCGTTACGATTACTATGATATATAACATGTATAACTTATATTGTATCGGATGGCCTGTAAAAAATTCAAACCATTGTTAACAAATATATGTTCCTTAAAATCGCTCCATTCCCAGGCTTATAGCGCTTTTATCCTTTGGTCTATGGGGCTGTGTGAGGTGTCAGTTTTTGCGCCATGATGTGTTCTTTCTATCGGTACCTTGATTGCGCATATACGACTTTTTGATTGTTTTTTATTACATTTTTTCTGGATTTGATGCGACCAAAAATGCGCAATTTTGCACTTTGGAATTTTTTTGCGCTTACATCGTTTACCATGCGAGATCAGGAATGTGATTAATTAATAGTTCAGGCGATTACGCGCGCGGCGATACTAAATATGTTTATTTATTTATTTATTAATTTATATTTATAAAATGGGAAAAGGGGGGTGATTTGGACTTTTATTAGGGGAGGGGATTTTTTATTAATAAAAACACTTTTTTACTTTTTTTTTTACTGTAACTAGAAGCCCCCCTGGGGGACTTGTATATAGACAGCACTGATCTCTCATAGAGATCAATGCTGTGTATATACACAGCAAAGATCGATTAGATCGGTCATAGATTACTATGGCCTGCTGCAGGCCATAGCAATCTATTGCCGAGCCGGGATCAGCGTCATTCCGACGCTGAGGCCCGGCACGGGCAGAAGAACGGATCTCCCCCCCGCGATCGCATCGCGGGGGGGAGATCCGACCCACTAGACACCAGGGATGTGTTTACCTAAGCCTCTAAGTGCAGCTGTCAGGTTTGACAGCTGCACTTAGAGGCTTAATTAGCCGGCGCGGCAACGGGACCCGCGCCGGCTAATAGAGGCACTGCCCGGCTGCACATGTCAGCCGGGATCAGCGCCGTTCAGAGCGGGGTCCCGGCGGGACCCCGCGCTGAACACCCCGAGCGGCACCATGACGTATCAGATACGTCATGGGTCGCTAAGGGGTTAAAATTGCTCTATTGCCATCCTTGTAACACTTTTTTGTTTTTTGGTCTATGGGGCTGTCAGGTGTAATTTTTTTGTGCCATGAACTGAAATTTCTATTGGTACTTTGCTTGCTTATATGCAATTTTTTGATCACTTTTTATTATAATTTTTCTGGATTTGATGTGATGTGCAATTTTGCACTTACGCCATTTATCGTGCGAGATCAGGAATGCAATAATTTAATAATTTGGGTGATTTCACATGTGGTTATATAAATTATGTTTATTTATTTCTTTTTTTATGTATAAGATGGGAAAAGAGGGTGATTTAAACTTTTAATATAGGATGAAATTTGTATTAATGATTTTCTTTTTTTTTAATTTTAAAACAATTGCCAACCCGGGATTAGGATCATTGTGATGCTTAGGCCCAGCCAGAAGCAGAGATCGCCCCTCTGCGATTGCATCACGTGTGGGGGAGTGGGAAGAGGAGGCAATCCCACCACATTGTCCTAGGTGATGTTTTTTTTCAAGCCATTTTAATGCCGCTTCCAGGTTTGACAGCCGATCGTGAATCCTTGATCGTCAAGGGTTAAGAACTATCCACCTCATCACTCTGTAACCGCTCTATGTAAGGCTGTGTTACAGGGCAAGAGATGCCCAAATACACTATGTATTTCTTTATGTCTACAAACTGTGTTTAAGTCAAGGAATGCTGTAGGGCCACTTATAGGATGTATCTAAAAATTTCATAATTAGGGAAATGAATATTATGTTGCACTTATCTGCCTATGCTTGCTGTGTTAAAGAAAAAAAGCAAAAAAAAAGCAAAACAAAAAAAAAAACAAAACAAAAGCAAAACAAACTAAGCACAAATACTAGCCCAAAACTGACAGCCTTATGAGTTCCTCTGATACTATAACAAATAGGCTGTACATAGGTTTATTTGCATCAATTATTTCTGCTGCTTGAACCCGGGAAAAGCTTTTCTTTGGCTTCTAATTTTAGGTGCTTTTAATAAGCAAGTTCTGATGCTGATGATCACAGCACCAATGGCTCTTAATGTGCCTACCTGCGGTGAGCCTCATAAAACGTACTATATAATACTAAGTACACTTTAGAAATGTTCTTATTACCTCATCTTATTTCTAGAAGTGATGGGCTCTTATTGTTCTTCGCTAGGCTGGACAGCTTTGCCACATTGCAGACTAATACAATCAGAATATGTCAAATCTGGGTTTTTAAAAGAGTTTTTACACCCCCAACATATATCAACTAATCATCTATCAACATAAAATGCAATTTGTTCCAAGTTTCATTAAATGAGTTTTCCAGACAATATACTGTACATTTCAGGGGCCTAGTAGTACTACTTAGGGAAAATAGTAATGATATTGTGTTGTTTTTGTAAGCTTCAGATATGTGTTACAGTGCAAGATAGGAACTGGTAAGTGTGCATGTAGGTGGGGGGAGCCAAGCCCCTTCAGCTGTATGAGGTCCACAAAATTCCTGATGGCAACCCTGGCTGAGATACTGCAGCTTAGCTTCAATAGGAGATGAGCAACAGTAACCCAGAGGTACCACAACACAAAGAATGTCTCACATGTAGAGAAGAGAAAAGAGAATCAAGCGAATCAAAATTTGCTGTGAATCAGGCCGCCAATTTGCTTTGTTCTGCGAAGCGAATTCCAACCAATTTATTAGGAAATTAACAAAAAAAAAAAAAAAAAATGGCGGCCACACATGCTGTCTGGGGCTTCAATGGATGGGAGAAAGAGATAAATCATAATCCCTAGTGCCAATCAGCTGCAAGCCTCTCTGTGATGTCAGCACCTCCCCCTCTATATAAGGCGGTTCGGTAACAGAGGTGGCTAGTCGGCTTTGTGTGGAGGAGAGAGCAGGATGGCAGCAGGCAGTTTGAGCAGAGCAGGGAGAGACTAACAGAGTGATATAGAGACAGAGATGAGAATAGCGGATATTGGACAAGTGACTGGCTGATTGCCACTTCTTTTTAAATTGTGATTTTATGACACTTTTTGACACTTTTACAACAACATGCTTTAACAAGTTTGCCCTTCTGTAATTGTCCCAGTATTGTAGCTACTATAGTTTGGCTGTTTTAATGAAATTCGTTAAGATTATATTTGCGAATATTAACCAATTTGACCCAAAATTTGCCAAGCTCCAAAACGAATTTCTGTCTGCTGCACTCATCTCTATTCACGGTTAATACCCCTACTGATTATTTAGCTGTCATTATTTAGCCTGACAGTCAAGTATTGATTACCTATATTAAGGCTACTCCAACTTGCCTTTCATTTTAAAGACTGCCATGTCCAAATTTTTGCTTGGACATTAAATAAAATTTCTCAAAAGAAATTCACTTTACTAAAATTCTATTCACTTATGACAAATGATATGTACATTTTTGGTGCACAGTAAATTGAACTTTATTTTAAGTATTTTTGACTAATTTGCTACAAGATGAGCCCAAGCTATATATGATATATAGCAGAAATCCTCTGGCATGTCTTAGTAAATGTCCTGTAAAAAAATAAAAATAGCTGAAAAGGGTTATGGGTTAATGCCATAAATCTAAGGCAGGATGGCATATCGCTTAGCATAAGTCATCGCCTGTTCCATTACAGTGATTGTCAAAAATTAAACACATACACATTAAAATGCTGGACTTCCATACCGCATCCCATGCACCTGAAAATAGATATTCAATGGCTTTTATCAGAATTGAAGAACAATACCTGAATTGGAATGGACTTCCGGTGGGGGGGGGGGGGCAAACAATTTTATTTTATTCTTATTTTTATTTCATTTATAGGCTATGTTCACACATTGTCAAAAAAAGAGAAAAGGCGGCTAAATTTTCTTTTTAAAACGACGTCCGTTATTGCTGTGATGTAAATAACTACAATGGAATGGCAAACATCCAATGCACACAGTGTATACAATAACGGACTTTGTGCAGACGTCAAAATAATAATCATGAAAATTACTTTTGGACGTCTTTTACAAACACCGGACGTTATTTTTTAGTTCACGCCCGCAAATTAATTAAGCATTCCCTTCATTTGCACTGTGTGAACAGCTATAATTTCGTGGGGACAGCGTCCGTAAATAATAGGCATGAACATTACTTAATGCCCGTCTTCAAAAACTGGTGTTAAAATAACGATGTCAGAACACAGCGGGAGGCATTCCATTGACTTCAATGCAATGCCGCCGCTGCAGTAAAGAATGGGCGCTGATTCCATTGCAATCAGCGTCCGTTCTTTACTGAAATATTACGTTGTGTGAACATAGCCTTAAACAGCTTTTTTTTCTATAAACAGATGAAACTGTAAATTTTGCAAATAAAATTATGTTGCAAAGTGTCTTGAATAATTCTGCACAAAGATACTCCACCCAAATATCGGCCTTTAATTCAAGACTCTAGTGCATGAAGGCAAACCTACTGATACTTGGAATGGAACTAACTTTGACTGTTAATTTTGAATGGTGAATATATAAAAATAAATGTGTTGGACTTGTGAAGCAAGTGATTGTAGATTGAAACCATTATAAAGGTAATTAATATTTATCTCTACAAAATAAACTGTATTTTTTGTTGTTTTAAACCTCAACCCTCATCTACAGTTATTTATCTCCATAGATTTATCTCTTTGCAAATCGTGGTACATATTTTATAAGCAGCATTTAAAAAACTTGACCTCAATTAACTTTCTGTCGTCTCCAGGAAATAAATCCAACAGATTTCAGTAGGCAACTGTTTTCCTAAAAGGCTAATCTGCCACTAAGAAAGTAACTGCGCTAAAACATGGAAATGCACATATGTCATAAAGTAATATATTGTTCTTCTTTCTTGTTATTGCAGTCACTGCAGGAAAAAAGTAAATCACATAACCCTCGCAAAATCTCAACTAAAGAAAATATATGGGATTATAACTTTACACTAACTTTTTTTTTCCACACATTTTAGAATTAGACCATTCTTTTTTATCTTATCAGTGTATTTTTTTTTATTTCTAACATTTTTTTTCAAATGTAATTAAAAGTGATGTTTTTATATTAGTATTCTTTTTTTTTTTTTAACCACCATCTGTAAAAGCATTTCTGCAGTGTGCCAACATATAGATGCTGTACAAGATTCCTTGGGCACAGGAAACTAGGGACAGCTGGAGACCCTTACATCAATGCTGAAGCAGTATTGACTGTAAATTTTGCATACTTTATGGCCTGCACAGATCACAAGTATCTTCCATCAAGAGTAAAGCCCCTATTACATGGGGCAATTCGGAAAAACAACGAAGCGCCAACCTGTCAGGTCAGCACTCGATTACTCCTTGTTCCCGCTCACTGCCAGCGCTAATACACGTGCCAGCATTCAGCGGGAAAAAGCCAGGGGGCGCAGGGAGCTGCGGAGGGGCTGCTAGGGTGATCACTGGATTGTTCAGGAAGCCCATAGAAGATAGCGGCGGTCTACTGCTCCTATTACGTAGAGCGCCTATGCAGTGGCGCTGCTATCGTGATTGATTGTTTATCTTTCAACATGTTGAAAGACAACGACCAGCCAACATCGTGCATGTCCGATCATTGTCTTCTATTACACAAGATGATTATCGGCCACATTGTGTAACAGGGCCTTAAGGTGGTGGATCCATTGTGCACATTGTGCGAATAAGCTTTGCTTTCAATCATACTAAGCTACCAGTCTACCAGGTTTGTCTTTCCTGTATGTTTTCTATGTTTATACTGGAAAGTTGAGACACCCTTTAATGTATCATTGGTCTTCTATCTATTCACATAAAGAAACCTGTACAGGTCACAGTATAACAGCGATAGACTAACAAAAGACAGACGTGAAAAGGCATTAATAGGCTG
This sequence comes from Dendropsophus ebraccatus, assembly GCF_027789765.1. Classification (NCBI taxonomy): domain Eukaryota; kingdom Metazoa; phylum Chordata; class Amphibia; order Anura; family Hylidae; genus Dendropsophus; species Dendropsophus ebraccatus. The sequence goes on along the minus strand of NC_091460.1, from coordinate 139,591,074 downwards.
CACCTCAAAAAGTAAAGCAAAAGATATTTATTGAAAATACATAAAGATAAATGCATAAAGATTTTTTGCTTTACTATTTGAGGTGCAGCCTATTTATACCTGTTCACGCTTGTCTTTTGCTGGTACATAATCTTTCCTGAACAGGTGGGCAGGTGGGCAATTTGTAAATCCAAACTAGAATAATGTACCAACAGCCGTCATTGCACTAAGGGGAGGCCAGGCAGCTAAATGACGTCCGTTAGGGTAAACTCAAAATGACAGACGTCATTTTAAACGGAGCGAAAAAACATTGTGTGCACATAACCTTAATCTGCATTTTGAAAGAGGTAACAGCAGGAAACACTATAGAAACCTGACAGAGAATTGTTCCCCCTTGTGTGATCGATGTCTGATTCAGCAGCATAGACATGGCCGGTCAGAACTAGTTAGCAGGCTGTACAATGGCCAGGTCTGCTTTAAAGGAATGGAAGACTTGTAATGTTTCTTTATAATAATTCTTTAATATTCATAATTAGTAAAGAGCAACAGGGAATTAGCGGCATATTTGTGCAATCATAAATTCATATAGCGGTATAAAAATAATAAAACCATTGAAAAATGAGGTCATAGTTGTTAGCAAATAAACCCATCATGCCCTTCAATAACTGGAGACCTTTTCATGTAATGGTCACACTTAGCAGACATCTCATAAAATAAAAAAATGTCACTTAGCATTAAGAACAATTCATTTAAGTTTTACTCTACTTTAGAAAATGCGGTTCTTGCCAATTAATCACTTAAGTAAGTATTGTGAAAAATAAATCAATTCTTGCAGCACGCATTATCAAAATCTATATTAATAAATGTGTGTCAAGAAAGGACACCTTCCAGCTAACACTATACTTACATGAGATAAAGCATTTATGTGCAACCTGTACATAACCTCTTGTTACTCATCCAGAAAGTAAAAAAAATAAAATAAAAATGCACTATTAACTAACTTTGGAGACATACACGAAAGTGCACAAAAAAAGTATAATAATATATTTTTAAAAAATTAAATGATTATCAAATTTGTATGTGTATTTAACCTGTTCACATGACTTTTTTCTTGCCGTTGTTTGATACTTTAAATTATGGCCGTTGTTTTGAGTATCATGAAGAACCACGATGTATGAACACAGCAGGTGACATTACATTGACTTCAATGCAATGCCACCCCTGCAGTAAAGAAGGGACGTTGATGCCATTGCAATCAGCGTCCATTCTTTACGAAAATAAAAGGATGTGTGAACCTAGCCGTACACTGATTGCCCTTTTGGTGTGTCTTTAATTACAAAATTCAGTTTAGTATCAACGTTTGTGAAAGGATGGGGAAAAAAAAGAATAAAAAACGTTGTTTGCAAATGATGTCCGAAAATAATTTTAATGATTATTTATTTGACGTCCATGCAACCAACGTCTGTTATATAATACACTGTCTGCTTTGGACGGCGGTCATTCCTTTGACTTCAATTAAAATGCAGTGTGGCTTCACATGTACCGGATGCACAGAGGATTTCACTCTGCGAGTAGTGTGAAGTTGAATTAGTCACATACCCGCAGCGGAATTTTCATTCCGCTGCCAGTATTTGATCCGGCCCCTTTAACCCCCCACAGCCCCCAGCCCGGAGCATACATTAGGGCTGGAGCTTTGCCCGACCAATAGGGAAGGAGTCTGGGCTGTCAGGGCACTATCTGGCCACACTGTCTCCTGAATGTACTACGCAGGCACTTTTAGCAAAATAATTTTATGCTAAAAAGTGCGTCTTATACAACGAAAAAGACAATAAATTAGAAAACATAACATGACAACATGCCAAGACATTTCATTAACAAAGGGCTGTATATACTCATTGTTTACCACTGTCAACTAAAATAAGAAAGATACAATAAAATATTTGGGTCTGCTGTTTTACCACTGCAGAAAGACTACAGCAATTCAATTCCATTTATATTAAGTAAGGTTCAAAGCTTTCTGAATCTGTACAGTAGTTAAATATAAGACCATAATGCAAAGTTATACCAATACAACAACATTTTCATAATAAACTATGTTTCTAAAATTTCAAAAATTTCACAATTCATATTTATGAGGCAAAAAATAATTTTATTTTATGGAACACGTTATACGTAAGGTCATGATATAACATTATTTTTGTTTTTAAGGGGAAAAAATACATAAAAAAATCACAGATGTTTTTCCATATCATTATTTGAACAAAAAAAATAGACACAATAAACAAACTTTGTGCAAATGTTTTTTTTTTTTTTGCAAAAGACATTTGAGACTAGATGTTTGTTGAAATATAACATACCACATAACATGTCTTTTTGTTTGCAGTGTTTTTCTTCCTTTTTTCTTTCTTTATTTTATTCTTTTTGAAGAATGGTGTCAAAAAATTACCAGATACGGCAGGGGCGGATTAACTTCACCATAGGCCCCAGGCTGTTAACCAAGCCTGCCCCCCCCCCCCCCCCCCATCCTACTGTAACTATAGCAGCATTAGTGTGTTGTTTATAGTACAGGATAGATGATATCATGATGCCCTAATTTGTGCAAAATCATGGTAAAAAGCAGTTGTTTTTTTTTTGCAAATCATGGCAGAACTGTAGCCAGGAGACAAGACACCACTGAAAGTATAAATGTGTTTGGATGGCCATGGGCCCTCCAAAATTGACCTATTATAATCCGCTGCTGAGGTACAGATACCAGCCAAAAAAGGTTCAAGAAAACAAGCCAGGGGTCATAAATGAGAGAATAAAAACAGGGGGAAAAAAAGTCAAAGTGAGGCAAAAGCAATGAACAGGCCACACACATACAATAGTGCAGTACAAAATCAGATTCCAGGGACATAGATGAACAGGCAAGGTCAAGAACATGGGAGATAAACTGGAAAAATGCAGGAAAGACCAACAATCACTGGAAGCTACTGGAAATTAGCTGCCCATTCAATTCTTCATCCTTGTGTCACTGTGGAGCCCCAGGCTTCCTACTGTATGAGCACTACCTGGAATGCCTAACCTAGCACACCTCCAGAGGACGGCAGCCAGGTATCCATGGTGATGAGGTCTCACAGCCCATTCTGGGCAATCTTCCTATATATCCTACAAGAGTTACGTCCCTGCCGATTTCTTGTGCATTAACCACCCTCTGAACATAAAGGCCCAACATCAATTCTACGCCAAAGATCTGGACAGCTAATATGCATATTTAAGGCTTCGGGTGCTCGGAGCATGACCACCTTAGGTGAGCGACCGCTCAATACACATAATTCCTGCCTATCAAAAGAAAATGCCTCAAGGTACGCCGTTTGTGGGAGGTTAGATTCCCACGTTTTCTTCATTCTTTCCAGTCACAGTACTGCCTGTTGCCATCTCCATCGATGTCAGGAACTGTCCAGAGTAGTAAATCCCCAAAGAAAACCGTGCTTTCAACCCCTGTTGAACCTATCACTCTTATTACATAAAAGGTACCCACTAGTAATGACCTAATACTGTTCGATCTAATAGATATTCGATCGTATAGTAAGGTATTCGATCTATCAAATATTATCGAATAGTTCGCTGAATATTAGATAAATATTCGATAAGTGTTCAAATCCCCCAGCGTTCGTTTTTTACCTTCAAGTGGATGTTTTTGAATAATTGAATACTTGTTCCCATAGACTTTAATGGGATCGAATATTCGATCGAACATTCAAATATTCAGGAGATATATTCATATGAATATCGAATATTCGAATATTTCACTATTCGCTCATCACTAGCACCCACACTTCTTTATTATTATTATTATTATTATTATTATTATTATTATTATTATTATTATTATTATTATTATTAATAATATTTTCCTTTAGAGGCATACTTGTGAATTGATTTGAATGCATATTGAATAATAATATTGAGTAATATTTAAAAAATAAAATAAAATCCATTTGGGGCTGCTTCTTTTCCACGGACAGAAGCATTTTTTTTTTTTTTGCCTGAATCATTATGTAAGTAAAAGGGTGTAGGGCTCCACATTGGACTAAAACTTATGCAGAGAACATGTTGTAACCTTGTGGTCCCATGTGCTACACTCTACAGCTATTTTGGAGAAAAAAGTAAAGTAGTAGTAATCCAAAAAAGAGCCCTATTTGGAAAAGGATATTGTATAATATGGAAACAGAAAATCACCAATTGACATTTTAAATACATCAGCAGTTTATCCCACTACATACAGTGCTTATGACTTATAATGTGCAGCATCAACAACATGCCGCTACCTGAGTTTCTTTTCAAAGTAAAGTTTCTGACCTCGTTTCCCATGTGCACTTGTTGAAAAATGTCGGTAATAGGTCATGTTCTACAATAAGAAGGTGGTTTCTCGAGAATAAATATGATGCATTTTAAAGTTCTTTGAAACTTTAATAAGCAAATCAGACCCAAGTCCTTACAACATCTTTAAAATATTGTAATGGATTTGGCTGACTTCTCCAACTTGGATCATGGATCAGTGATCATCCACAATTCATAAAAAGAATGTACTTCTGGAGTTCCCAATTTGCACACTGATCAGCACTTAAACCTAATTGTAGATGCGGCAATACCTCATTATCATATGGATGTTCAGCATTTTTAAGCTAACCTATTTATGAAATAATTGAACCTTTTCTATAGAGGCGCCAATTTAGTCTATAACATTATGTCAGGATTGTGTCCTTTGGAAAGTAAAACAGTGTTTGCATTAAATTTGTGTGTAAAGTTAGACTCTGGTTAGGTTTCTGTGCTATTTATTGGCCTTTAGTTAAATCTATTCTTGCTTAAAGGGCATCTAACTTGCTGATAGCTCTGTACTGCGCAGAAGGCACTGAGGATGAAGGTAAAAGCCCTATTAGACTATGCAATTATCTGCCGTATTTGGCCGTTTATCAGCCGTAGAGGCCGATAATCGCTTGGTGTAATAGCTCCTGTTAAAAGGCAATGATCAGCCGACATGCACAAGATCGTCCAGGGAGCCCCTCCTGCAGCTCCTCCTGATCTTACCCGCTCACTGTCGGCATGTGTAATAGCGCTGGCAGCGACCAGGGAATGAGGAGCAATTGAGTGCTGATCTGAAAGGTTGGTGCTCACCTGCTCCTCTAAATCCTCCCATGTAAAAGGACCATAAGTCTCAGTTTGCAGTGTAATCCTGTGTCAGGTCAAATGTCTTTAAATATTTATCGTTATCATGCATGGAAAATTGTGTGGGTAATCTGTGTGGGTAAGCGTCCCCTCAGAGGGTACATTTTTTTGAGGGGAGGGGGGCCATAAAAAGTTTTCTATATGGATATTGTTATCAAAGACTTTTAACAGAGCCTGACTTCAAGATGAAAACGTTGACAAGCCAAGGAGTGAATCATTTAGCTGAGCTCTTCCCCCGGCTCTTCCGATCAGTGAGGATCGAAACACCCACATCCAAATCGATCAAAATTTTTGATACCTCAAATATTTTGAAGTGACAATGCCCAATTAGGGTCTACAGCATTTATGGCAAACCTTGATACTCCAGCTGTTGAAAAAATACAATTTCAATCATATCTGCACTGCCAAAATCCCTATCTTTGGTTGTCCCTCTTCTGACCACATCCCACCCCCTCCTAGGCTCTCCCACCCATGCCCCACCCTTCTGCATTCATGCCCCCCCCATGTCTGCATCCTCAGTCTGTACCCACCAAACTCAAAGGTAGACATTGTTCACATTATCTGTGTCTGCTACAAAGGGAGGGGAGCATCAGAGGGATCAGGAGACAGATTGGATTGCAGGAAGGCCAGTTTTCTTCACTTCCTGGTTGTTAATTAACTACCAGTGCAGCAGAACTGTGCATGCACAGTTATACCCTAGAGACATCTATGTAACGTTCATTGTACATTTTAGGCTATGTTCACATGCTGTAAATGGACGTTGTTTAATGCTACCTACGGTCGGAATTAATAATTGCCCGTTGTATTTACAGGGTGTGTACATAGCCTTATGAGGAAGTTTTCCCTGGAGTTCCCTTTTTATTTCGAAGAAGCTTCATCTGTTAACAAAGTGCATCTGTATTAGTAAACAAATAAGAAACATCAGTGTGAAAAGTTCATTTCATATTTTTAAATATTAAAAAAATGCAACTAGATATTTTATTTATGAATTTTTAAACAGTATGGATCAGGTTAAAAATACATGTTCTAAAAAAAAATTGCCTCTGTCGCCTTTATTTTACATTATTTTGCATTAGCTTAAAAAATGATCACTTATTTCAAATACATCCATGAAGTATACAAATTACCATTAATCATGGGGAACATTACATACTGAAATAAAGCATTAATTATTTATATGTCTATGTTTTAATCTGCTTGTGGCAGAAGTCAATAATGTTTATTATACACTAAAGTGTGAATATTAAAAATAATGATTTTCACTTGTGATTTATTATAGGTCAGTGTATCAGAATTGTGACACTTCCATAATGAAATGATTAATAACAGGGTAATTATTTAGTGTAAACATATATCCAATACTAAACCATTAAGTACTTCTTTCTAAATAAATGTAGTTATATTTTTGTAATCATCTTCTACATCACTATAAAAAAATTATTATTATTATTATTATTATTATTATTATTATTATTATTATCATCAGAAAATGTACCCGGCGCTGCCCAGGAGGCCAATCTATGTCCTTGTTTTTTTTTGTTAAGGGGAAATCGCCAGTAGCCCTACAGTATATGCCCCTATATACCCGACAGTTCTGCACTGGTTATGTAAATTGTAGCTTATGCACATTAGAAATAAACCAAAAACTTCAAACATCCGTCCTGTATACCTATAGTGTATAGTTGGGGGTGGGGGGGGGGCTGTATACCTGTAGTGTATAGTTGAGGGGATCCTGTATACCTGTAATGTGTAGTTGGGGGGGGCTGTATATCTGTAGTGTATAGTTTGGGAGTCCTGTGTACCTGTAGTTTATAATTGGTAGAGGTCTTGTATACCTGTAGTGTGAAGTTTGGAGGTCCTGTATACATTTAGTATAAAGTTGTTGGAGATGCTGTATACCTGTAGTATAGAGTTGGTGGAGGTCCTGTTTACCTGTAGTGCATAGTTTTGGGGTCCTGTATACCTGTAGTGTATAGTTTGGGGTCCTGTATACCTGTAGTATATAGTTGGTGGAGGTACTGTATACCTGTAGTTTATAGTTTTAGGGTCCTGTATACCTGAGTTCAGTGATTGTTGTGTTTTGTTGGTCTATTTGTCATTGCCCCAGTAGCCAGAATCCTGCTCCACACTGACGAGGGGCAAATACCCCGAAACTGCAGTCTGTGGATGGATGCCTAGCCTTGGTTACCCTTGTCTTATGTCGTTATACTCGCCACAGAGTTAGACTTTGACTCACAGGGGCCACCCTGGTGTTTCCCTATTTAGGTTCTAAAGCTCGCAACAGAGTGAGGACCTGAGGGACTACGTATCAGGGTGGTTTGGTGCTCTCCCCACTAGGAGGCACCCCTTGGCAATGGGCTTCCTTCTCTGGAGAGAGGGATATCTGGCTATTCCCGTGTTTTGAGACTCGTAACTGAGGCTCCACGGACCCCTTTTTTGCATGTTCAAATTTTGTATGGGACAATCAATGGAGACTCGTAAATGAGTACTCCATTAGAATTTTTCACTGTTCTCCCTGAGTTCAGTGATTGTTGTGTTTTGTTGGTCTATTTGTCATTGCCCCAGTAGCCAGAATCCTGCTCCACACTGACGAGGGGCAAATACCCCGAAACTGCAGTCTGTGGATGCATGCCTAGCCTTGGTAACCCTTGTCTTATGTCGTTGTACTCGCCACAGAGTTAGACTTTGACTCACAGGGGCCACCCTGGTGTTTCCCTATTTAGGTCCTAAAGCTCGCAACAGAGTGAGGACCTGAGGGACTACGTATCAGGGTGGTTTGGTGCTCTCCCCACTAGAAGGCACCCCTTGGCAATGGGCTTCCTTCTCTGGAGAGAGGGATATCTGGCTATTCCCGTGTTTTGAGACTCGTAACTGAGGCTCCACGGACCCCTTTTTTGCATACCTGTAGTATGTAGTTGATGGAGATCCTGTATACCTGTAGTGTATAGTTTGGGATCCTTTAAACCTGTAGTATAGAGTTTGTGGGGGTGCTGTTTACCTGTAGTATATATTTGATGGAGGTCCTGTATACCTGTAGTGTATAGTTTTGGGTTCCTGTACACCTGTAGTGTATAAATGGTGGAGGTCCTGTATACCTCTAGTGTATAGTTTTGGGGTCCAGTATACCTGTAGTGGAGAGTTTGGGGTCCTGTATACCTGTAGTATATAGTTGGTGGAGGTCCGGAATACCTGTAGTGGAGAGTTTGGGGTCCTGTATACCTGTAGTATATAGTTGGTGGAGGTGCTGAATACCTGTAGTGTATAGTTTTGGGGTCCTGTATACCTGTAGTATATAGTTGGTGGAGGTGCTGCATACCTGTAGTATAGAGTTGGTGGAGATCTTGTATACCTGAAGGATGTAGTTCGGGGGTCCTGAATACCTGTAGTGTATAGTTTGAGGGTCCTGTATACCTGTAGTATATAGTTAATGGAGTTCCTGTATACCTGTAATGTATAGTTTTGGGGTCCTGTATACCTGTAGTGTATAGTTTGGGGTCCTGTATAACTGTAGTATAGGGTTGGTGGGGGTGCTGTATACCTGTAGTGTATAGTATTGGGTTCCTGTATACCTGTAATATACAGTTTGGGGTGCTGTATACCTGTAGTATATAGTTGATGGAGGTCCTGTATACCTGTAGTGTATACTTTTGGGGACCTGTATACCTGTAGTGCATAGTTGGTGGAGGTCCTGTATACCTGTAGTATAGATTTGGTGGAGGTTCTGTATACCTGTAAAATAGTTGGAGGAGGTCCTGTATACCTGTAGTGTATAGTTTGGGGTCCTGTATACCTGTAGTATATAGTTGGTGGAGTTCCTGTATACCTGTAGTGTATAGTTTTGGGTCCTGTTTACCTGTAGTATAGAGTTGATGGGGGTGCTGTATACCTGTAGTATAGAGTTGGTAGAGGTCCTGTATACCTGTAGTGTATAGTTTTGGATTCCTCTATACCTGTAGTGTATAGTTTGGGTTCCTGTATAACTGTAGTATATAGTCGGTGGAGGTCCTGTATACCTGTAGTATAGAGTTGGTGGAGGTCCAGTATACCTGTAGAGTATTGTTCGGGATCCTGTATACTTGTAGTATATAGTTGGTGGAGGTCCCGTGCACCTCTAGTGTATAGTTTTGGGGTCCTGTATACCTGCAGGGTCGTATTTACCTTTAGGCACTCTTGGTCTGCCTAGGGCAGCACTTTGCATGGGTGCAGCACCAGGGGGCAAGGGAAAGGAAACAACAAACAATTTTTTAAATTTTTTTAGTCTTCCACCTCCTGTTTAGACTTGCCAGAAAATCTAGTGTCTTTTCGAAGGGGGGTATGGTAGTATTGGTCAGGTCTCCTGTGGCAGTGTTATCCAGTCACTGTATGGCGGTATTGGTCAGGTCTGCTATGGCAGTGTTATCCAGTCACAGTATGGCGGTATTGGTCAGGACTGGTATGGCAGTGTTATCCAGTCACAGTATGGCGGTATTGGTCAGGTCTGGTATGGCAGTGTTATCCAGTCACAGTGTAGCCATATTGGTTAGGTCTGGTATGGCAGTGTTATTCAGTCACAGTATGGCGGTATTGGTCAGGTCTGGTATGGCAGTGTTATCCATTCACAGTATGGCGGTATTGATCAGATCTGATATGGCAGTGTTATCCAGTCACAGTATGGCGGTATTGGTCAGGTCTGGTATGGCAGTGTTATCCAGTCACAGTGTGGCGGTATTGGTCAGGTTTGGTGTGGCGGTATTGGCCAGGTCTGGTATGGCGGTATTGGCCAGGTCTGGTATGGCAGTGTTATCCAGTCACAATGTGCGATATTGGTTAGGTCTGGTATGGCGGTATTGGCCAGGTCTGGTATGGCAATGTTATCCAGTCACAGTGTGGCAGTATTAGTCAGGTCTGATATGGTGGTGTTAAATGTGACCTCTGGAGCTATTACCTTCCAATCTATCATGATGCTAATTAGTGAGTGAGGATGGGGCGTCCTCAGGTTTAGTGCTTAGGGCAGCAGCAGCTGGTAATACTGCCCTGTATACATGTACTGTATAGTTGGAGTAGAAGGTCTACCAGTTATTTCTGTGGATGTTGTGAGGCAGCCGCCCTAGCAACCACAGCTTCCTGTGAAAATAAAAGTAGTAATCCTATTGGTTGCTAAGGCTCCCAACTGCCATTTACTGCTGGGCAGAGCTGCAGCTAATTATATCACCTGTGTGTGTGCTGTGTGGAGATTTTCCCATTAATTTCTATAGGGCGGTCTTCCGCAGCCCCCTCCCCTCCTGTAAATCTGGCAAGGACAGGACCTTCGCTCTAACCTTCCAGGGCACCCAATGTATCTGTGTGCCAAATTTGGGGTCAAACTGTTCTGGCTTTTAGAAGTCTATATGGGACAGACAGACTTTCATTTTTATAATATAGATAACATCAAAAGTAGAACACTTAATGAATTAAAAAAAAAAAGATTAAAAAAACACACACACTGAGGGAGATATAATAACACTGTGTTAAATGGTTGAGAAGTTTCCCTGGGAAGCCAACTGTTATTTTTCAGAAGCCCTTTTGAAAACAAAATGAGTAATACCATAAGAAAACCTACTTTTCCAGTTTTTTGTTTTGTTTAGTTTTTCCGACAACAGTTTATAGGGATATGTTCACACATCAAAATATGACAGTAACAAAGGTATAAAACGCAAATGTATTTTCCATCTATTAATGTGCTACATTAACCCCTTCCCGCCACTGTACAGTAAATTAACATCTCTGCAGCCTATGCATGAAGCTGCAGCTACGTTAAAGGAGAAGTCCAATGAAAAATTTTATTAAAATTTATACAAAAGTTATTCTAATCACCAATATACACTTATTATGGGAAATGCACATAAAGTGCTTTTTTTCCCTGCACTTTCTACTGCATCAATGCTTCACTTCCTGGATAACATGGTGATGTCACTTCCTGGATAACATGGTGATGTCACAACCTGACTCTCAGAGCTGTGCGGGCTGTGACTGCTGGAGAGAATGATGGCAGGGGGATGCTCAGTGTCCCTCCAGTGCCCTGTGTCCCTCAGTGTCCTCCTGCCATCATCCTCTCCAGCAACCACAGCCCGCACAACTCTGGGAGTCGGGTCATGACATCACCATTTTATCCATGAAGTGACATCACCATGTTATCCAGGAAGTGACATCACCATGTTTATCCAGGAAGTGACATCACCATGTTTATCCAGGAAGTGACATCACCATGTTTATCCAGGAAGTGACATCACCATGTTATCCAGAAAGTGAAGCCTTGATGCAGTAGTAAGTGCAGGGAAAAAAGCACTTTATAAGCATTTCCTGTAATAAGTGTATATTGGGGATTTGTATAACTTTTGGGGGGCAATATAATACTTTAATAAAAAGTTTCACTGAACTTCTCCTAACTGTGACTAACTGTGATGACACATTGATCCAATGCTATTATTATAAGGATAAATGTGGCTGGTAGGACAACCTTAACTGAACCTGAAGAATTGTAAGTAAATCTTAACAGTCATTTTAGGCTATGTTCACACTACGTGAGTTTAGTATTAATCACGGCCGTTGTTGCTGTGATTAATACTTAAAGAGGTACTCCGGGCTGGGGTCATTTTTTTGTACGGCCAGGGAGGGGGTGGATACTGAAGCCGCCGGTCACTTACCTCCCTGGTCCCAGCGCCCGGTCCCGGAAAGCACCGCCCCATTCTCCGGCCCGGCTGCCGCTTCCTGGTCTGATCTGGAGCTTGAGACGTGACGTCTAAAGGCAGCTCAGCCATTCAGCGGTCCGAGGTGGGACTCCTGGACCCGGCGCTGGAACCTTGGAGGTAAGCGGCTTTTATATCCACCCCCTCTCCGGCCCATATACTGAAAATAACCCCAGCCCGGCGTACCTCTTTAACTTACATTGTGCTGCCGCTAGAGTGAATTCCGGCTGGAGTGTATGTAAGTTCAACCTGTCTGTTCACACAAGGTAGCGTGCGGTTCCATTGTGTGCAGCGGTGAACTCGGATGTGGGTGCACACAGATGCGCCTGCATCTGAATTCAGCAGAAGTGAAGGTCATCCGGGTCACAGAAGGCTGATGTTATACAAAGGGTGAACATGGCCTTAATCTGTAAACTATGAAGACGGGAGTTTCCATTTTTAGGGTACAAACACACACACCGTATACGCTGCAGATTTGATGCTGTGTTCAGTTATTCAGATCTAATTTGCTGCGTAAAATACGGTGCGTGTACGGTGTGTGTGTTTGTACCCTAAGGGGGACATTTATTAAGTCCAGCGTTTTTTAAGCCGGACTTAAAAATGTCTCCGCATCTCCGGCGCTACGGGGATTTATGTAGAGGCTGACTGCCTCTACATAAATCCCGTGCGCTCCAGTGCGCACGGCCGAAAACCTACGCAGAGGACTGGAGTAGGTTTTCGGCGTATCTTTTGGCGGAACGGATGGTGAATCGCGCGGACTCTGAGTCCGCTCCCTCCGTTCCGCCCCCTTCACACCCCCTCCCCGCCCCCAGGCGTACCCGGCGGAAAGTGACGATTTGTGAACGTACGCTCATTGATACATGTCCCCCTAAGAGTTTATTTTACTACAGCAGTTGTTAGTATGCTTTCATTTTATTAGTCTATTGCAGCTACTATATATACACAATATTTCACAGCTATTTCTGGTGATTTTTTGCTAGGTTTTTCAGATAATACAAGGAGTAGTTAAATATTTCTGTATTTAATTCGGTATTTGTGTAGACTGCTGTTTTTGAATCAATATATTAAGTTTAAGTAAAGTGGAATATACCATTGAAACCCTGAGCTTAGCATCCAGAACACATCATTTGCATATTTACAATTAACTATTTACTTTAAACTTAAAATAAATATATAAAGTACAAAATAAATATTTTTTTATTTAAGAAGTAAAGGTCAACGCTCAAGAGAAGCTATACTGACAGATCAAGCTATGATATCATGTGAGATTCCATTGTGCAAAACACAGAAAAGGGATAAATACTGACAATGAATGACAACAAATCAGCTGATAGACAATATGAATAGAAGCATTCACAGTCTGGCAACTGAACAGGGCTGTTCAGTGTAAGCACAAGAAAAACACATGAACATCAGTGATCTTTAGAAAGATATTCTTATGTGTTCTTTGTTCTGGAATTTTATGTAAGAGGTTCGTAAATGACCTGAATTTTACTGAAGCATGTTTCATTTTTTAGATACAAAAATTACTGTTTTTCTACTGTATTTTAGGCAACTATTCTAAATATAATAACCACATAAAATGGTACTAGTTAGAATCAATCTGTTAATATTTTAATGGTTTTGCATAAGATTGTGTTTTAGGATCCCAAAAGTTTGTACATATTATTATTATTATTATTATTATTATTAGTAGTAGTAGTAGTAGTAGTAGTAGTAGTAGTAGTAGTAGTAGTAGTATTATTATTATTATTTTTAGTATTTTATTTATTTATTTATTTATTTATTTTTTTTCAATCAATCTTGACTGAAGTGATAGAAATAGCCGTCTATAACAAGTTCTTCATTTTCCCCTATAAAACATACTGTATGCCAAAACATGTAAAGAAAAACAATAGTATAAACCAAGAATTATTTATAAATTTATAGAGTTTATGTAGTTCTGTCATTTTAAAATTCTCCCTGTTTTTTTAAGATTGTTAAAATGCGATTATTTTAGTGATCTTATATATAATATAAAAACTGCTACTGTTCAGAAAGTCTTAGTGTGGCTATAATGCATGACCAATCATTTGCCCCTTGTCAAGGTAAGACAGGTGAAACAAAAGCAAATTAGGTATAGTGGATTCCTTTGATTTTTCCTGCTACACTCACAAAACAGTAGGCCAGGGAAGCATAAAGAGCATCCCTTGCTTACTATTAATATATCCCCTTGGCTGGGTGCTCAGTGACCATCCCAGAGATCCTATGCTCTAAACTACAGTGTAGCCAGTAAGCCAGGGTTACTGTATCCTGCTTAATGCCACAGGATATTTTGGTCTTTAAGAAGAAGGGGCATACAATTGTAGCACACAACTACCTGCAAAGAAATTGTGTACCACAATCTGACACATCCTTTGCTGTTGCCCAAAATTCCAGGACTACAAAAGACTCATTTTTTTCTTCTTGTTGACCATTGCATAATAAAATGGTCAGAAAGGGGCGTGGGAGAGGACGGAGAGGTCTTTTTAAAATATTTTATTTTCCCTACTGATGTCTTCCCCTACTGTGTGTCCAATACATTGCATTGCAGTCAATTACATTGCAGCAAAAACAGACGTCTTTTTAACTAGAAAAGGCGGCCGCTTTTTTTTTTTTTTTTTTTTTTTTTTTTTATGTAGTGTGAACATAGCCGTACAGTGTATAAAATAGAAATTATGAGATACTTGCTGTTGGTTTGTAAGTTGATGCAGAAGAATAAAACTATTTTAAATCTATCACTGCATAAACTTTTATTACTTTTTATTATATGTAAATATACAGAATTGAACTATAATATAACTATAATCATATAAAACACATGATTTGGATATCTATAGATTTCTATTCACAGAACAGTTACAGTAGCGTCATGACTGCAATTCTTCTGGGCCGTCACTTTTACCACTCACGCACTACCTATTGTTCTAATTGAATCTTAACTTTAGTCTCACAAAAATAAACCTGTTTTACTTGTGTATATTGATTTCATGGTGCTCACTTCCTTGTTTGTATTTAAGGAATAATGTTTGCCTGTCAACCAGATCTGATTAAAGAGTTTAATCATCGTTTTACAACATTACCTCCTGCAGGACACTGCTCTAATGTCATTTTCTGAAGTAGCTTATCTGTTGTACTTATCATAGTATCTATATATTACCATATATTTCTATGAACGTTTTGAAAGACACGCTATCAAAAATATTTGCTTATTCATATTTTTATTTGCACCTGGAAAGTAGCTGTTTTATTAACCCCCTAATGACAAGGCCAATTTTATTTTTTTAGCACTTTTGTTGTTTCCTCCTTTTGCGCTTGCAGAACCATATGAGCTCTTATTATTTTTTTACACACTAAATGTACCTTGCAATGATATTCTTATTTTTCCATAAAATAAGCTTAAACCCCATCAAAAAATGATCTGTGCTGTGAAATTTAAGCTTCCATTGGGGAAGCTGGGATGGGGGGATATGCTTCTTTTGTACTTACACTGCATTGACTGCATTGATCTATGCAATCAGCGCCCAATTACTAAGGGCTGCAGAGGGCAGCCTCTAGTGATCGTCTAGCTGCGACAAACATCATTACATCACAAGAGAGGCCGGCCTGGTAAGTATAACAAATCCCATTGTAAGAAGCCTATCCGACCATTATACCACCAATGATGGCTTTTTAAAGCCATTTAAGCCCTTAACGACCGTTGGCATACATTAAATCACCCACTGCCTTGGCCTTAATGCAGGAGGGCGTAAATGTATGCCCTGCTGGGGTCCCGGGCTATGGAGCGGGCTCAGGAGCTGAGCTCACCCCATAGTGGGTGAGGACCTGCTGCTATCTACAGCCAGGCCCTCACCCTAATGGTGGGCCGCCACGATCGCGTGGGCTCCCACCATTAACCCCTTAAATGCTGCGATAGCGCAACGTCTAAGTGTGAGGGACCGGAGCAACTCCGGTCACTTACCGATTGAGAACCCCGCAGCATGTCTGTGGGGATCCCGATCGCATGGCCTGACTGATGGAGGTCGCTTACCTTCCTCCTTGCAATCAGGTTTTCAATATTCAGGTTGTATCAGAAGATCACAGATAACACTGATCCCTGCTATGCTATGGCATAGAAGGGATCAGTGTATGGTCAGTGTAGAGGGGGTGATCAGCGTAGAGTTAAAAAGTATTTAAAAAAATAAATAAAAGTTTTAAAAAATGTCCCAGAGCCTCTCCCCTCCCATTTTATACATAAAACACATAAAAATAATAAATTTTATTAACATAATATATCCTGTAGCATGCAAAATCACCTGATCTATTAAAATAAAACAATATTGTTCCCGCACAGGGGAACGGCGTGAACAAAAAGCGGTAAAAAAGATAGCTTTTTTTAAAATTACGTTTTATGTATAATTTTTTTTTATAAAAAGCGATCAATATGTTTGATCTAGAAATAAATGTTACTAATAAAAACTAGAGATCATGGCGCAAAAAAAGATGTCCCATATGACCCCGTAGGTGAAATAATAAAAGCACTATAAGAGTCATAATAGGGCCATTTTAAATATATTTGCAAAAAAAAAAAGATTTACTGCTAATAAAAATAGTAAAACATTAGAAAACCTAGTAAACCTGTATATCGCTGTGTTCAGACTGACCTATAGAATAAGGAAAAAATGCCAGTTTCACCGTAAAGTGCATTACATAAACATGGAACCCCCAAAATTTGCTGAATTGCATTTTTTTTTTACCCAAATTCACCACATAAATGATATTTGGGGGGTTCCAATATTCATTTTGAAAGATTGAAAGATGCCATTACAAAGTACACCTGTTCCTGTAAAAACCGAGCCCTCACATGGCCTTGTAGGCGGAAAAATAAAAAGTGGCATGGGTCTCAGAAGGCGAGGAGGAAAAAAACTAAAACACAAAAGTGACTATTGGCCCGGTCCTTAAGGGGTTAAATGCTGCTTTTGGCTGATAGCAGCGAGGGCAGTCATCGCAACTAAGCCAGTTCTACTTTACAACTCTTTGATAAATCTCCCCCATTGTTCGTTTGTAATTATGATCATTCGTATACTAAAGTACACGAATGATCGTAATTACTGCCATAATTGCAATAGTAACTAACGACTATCATTCCGTGTATTACGGTGAATGATTTCAGGTCATTCCCAAAAGTACTCGTTTGCTATTGCTTATTGTATGGATTCTTTGTAGGAGCCAATATACTGCTCTGTTTATGTCTCTGTAGGAAAGCGAAGGAAATTTACTTGCAGCCAAAGGGGGCCCAGTATGCAGCAGAGTGGTTCATTTCAGTGATCAGATCATATGATGATATGCCAGTTTATTACTCTACTCCTGCTGTTATCAATCATATTATTCTTCTATACTAGTACATTCCATGTGTGTTCAGCAGGAGTGCCATTAGAAATCATGGTAACCTATACATAAAATAGTCATGATTCCTAGAACAATGAAACTGTGTCCTTCTCAGCAGAGATCAGTCACTCTTCATTATTGTAAATGGGAGATACAGAAACAACCAAGCAGTTTTCTGTTATTTATTATACAGCCTACAATTCCCAGGTTACTGTACAAAAAGTCAAGAAATGCTTGGGAACATCCTTTAATGTTGACCTTATCAAAGAAGAAAGCAACTCTTCTTCTTCTTCTTTTTTTTCCCTTCTCTTAGTCTTTATAAAATTTTAGTCACATAAAAGACATACTTTTGGGCTATGTTCACACATCGTACATTTTTTTAGAAAAAAAATGTCCATTGTTTTTAGTAAAACAAAAGGTGTTTTTTTCATAGTGTAATGTGTTGCATTGAAGTCAATGCAAACAACGGCTGTTGCTTACACAATATATAATACAACGGTCGTTGATTGCTACAGTTGTTGAAATAATTGGCATGTCTATTCTTCCCAGCCATTGTGCATTTATTTTAATGCAATTTTTAATGCAACAATGGCTATTGTTTGACACTTACTTACGGCCAGTGTCCTTGTGTGTGAACATAGCCTTACAGATAAGTATCCCATACATTAATTAAATAGATACAACTATTGTAAAGCAAAAATCCAAGGGGGGAATAGGTAATACCATGGGTAATACCATAGGTAATACCATGCCACCTCGTATTTTTCTACGTTTCCCCTTTTCAGTTGACTTTATTCCTCCAGTATTCTTTGATGACATTACACCGCCAGAACACATGCAGAAAGTTGGCCTCTTCCTGACCACATCTAAAACAGGGATCATTTCCCCTCTTATAGATCGTATAAATTTGAGGGGGTAAAATAAATTTAATGGAGTGTATTCTCATTGGTCTAGGTCTATGGCACAGTTTTACAGCAACCTTGTCTTTTGCACAAAGGGATCAGCAGTGTCCAAGAGCTCACAGCACCCAACTCAACCAGACAGCCCCCTTGGGACGCCGCGTCTCTCAGAGTAGCAACAATTTGGGAAAAAAAATCTCTGAGGATATAAAAACTCTTACTTAAACATACACATGACCAACAACTAGACACCAGTATTTGATGCTACCACCCAAGAATGTGGCAGCTGGAACACGTTAAATGTAATAATATATTAAATGTAAGCATAATATAATAAATATTAGTTAAAAAATGCACATTCACCGACAGTGACCTGTGCACATATTGTAATTACCTCCTATTTCTCCCATTCCACCTGCTGGTGCATTGGTGAGTGGTAACACCTTGTTCACACTTGTATTGCTTGGCTGCCACCTTCTTTGCTGGCGGCACCTGCCGGGGTGGGGGGCCCATGGGGTTTGGTCCTGTGACAGTGGAGTTGCAGGGCCATTCTGCACCCCCCCTCCCCTGTCGGCTTTTGCCTGGGGGGGGGTTGTGGTTGCTGACCAGCACAGTGTAGTTTTTGGTGTAGGGAGGGACTCATATGGGCCAGGAGACCTGCACGCGGTACATGAGGCAATAGGGTTTGATCAAATTATATACCAACATCATAGCTCCCAACTGTCCCGAATCCTGCGGGACAGTCCTAATTTTGGGGTGCTGTCCAAACCTCCTGAAACTGTACCCAGTGTCCCGGTAAAAGATAAACAACAAACCAGTAACTCACCTGTCAGCCGATCCCAGCAGTTCCTCTTCCAGGAGAGTGCGCACTCCCATCATCCGGCACAGGCAGCAGGGTATAGAGACACTGACGGTGCTGGATAGAGGCTGCAGGACACATGCGGCAGAGGCAGTGTCTATATACCCTGCTGCCTGTGCCGGAGGATGACAGGAGTGCCTGCTCTCTTCGAAGAGGAACTGCTGGGATCGACTGACAGATGAGTAACTGGTTTGTTGTTTTTCTGGTGGGGTACTATATTAGGGGGATTGGAAACTATGTGGGGTACTATATTGGGGCATTGGATACTATGGGGGGCACTATATTAGGGGTATTGGATACTGTGTAGGGCACTATATTAGGGGGATTGGATACTGTGTGGGACACTTTATTAGGGGGATTGGATACTATGTGGGGCACTATATTAGGGGGATTAAATACTATGTGGGGCACTATAATGGGGGATTGGATACTATGTGGGGCACTATATTAGGGGGATTGGATACTATGTGGGGACCATATTAAGGGGGATTGGATATTAGGTGGGGCACTATATTGGGGGATTGAATACTATGTGGAGCACTGTGTTAGGGGATTGGATACTATGTGGGGCACTATAATTGGGGATTGAATACTATGTGGGACACTATATTAGCAGGGTTGAATACTATGTGGGGCACTATAATGGGGGATTGGACACTATGTGGGCCACTATAATGGGATTGGATACTATATGGGGCACTATAATGGGGGATTGGATACTATGTGGGACACTATAATGGGGGATTGGATACTATGTGGGGCATTATTCAGTCAGCAGCATGTGGAGCTACCCTGGGGTTCGACTGTAGGAAAGTGGCTTTGTAGGGTCACTATGGGGGCATGGCTATGCAGGGTTGCTATGGGGGCGTGGCTATCAGGACTGCGGTGCACGTGTCCCTCTTTGCTCTTAGCAAAAGTTGGGAGGTATGCCACATTCTGGTGTTGGTTTCACATGTAGATGAGAGGCATTAGTGTCAGCCATGGGTGTGAGATGCAGCCACTTCTTTTTCTCTATTTTTGCAAAACAGTAAGATAATCGTACCCGAAGAGGGGGTGAGAAATGACATAATAATACTAATATTAATAAAAGTTTCAATTAAATAAGTAAATACGCTTGCAGTCAGTATCTATGTTGGCATGGAGACTGAATTGGTGACTAAATTCCTTGTGGTACAAAAAGTGCCCAGAGCATGAAAATGTAGAACTTTATTTCTTTTACAGTAAGCTTTTATCGCTCTTGAAATGCTTATGTTATGTTCTCATAATTCCATGATACTAGATCGCAATGTTTTCCAAGACTTTCTCTACCTGTAACAATGAGCAACATTGTATCATAACTGACTCAACAGCACAACTGTGTGGGAAAATGCTGGTTAAACTAACAATAACCTGTAAAAATCCTTGAGGCATTAATTTCACTACATAATAGATATTCGGAGACAGGTGCTGGTATTACAATTACAATAAGAAGACAGGTTGAGGTTATGCATACCCAAGACTGGGGCACTACAGTATATTTTCTTGCTATGCAGCTAAATAGAAAAAATGATGACAAACTGAGTACAATTTCTCATTTCATCGGCCGGATACCAAATGGATCATAGGAATGCCGGTAAGGACTAATGCTAACTGGTGGACCTTGGCATGAATTTAAGGTTTGTAAAATGAATACAATAAAGTTATGTGGGCAAAATCAACTTTTCTCCTATCCACAGAGAGATGGTGGGGTTCTGACCTCTGTATCGGTTCCCGGATTTTTTTGTTTTGAATAGAGGGGCTTGTACGGCACGTGACCCGCGGCTCTATGCATTCCTATGGAGGTGTCGGAGAGAGCTGAGTACATTGCTTTTCCAGCTTACTCGGCTCTTTCTTGCAGCTCCATAGGAATGAATAGAGTAGTGGGTCAAGTGCCGTACCCGCTGCTCTATTAATAACACAGAAACTGGGGTCTTAATACGGTGATCAGCAGGGGGTACGGAGGTCAGACCCCAGCGATCTCTGCAGATGGGGGAAAAGTTGATTTGGCCTGGACAATCTCTATAATGGATTGACTGAGCAGGACATGTTTTTGTCTCTATTTTGTTTCTTTTTAGAAAACTTGCAGTAAAGATGTCAGTGGAGCCTCGGTTGTGAGTCTCAAAACACAGAAATAGCCAGATATCCCTCCAGGGAAGGAAACCAGTTGCCAAGGGGTGCCTCCCAGTATTAATGGAGACTCTTGAATGATGAGTACCCCATTGCTTTTGTTTGTTTGTTTTGATGATCTCACTGAGCTCAGTGATTTTTTTGTTTATGATATGAAAGAGGAAGTGAACTGACCCTTTGAAACTTTTTTTTATTTTATTATTATTGGGGGGTAGGGGTACTTAGGTGTAAAGAGAGTAAAAATTATTCTCATACATTCCTTATTAAACTAAAACACTGTCTGTTCTATATTAGTGCCACTTAGCCCCGCCCACAATGACACAGTTGGCGGCCATTGGTGGGCCGACCTAGAGGGGGTGGGGAGTAGACCTTTAGGCCAGCCTGTTCCAATGGCTGGTGAGGGGGCGGGGCCAAGGGTGGTGTTGTGGGCGGGGCTAAGTGGCGCTAATGCGGCGAGGTACAGTAGTACCTTGGTTTCAGCTTCAGCTACCACCTCTACACCGATGACACCCAGATCTACCTCTCTGGTCCGGATGTCACCTCTTTGCTATCTAGGATTCCAGAGTGTCTGTCGGCCATATCTTCCTTCTTCTCTTCCCGCTTTCTAAAACTCAACATGGACAAAACAGAATTTATCATTTTTCCTCCATCCCGCTCTACCCTGCCGTCTAATCTGTCAATCACTATCAGTGGCTGCACTCTGTCCCCTGTCCCCCAAGTCCGCTGCCTTAGGGTCACCTTTGACTCTGCCCTGTCTTTTAAAATGCATATTCAGGCCCTGACCACCTCCAGCCGCTTTCCCCTCAAAAACATTTCCAGAATCCGATGTTTTCTCACCCCTGACTCTACCAAACTGCTGATGCATGCTCTCATTATTTCCCGCTTGGACTACTGTAGCATCCTCCTCTCTGGCTTTCTTTCTAATTCTCTTACTCCCCTTCAGACTATCCTTAACTCTGCCGCCCGACTAATCCACTTTTCCTCTCGCTTTGCCTCTGCCTCTCCCCTCTGCCAATCCCTCCACTGGCTCCCCATTGCCCAACGTATTCACTTTAAATTATTGACCATGACTTACAAGGTCATCCACAGCCTGTCGCCTCCGTACATCTCCGATCTGATATTCCACAACCGTCCCTCACACAACCTTCCATCTTCCAGTGACCTCCATGTGCGCTCCCCCTTGTCCGTACCTCGCACAACTGCCTCCAAGACTTTCCCCGAGCCTCCCCCATACTCTGGAACTCGCTACCCCGACACATCTGGCTCTCATCCACCATCAAGTCCTTCAAAAGTAATCTGAAAACCCATCTCTTCAAACAAGGCTACAACCTATAATAACTCTGCATCACACTTGAATGGCTGCACTTTACCTCCTGTTTCTCTCCCAGTACCCAGTACCCTCACGGGCAGGGTCCTCTTCCCCATGTATCAGTCTGCCATCTGCCTTCATGTAATGTGTTTTGATCTTGTAATGTTCTTGTTTGCTACCCTTGTTGCCTATATAGCGCTTTGGAATTAAGTGCGCTTTATAAATAAATAATAATAATAATAAAAGTTTAAGAGTAACTTGGATTAAGAGCATTTTGCAAGAAGCTCACAGTTTTTCAAAATTGTAACTTGGTTTAAGAGCATTGCTTTGGTTTAGGAGCTCCCTGTACTGTGTGGGAGGGGGAGTGGGGGAGGGGCATGGTCTGCATAGCGGGGTCTACAGCCCTGTACTCTGACCCAGGTAGTCTCCCTCACCTTCCATATCATAGCAGATCCTATACAGGCCGGGGCTTGCACCAGGGGAAAGGACTGTGGAGTTAATCTCTTCATAGCTGTAACCCTTCTCTTCCCGGACAGAGATTGCTGCTCTACTGTGCCCACATCTGCCCTGCTCATTCCTTCATGCTCCCTGCAGTCTCTGTCAGCCTTTGTGTTTCCCATCCTCTCCATTACTGCTATTATAATGTGTCTGCACTTGGTCATTAACACTACTGTACAGAAAAGTTTCTGTCACTGTCCTCCTGCAAAGCTCTGTGATTCTCCCTTCCTGATTGGTCCATGCTGAACACACCCCTCCCCCATTGTTGTCATGTGACCACACAGACCTCTGACAGCAGCTCTGCTTCTCTATTCTAGCCTGTTGTACTACACTACTGCATTATGGGGATCTGCAGCTCCTTCCTGTATCTACAAACTGCTGCTGTGTTATCAGGGTTATGCAGTTACTATACATTATACACCACATGCTGATTGCTATACTGTACAGTAACTTATAATCTGACATATTCAGCTGTTTCTCGTTGTTTGTTTCATCTTTTCTTCATGTTATTCAGAATAAAAAAAATAATTATTTTTGGAGTGTGGAACCATTTGTCTGCATTTCAATTATTTATTTTGGGAAAATTAGTTTCAGTGCACCTGCTGAGCCCTACCCAACTGATTGCAATGCAATGCATTGAAGTCAATGGGAAGACTTCACACAGCGTATTGAATAACGGACGTTTTTTCCGCGGGCGTCAAAATAATGAACATGATTATTATTTTCGGGCGTCTTTTGCAAACAGCGGATGTTTTTTGTTTGTAGTTCACACACAGCTTTCCTTTTGTCACCGTTCTTTCTCAGTTTTTACTATTAAATTCAATGGACTTTTCAATTAAGCCAAAGTCCAATCAGTAACCAGATCAGTATAATGTACAAACACCCATCAGTGGGAGGTCAGGCTGCTAAATAACGTCCGTTATTATAGACTCAGAATGACGGACGTCATTTTAAATGGAGATGAAAAGACGTTGTGTGAACATAGCCTTAAGGAGTCATTTTGGTGAATGAAATTATTTACAAATAAAGAGTTACTGTCACAAAATTATTTCAAAACAACCGCCATTGATCTGAATGTTCAGACCAATCAGGAGAATAAGCTGTGAAAGATCTGCACTCATGATCAAGACAACTGCATAATGTAAGTCTATAGACAGAATGGGGAAAGAGGCACATGGCAGCATTCTCCTGATTGGCCCGGGGACTGGACACTCAGATCCTGGCCAATAAAAACTTTTGGCATGTCTCTGTGACATGTCAAAATTATTATTATTATTATTTTTTTAAAGTCAGATACATTTTGACAGTTTTCCGCTAGAACAGCATCTCTCATCTTTGGCTACAATTCCCGAATAACATCCATAGACAGAAAAAAAAGGACAGCGCTCCATGGCGACGATCAATGTGTACTGGGTGAGAGAAAAACTAGTGCAGGTAAAGCTCACCTGAGCGAGTTATTCATACAACAGAGGCACAACTCTCATGTAGGCACACTCCCGACACCTCCAAACGGGTATAACCGGGCATAGGTCCAAGGAAGGAAATAGACGATGAGATAAGTACATGTTTATTGCGACCCAAACCGCACTGGTCGCAATAAACATGTTCTTATCTCATCATCTATTTCCTTCCTTGGACCTGCACCCCATTAAACCCCTTTGGAGGAGTCTGGAGTGTTTTTTTTTTTTTTTATAAAATCAATGTAATTCATTCATGGACAAACTTAATTGGCCAGAGTGGAAGCTGTTCAATCATAGAGGTTCTCCTTATGCTGATAGAAAGGAGTCCCTAACAAGGAAGCCACCTCTAGGATGTTCTTATGTCTTACTATCCACGATAATGCTCTATGTATCCTTTTGAGACAAGTTTATTCTATGATTAATAGGGAAAAATCATTTATAATTCTTAATATTTTTAATATATTTTTTAATGTTTTCTTCTTTTTTTGCCAGAGATATATCCTAATGATGTATTGGTAGGTATTGTATTATACAGTAATTGTACATTTTATTTGACTTTGTTCACAGCCTAGATCTGTCTAAATACTATTGATACAGATAGATGTTTTTGCTTTGGAACTGTTGGTAACTACATCAACTGATATATTGATCGGTTCAATAACAAGCAACGGCTGCCTTCTTTTCTTTGGATAACTATTGGTCTTCAAAAAGCGGGAACCTTAACTTCTCTCTAATGTGTGAAGTCAGTCAAGGGACAAGTCTTCAAGCTGTACACACTCTGTATCCTATGATATGTTGTGAAATTTATTGCACTGGGAATAGTGTTATCTGTCACAAAAATGTACAGTTGTTGCTTGAACTCATAACCTTTAAACCTATACTAGGCAAAAAATATATATATATATATTAGGCCTCTAGGAGGTAAAATAAAAGTTTAGATGACCTTTATGATTTTCAAGTTAAATAGACATAGGGATAAAATAATAGAAAATCGAAAAAGGCTATACAATATAGATAAAATTGTAAGGTCATTAATCTATAACGGGATTCCGTCATTTTACATGGTTACATTATTTGTAGGACACAAAAAAAACTGTGTCCATTAAAATAATAAATTTAGAATAACAATAAATTAAGAGAACAAAAAGTATTTTTTTTTTTCACATAGAAGCTTATAGTCTAATAAGTATAGCATGAATGGAAAAAATGCATAATGACACAATAGAAGTTATTGAAAGAAATACATTTTATAACAGATTATTAAAGGGAATCTTTCATCTGCAATCCAGGTTTCAAAATGCTGACACTGTCAGATAGCTGTTAGATCAGGGAGACACATGGCACCTTTCATTTATCTGTCTGTGCTTCCAGAACTTAAAAAAAAAGTTTTGTTTTGTTTTTTTACTGTGGAACACTGGATGTTATCATTTATTTATTTTTTCCACTGTTCTTTCTCCATTTTTACTATTAAATTCAATAGACTTTTCAATTAAGGGCTATGTTCACACAACTTTTTTTCTGCTCCGTTTACAATAACGTCCATTATTTTGAGTCTAAAATAACGGACGTCATTTAGCTGCCTGGCATCCCCTTAGTGCAATCACTGGTGTTTGTACATTATTCTAGTTTGGTTACTAATTGGCCGTTGAATGCGGCTTCATTGAAAACTCTATAGAATTTAATAGTCCAAAGGGAGAGAAAACGGTGACAAAAGAAAAACTGAGTGTGAACAATTAATTAAAAACATCCGCTCTTTGCAAAACACGCTCGTAAATAATGATCATGTTCATTATTTTGACGTCCGCGGTAAAAACGTCAGTTATTCAATGCATTGTGTGCATTGGACGTCCGTCTTCCCATTGACTTCAATGCATTGCCATTGCAGTCAGTTAAATCTCCTTAAAAACGGATGTTTTTTTAAATATCAAAATCGGCCGCTTTTTCTTCCTTTTTGACGTTGTGTTAACATAGCCATAGACACATTCAGGCTATGTTCACACTGCGTATGAGTCCGGACACATTTCATACGCCGCCGTACATGTGCGGCTGAAACTACGGGCGCGGGAAAAGTAGACATGCGGCCGGATGCGTACAAACTGCGAACATACACCCGTAGTAGAGTTATGCTTCCCTAGCTTGTTTCGAAGCGATCTGAGGCAGGTCATTTACTTGGAAATCTTCGCCCAGCCCCGTCAACCACACAGAACCTTTTGGATCGAAAAATAAAGTTCAATTTGGCTGAAATATGTTTTTACGGCGTCGTATATGATCCGCCCGTAAGCTCATACGAAGTGTCCATTGTGCGGGCGTATATCGTATACTTTCAAGCGAACACATCAACCTCAAAACTATGTGCGTATATTCGCGGTTCGCACTACGGCCGGAAACATACGCAGTGTGAACATAGCCTTAAAGAGCAATAAGTCCACCTGACCTAGAATAATGCACCAGCAGCTGTCTTGGCACTGACGGGCGGGCAATCCGGATGTCATTTTAAAAATTATAAACAGACAAGTAAAAACGTTGTGTAAACA
Organism: Dendropsophus ebraccatus; assembly: GCF_027789765.1. Classification (NCBI taxonomy): domain Eukaryota; kingdom Metazoa; phylum Chordata; class Amphibia; order Anura; family Hylidae; genus Dendropsophus; species Dendropsophus ebraccatus. Next base: position 139,564,094 of record NC_091460.1, on the reverse strand, counting down.
TAGCCATAGGGTTGGGGGGGCAGTTTAGGTTTAATGAGGAAATATAGTTTTCAACAATTCAGCATTCCAAGTTACCATATATCTCCTACCTTACCTGACTTTAGTTATCTAAACTTATTTCTGCCCATTCCATCCATGACATGCTTTTGACCTTTAGACCTATCCTGATCTTACATTATTTTTACTGCCAAAATATTTCTGATGTCTAGACAGGCAAACACATTAATATACTGACGACCCTTAGCTGTCCTACATATGTATCGTTTCTATCGTGTAGAAATGGGATTTACTTTAAAATCACTACTTTAAAATCCATGGGGTCAATTTCCCCCTAAGAGCTCATGCATTACAAGTCTTTGCAGCTCTTAGTCATACAAGGACCAGGAGCCAGAAAGGCCTGAAATTTAGAATTTTTAACTAATGGAGTGACGTTTGGGGGGATTTTAACAGTTAGGTGCTGGGTGCTCCTACTACAGTGTGGAAACTGCTAGAGTACATTTTGCATTTGATTAATAATAATAATAGCAACAATAATAATATTCATTTGTATTGCACCAACAGATCTGAAGCACTTGTATTGTATTTCTAATGTAATTTTTGTTACTGTGTCATATTTATTTTTGCCACAATTATATTTGCCACAGGGTGCATTGTTACCATAGGGGGTCACTGAGGGACAGTATTGCTATATGGAGGCACAGGCAGCATTATTACAATATAGAGGCCCAGTGAACATTATAACTCTTTGGGGAAACAGGGGACATTGTTACTATACTGGGGAACAGTTTTGCAATATGGGGGCACTATTTCTTTAGTTGTCACAGGAGAGGGCCTTACAGAGGGGGCATTGCTAATGACTGGGGGATACCATTGGCAATTATTAGTGAGAGTACAGTTGGGGCACTATTAGTGAGGATTTTATCATGGTATGGTTCACTAATGGGTCGCAGCTAGATGTATAAGGGCATTACATGGGGGTAATATTTGCAGTATATACAATAAATGTGGTCATTGTGTGAAGGGGTTATTTGGCCCTTGTATATTGCTTTTTTTAAGTACAGGGCTGTATTATTAAGAGATCTGTAGTATATACTATACTACAAACTATTTGGGGGCCAGACTGATATGTCCATGGGTACAAGCAATGTGGAAGAGAATACCGGTAAGGGTGTATAGCTACAACGCCCTGAGTAGGATTTCTCCTAATCACCACTTGTCTGAACACTGCACATGGGCTGAATTGTTAAAGCACCTGTGCAGTGCTCAGACAAGTGATGAAAATGAGAAATCCTGCCTGGGGCATTCCTAATGATGAAGAGGGTGAGAAGGAGGCACAGAGACCTAGGGCACATGTACTCTAGGCCACGCCAATTTGACACAGGGCTGCTAGTTTAACAGTTATTTTTTAGGACAATAATTGCATCACCTGTCTAATGGACCCCCGGACAGATCTTGGATTAAAAGCAGCTATCTGAAAAGTGGTGGTACAAGTGGTTTTGGGGGGGCAGATTGCCGGCACAGAGTCGCTTTAAGTTAAGATATCCCTCAAGGTGAGCTGAATCCTTACTAATATATATATATATATATATATATATATATATATATTATATATATATATATATATATATGTGTGTAGCTACACCTGTGTTTTTCAAGTAGACTGAGGGTACAATACGACTTCTCCTCACTATATCAGCACCGCCTCTAAATAGTGCAAATAAAAAAAAAGAAAACCTCCATCCATGGAAAGTACCTGTTACAATTTCTACAGTCATAAGCTTCACTAGAATCTCAAATCCTCTGTTCCATTGTGTGGCATCAGTAACGCTGCATCTCTTTTTCTCAATTGAACAAAGGTATATCATTCCACTTTCCCTGAATGCGTCTATGAAATTCTCCCATCCTTTCCCTTATGTTATGTACGTACATCTGTGTTGATTCATTGAAACTTTTAAATGAATAATTAAGAGCTAGTATCCCGGCGTTATGATTCTGGGTCAGTCCTCAAGCATACACCATTTATAAAAGTATGTCCTATTTAAAAAATAAAAAAATATATATTTTGAAAGGGTTGAATGTATTAAATGATCTCCCTTGGCAATGAAATACAGCTGCATCTGCAATGTTTTAATATTTTCATGTGGAAATTAAGAGGTGCCAAGAAATTTTGAAAGCACTAACATCGCTTTCAAGCGCTCTGAAGTAGATTTTTAAAGAGGTTCTTTGCCGTCTTCTATGCCGAGGAATCTGTCCTCTAAATATAAATATACAATAATCATAATAAATAATGTAGCAGTAGATTTTTGATCATTTGCTTTCTTCTACTTCAGTTATTTTATTTGATAGTGCTTTCTGGTTTGAACTATTGCTGTAACATTTCGCTTGCAAAATTATGTGTGTATTAGCATAAACCCATGCTTAACATTTATTCTATAGCCCCCTAGACAGAAGTCAAGTAAGCATAGAAGGTCAGGAGAATATAATTTTTAAATGTTACTACCATGGAGCTGTAGCTCTAGAGGATTTTACATAAATTGTTCAGATTTCTTAAGCTTTATCATCTCAGGATCTTAATAAATAGATGGATAATACACACCTATTTCCATTGCTTTTAAAGACCCAAATATTTATTGATTCTTATAGTTAAGATAACGATGGAAGAAGGAAATCAGTTTTAAACGCTATGTAATAAATGCAGTTACTTTCTCGGAAATTTCAGGGGATTAGTAACATTTATAGTTTTAAAAGTCTTTGAGAAGTGCAAGAACACATTGATAAAGAGAAAAAAAAAAATATGAATCACGCAGCGAGACATCCAGACAGTGAAGTTCATTAGTAACAAATTTTCCTCTGGAAGATGGACATATTCAGCTGCAATATAATCATTAGAAAATGTCCGTTATGACATTCAAATGATAGGTCATCTATTGTATACTGATCCCGGGACTGTGAGAGTGATGTCCTAATGGCCTTATATATTACCAAAATTACTGCTACAGTAAGTGGAGAACATAACTTTTTCAGATCAAGGTAAGTCCATAGGACATATTAGTATTTTGAGAGTGTATACACCACATCAGCAGAATGTGGGACTAAAAACAAGGGACCTGGCCCTGGTTATGTATATGTCAACAAGGGTGTTAGGATGTTTTTGCTTCAATAAGATGTTAAAGTGTTTAAAAAAAAGTGTTGTGTTCTTTTTAATAACAAGGCAGATACAAACCAAGCAGCAGCAGCAGCCAATTGGTACCTTTAAGGGGTATTCCAGGAAAAATCAACTAGATCATGGGGGGTCTGAGTAAGCCAGGAATGCGCTGCACTTGGCTCTTTCCATTAGTTCCATAGGGTCACGTGCCTGCGGCTCTATTCCTAATACAGAAGCTGGGGCCCGATACAGCGATCGACGCAGGGTAAAGAGGTCGGATCCCCCGCGATCTTCTTCTTTTCCCCTATCCTGCGCATAGCGGAAAAGTTTTGTTTTTTTTCTGGAATACCTCTTTATTTACAAAAGCCTGCAGACACCACAGCCCTTCTTGGTACCTCTGGTGGCAGCGGATACTGGGGTAATACCAACAGAATTAGTGTCAGCCATTTTACAGGCTCTCTTAGTAAGAGAATGTTGTTTATGAGATGGCTTCAAAATTATAGCACTAATAATAAAATATATTTTTATGAAGTGAAATTGAAAAAAACTCTTTTTCAAATTTCAGGGTGGTATCGTTTTATATAGTAAAACTGACATTATTTTTCTCTATATTCCTCAGTCTGATTGCAACAGTACCCAATTCATGTAACTTTTATTTTATTTTAATACTTAAAAAAAATGTAAACATGTTTAAATTGCTTTATTCTAACCCTTAGCCTATGTTCCCACAGCATTTTACACCCTCCGTTGCACAGCATATACGTGATAAACTGCTTGCCGCCGGGCAGCACTCGGCATATTATTTTTTTCACAATTGACTTGCGGGCACCTTTTTTGTGTGTTGCAAATCAATTAACCATTCACTTCAATGTAAAGTACGGCTGCTGGTCGTACTTTACATTGAGCAGCCGTACTTTACATTGTGTGAACAGCTATTGTTTTCGGACTCTATTTGGTGAACAGTGTCCACTAATAATATGCATGTACATCATCTAAAAAAAGTGAACGCAGCGAGTTGCATTTCATTGACTTCAATGCAATGCCGCTCCTGCAGAAAAACAACCCTGACATGTCAAAAGTTTTTACAAATGAGAGGTACACTTTAAATTTATATAGTTTCTTATATGGCTTAATTTCTGTGAAGATTTGCTATAGTAATTTTCTTTTTCTATTTATCTGCATTTTTAGACTTTTAAATATCAATTATCTAACACATATTTATCTCTATTTTAAACTCTTTAGTAAAGCTTGTTATCTAGGTCATGTTGTATATTGCATCTAAATTGTGCTTCCTTGTGAAATGCAAGTACTGGAAAAATTGAGAATGCAAATTGAAAATGTTAAAGGATAAATAATACATTTTCTATTGTTATTAGGCACTAAGTTTAAGGAACACCCCAATGTTTTGCTAAATGTGTTTGAAGTCCCTCAAAAAGATTAAAGTTGTGTAGAGCAGATATAATTGCCAATTGGCTCAGCAAGGGCAGCAATACACTGGAGCCCAATGCACTCTAAGAGCCATTTCACACTGAGCAAATTCGGAGAAATTCGATGGCAGAGCTCTCCGTTACATAATCCCACCTGCCTCAGTGTCAAACTACGTCTCTATGGGAGAGCTCTGCCGTGGAATTCCACCAAATTTGCTCAGTGTGAACATACCCTTAGGGCCTCACTGCTGGCCACATATAGTATGGCGCAAATATACTGGAAGGTGTGGAAAATATCCTGCAAAGTAAGAATGCTTTTACATGAAGTGTAAACAGTTTTTTTTTTAATTAACAGAATGCAAATAGAAAGAACAGAAGAAAAATCTAAATCAAATCAATATACTGTATGTTGTGATTATCCTTTGTATTCAAAACAGCATCAGTTCTTTTAGGTACACCTACACACAGTTTATAAATAAATAGGAGTTAACCTATCCCAGAGCAAGATCAAACCATGTTCACACTAGTCAATTATGCCGCAACAGTCATAACCATCGGCTATAGCTAGAAACCAAGGGTTTATCATGTACAATCATGACATTGAATGTATTATTTATTTTGCAACTAAAGCAAACATATCATCAGGTACATCGCCTTAGGTCTTTTCATATGAATAGACTTGCGCCAGCGCTGGGATTAGGGATGGTCCGAACCCGCCGAACGCTCGGCATCGGATTCCCGCTGTCTGCCCGCTCCGTGAAGCGGGCGGATCCAGCGGGAGGACCGCCTGGAAAACTGGGATACAGCCTATGGCTATGGCTGTATCCTAGTTTTCCAGGCGTTCCTCCCGCTGGATCCGCCTGGAGGATCCGCACGGAGCCGGCAGACAGCAGTATTCATTGCGGAGGGTTCGGGTTCGTACGAACCCCGTCCGAACCAGGTTCGGACAATCCCTAGCTGGGATCTTGGGATCTTCAGTCTGAAGCACTGGAGGTACAATAAATGGAGCCACATCACAGAAGGGAGGGTTTAATAACACTGGGACCGGGCGGGAACATACCACCGAGTCAAGCTAATGAGCGAAAATTTTTCACCCCATTGTAACTCCACTGATCTGGATCCATTGATCAGTAGATCATTGCATCATTGCATCTACACACTAGCATTAGAAATCCATAATGAGCATCTAAATATATCCAGAGAACTTCTTCTGCATTAATAACATACAACATTGGGAACCTAGTTTACTTATTGTGTGAACATTGACTGAGGCTCGATATATAATCCTCCACAGTATATTACTATTGTTGTTCTGTTACAATGTAGGCTGTGCTTTTGTCCTTTGTTTTTATCATACACTTTTGTTAATAATTGTGTGTTTGTATCATTGTGCCAATTAAATGTACAGAACAACATCACAACGTCTCTGAACACGTGTTCGGACATATAATTTACACACATGCAGTCTGTTTTAATAGCCATGTTTGGAAGGCAACATTTTAGCACAATTTTTTTTTAAAATAACTTCATCATGATCTTTCTCTCTTGAATAAAAAAGATGCCCACACAATGGGTAGTGCACATGGCGAACACATAGGGGAACATTTACAGGGATAGGCTATGTTCACACAGCATAATAAACTGGCCGTTCCATGACCCGCCTGGGTCACTGAACGGCCGGTCTCGCAAAACATCATCCTGGCCGGTACTGCAGTACCCGACGGATGATCTTTGCAGAGTTCTGATGCGGGCGCATCCGTGCACGCTCGTATTAGAACTCCACAGAGCACACTTTGGAGAGTGCGGCCGGAGCCGCTCGCTCCACAGTGTGCACTGACAGAGTTTTCTGCGGCCGCTATTCAATGCATAGCAGAAGCAGAAAACTGACATGTCAGTTGTTTGCGGCGCTGCTAGGGATCCCGGTCGGAGTGTATACCATGTGTATACACTCCAGCTGGGATCCCATACATGGCAAGAAATTGTAAATTTTTGTAATAATCACGGCCATTGTACAACGGGTACGATAATATACGTTGTGTGAACATAGCCATAAAGGTACAGATTCGCCCCTTCTCCCTGGTGTACAGGGAGGGGCAAGGGGAGAATGCATGGCCCTTCCCCCGCACCACACTGCTAACAGGCGTAAATCAGGATCCGAATCTTCACCTGCTTGAAGCAGATGTAGTTCGCCGGGCACAGGTTCAGGCATGTGGCTGACCGGATCCACTAAGAGGCATGCACCTCTTAGTAAATTCATCCGGGGAAAAGGGTGCGGGGCCTAATTTAAGACCCCCATACGAGTACTCCGGTCTTGATAAATCCCCCCTTATTGCTTATGATAAAGTGTAAATTCGGGAAAAAAAATGTATTTCTTGTTATAGTAAATAGGAACTATTTTTTTCCAATTAGTAAGTTGAGTCATTTAATTAACAGTTAACCATTAAGTAAAGATCAAACAAATGACAGCAGATTTCCCACTTGCACAGTGCCAAGTTGGCGTCATTACTTTTAGTATACCATTTTAGTGATTTTCAGCAATTTATGCCAAAAAATAGACATTCATACATTTTTAGTTACAGTATGTCATTTTGATTGAAGCCGATTGTGTAAATCAATCCATTCTTTTTATTCAGGATACACTTTGACTTTGTAACGTTCTTGCTAAATCCTATCACAAACTGTTCAATGTTTCTAGTATTTTCCTTTTCCCTATTTTCCTTTTTTTTCACCCGTCTGAGATCTCTCCACTTATGAGGCAGCAGCAAAATTAATTGAGGTTTATCATAATCCAGGCACAAAACAAACTAGATTTCATTACCTGGAAATAGGTTGGCTAAGACTTCTTTATGTCCATTTGCAGATGCTTTTCTCGGGAAGGGAAAAAAAAATATTTTAATTTTATTTTGTTTCCTGTAGACAATTGGAAAGGAGAAAGATGAATATAAAATAGGTTCAGAGAATACACTAACAGTTAATTGATATTGATACATCCCTGCTCAGCAGCATAGCATAAAATAAAATTAAATTCACATGAGCATAAAAAGACCTGCAAATGCATTAGCATAAGCAACACAGAGGAACAGAAATGATCAACTTTCATTATTTTCTCATTTTTCTATGTTATGCCCAATCAGTGTTGTTCTCTTGTTTTATATTTATTCTGTCATTTAATTCAGTTTTATAATTTAACTGCAAATCTACCTGTACTATCTGTTCTGACCTTGCCCTAGACTAAATTTGTCGGCGGATTTTGTAGTGTTTCATTGTCATGGGTTCATATATAAATATATATATTTATCCCAATCTGCAGGAACAATATAATTGGAAAACAATATTCGCATAATATCTCAACCTATTTATTGGTTCCATAGTTACTTATAAAGTAGATAACTTCTGCATACTGATGAAAAATTAAGCACTATAATAGTCCAGGATTGCAAAGTTCTTTGTTTCACATGTTTACAGCACATTAGGTTGGATGGTCGCCTTCTGTAACCTTGTATAGATTTACATTTATGTTAAATAATTAAGTGGTACATTGCTAACTTTCATTCCACAGTCTATAATGGTTGGCTTATTGGAAAGTATACCTTTATCTGTACTTAACACCGTCAATGGACTGTGGTGCAGCCACTTAATAACCGTAATTGACCTCCCAACTACAAGTACGTTTTTTTTATAATCTGGGAGTTATAGTGCCAGTTATTGTGTAGTAACTATCAAGCTTTATACTCACAATATGAATTAACAATTAGAGTGAGTGAGCACTAAATCGTCAAGTATTTTCAAACACTTGAGAAACAAACCCCATTAAAGTCATTAGGAGATTAGAGGATTTTTTTTAGGGGCCACCTATTCGGCAGAGAGGAGGGTGTATGGTGCATCTAAAAAACCTCAGACAGTGGTGGAAACACCATAGAAACGGAACTGGCACAGCAGGGGGAGTATGCGTGGATGCATTAAAGACTCCCAGGCTGCTGCATTAAAAGGACTTTTGCATGAGAGGGGGAAATATTGTAGACCAGCCTGTGCTGCAGGACTCCATAACAGCTGTGTGCAGAACCAATCAAACTATTAGTGCCCGGTCAGGGGACACAAAGCTCCTCCCCCTGGCATTACTCCTGCATCACCTCCTGGCATTACTCCTGCAGCACCTCCTGGCAATACTCCTGTAACACCGCCTGGCATTACTCCTGCAGCACCTCCTGGTATTACTCCGGAGCACCTCCTGGCATTACTCCTACAGCACCTCCTGGCATTACTCCTGCAGCACCTCCTGGCATGATTCCTGCAACACGTCCTGGTATTACTCTTACAACACACCGTGGCATTACACTTAGAACTCATCCGGACATTACTCTTACAATATCTCCTGGCATTATTCCTGCAACACCTCCTGGCAATTTTCCTGTAACACCTCCTGGCATTACTCCTGCATCATCTCCTGGCATTACTCCTGGAGCACCTCCTGGTAATACTCCTGTAACACCTCCTGGCATTACTCCTACAGCACCTCCTGGCATTACTCCTGCAGCACCTTCTAGCATTATTTCTACAACACCTCCTGGCATTACCCTTACAACACCTCCTAACAATACTCCTACAACATCTTCTGATTATACTCCTGAACATTTCCTGGTATTAGTTTTACAACACCTCCTGCAGGGGCATAACTACCACTATAGCAGCCATAGCGGCTGCTATGGGGCCCGCCGCATGAGGGGGCCCCATGGCTTGCTCCTGCAATACACTGGGCCCCCTGAGCCGTCATCGTTTGCAGCACCGGGTGGCCCTGCTGGTCTCCTGGGTTTTGCAAATGTCCCTTTAACTGCAAGCACTCCTGACCAGAGCTAGCAGTTATTTAGTTATGACTTCACTTGACCGTTTAGTGGTCAGTCGGGGGGAGGGGGGGGGCAATCAAAAGTTTGCTATGGGGCCCAGCCATTTCTAGTTACGCCCCTGACCTCCTGGTTATACTCCTAAACATTTCCTGGTATTAGTCTTACACCTCCTGGCATAATTCCTGCAACACCTTCTGGCAAAGCCCTTACAACACCTCCTAACATTACTCCTACAACACCTCCCGATATTACTCTTACAGCACCTCCTGGCATTACTGCAACACTGAGAAAAACAGACTTAAGTCCAGTTTGCGGTGAAAACTAAATTCAGAGCTTCATTTACTTAGCAATGGAGATATAACACAGTAGACATAAAGGGGCAAGGCCTACAGCACCAATGGGGCATGACAGCAATGAAGCCACACCCATATGGCACTGTCCACCAACAATAACATGCATTTTTTAGGGGAGAGAGAGCACCAAGAGATCCTTTACACAGTAATATGTGAAATGTCCAGAATATAAGCTTAAGAATGGTGCTGAGAACTCCTAATATAGAAGGGGGAAGGGGGGGCAATATCACTTAAAAAAAACTTTTAAAAAACTGCTTAGGCAAAATGTCCCCATAGTAATGTACTGAAAAATTATAATCAGAAAAAGAAAGGGGATGGAGTTACCTTACCCTGTAATATAATATATTCTAACTGTTAAAGCAATGTATCCCTTTAATACCTTGACCCAATTTTGCCTTAACCATTATCTAATTTCAGTTTAACTAAATTAATGAGTGATTCTCCAATTGTGTTTTCCAAAGGGATACTTTTTTTTTTATCTACAGTATATAGCAAGTATATGGTTTTCTCACCATATGTTGGCTGCTGGTTTGCACTGCTCTAACTTTGAATTGAAGAGATGCTTTGTTACTTTCAAAGTGTGAAAATATAACCAAGTAGCTGAAAGGAAATGTGTCACCTAGACTATTTCTTTACTAATTAGAAGGGGATTTTGATGGTTTTTTTTCTGATTGCAGCATTTTTTAAAATTTTATTTTATTTTCTGTGCATGATTATGGTGGCAACTATCTTACCTAGGTTGCAGCATTGTTGACAGCAGTTCAGAGATGCTTTACAGCAGCCACATGGACGATATTAAAGAGTAGTCAAGAAATGACTCATTGACTTCTACTGGTGAGTCTTCAAGGCATGATGGGTGCAGAAGTCTTTGTACAGGGAGGGGGAGAAAGTGAAATATATTTATCACCTATTGTCAACGGTGAGTCCTGCGTTATTTGCCTCCAGCCTCATAGATCATGGATGTGTTACCATTCATTGTAATCCTGCCTCTGATGGTAATGAGACAACTGCTGAAAAGGGATTTTTATAGAATAGAAATTGTCAAGAATATATATATATATATATATATATATATATATATATATATATATATATATATATAAAATAAAATAGATGATAGCTAGAGAAAAAAGGCAGCATGCCAGCTCACCTATGTACAATAAGAGGTACTCCGAACTTGTAGTCAAGTTAACTCAATGCAAATGGCAATGTAGGTAAGAGTAGAGTTCAGCGCTGTTCTAGCCATAAACTCTTATTTTATTTAGGCATATTAAAAGCATTCCCCAACAGCAAAAATGCACAGAAGACCGACAGGAACTGAAATCGCAACAGATTGACAGCTTTCAGATAGGGAGGAGCAAATTTACAATAGGTCCTTCATTAGGACTTGCCGGGAGCTTGTCAGGCTGCTGACTTTGAAGCTCCTGATGCTCCTCCCCGGGTACCAGAAAAAGCTGTATCCACTCCTGTAAAACTGGGAGAAGTTTCCCAGGACTGGATCCAGCTTTTCAAGGCACTCGGCCTGACAAGCTGCAAGACCATCCTAACAAAGGGCTTACTGTAAATTTGTTCATCTCTAAGTTTAGACCATTTGGTCTTTATTTAAAATCTGGCTTGCTGCCAGATAAAGAATTGTATGCAATGAAATAAACTCCTCCTCCCTTTGTGGTAATTGATGTCACATGCCATCAGAGAACAAGTACGTATTAAAAGAAAAATATAAATGTAATATAGAAACTACCAGAAAACTATATACAGTGGTGCCTTGGATTAGGGGCATAATTTGTTCTAGGACCACGCTTGTAATCCAAATCATTCTTAAACCAAAGCAAATTTTCCCATAAGGAATCATTGAAATGCCGACAATTGGTCCCACACCCCAAAAATTATTTTTTTATTTTTTTTAATTCTGAATAACAGTTAAAACAAATTAAACAAACATATGTGATATTATAAGTTACTGTACATTATTGCAAGCAACATGTGGTGTATAATAGTAAGTGCATAAGAATGAAAAAACAGCAGCAGTTTGTAGATACAGGATGGAGCTGTAGATCCCCATAATGCAGTAGTGTAGTACAACAAGCTAAAATAGAGAAGCAGGGCTGCTGTCAGAGGCCTGTGTGGTCACATGACAGCAATGGGGAAAGGGGCTTGTGTTCAGCATGAACCAATCAGGAAGTGAGAATCACAGAGCTGTGCAGGAGGACAATGACATAAATTTTTCTATACACCAGTGTGTATAGCTGAGTGTGAGTGCAGGCACATTACAGCAGCTGTGTGTAAAGCTGAGTGTGAGTGCAGGCATATTACGGCAGGAATGGAGAGGATGGGAAACACAAGGGCTGACAAAGACTGCAGGGAGCATGAAGCAATGGGCAGGATATACTATATGTGGGCAAAGTATAGCAGCATTCTCTGTCCAGGGAGAGAGGGGTTACAGCTTTGAAGAAATTACCTCCACAGTCTTGATTCTTGATGCATGCCCCGGCTGAAGTGGATCTTCTATGATTTGGAGGGAGAGGGAGACTTCCTGGATCAGAGTACAGTGCTGTAGACCCCGCTATGCAGACCATGCCCCTCCCCCTCCCACCCAGTACAGGGAGCTCTTAAACCAAAGCAATGCTCTTACACCAAATTACAATTTTGAAAAACTGTGAGCTCTTCTTGTAAAATGCTCTCAATCCAAGTGAAACCAAGATACCACTGTGTGTGTGTTTGCGTGTGTATGTATATGTATATATATATATATATATATATATATATTCATTCCTCTTTACATAGTATATGCAACAAGTAAATTATATCTATATATATATATATATATATATATATATATATATATTTATTTTCATTAATAATTCATAAAATAATAATTCATAAAAATTGAATTAAATCCCATGATTTAATGATTTAGAGAGGTTATCCGGAGAAAATATATTTCTTTAAAGTCAATTGGTTTCAGAAATTTATATAGATTTGTAATTTACTACTATTTAAACATATCTAGTCTTACAGTACTTCCTGCTGTATTTCCTGTATTTACACCTCTGTCCATGTCAGAAACTGCCCAGAGAAGCAGCAAATCCCCATAGAAAACCTCTCCTGCTCTGGACAGTTCCTGACATGGACAGAGGTGGCAGCAGAGAGCATTAGTAGAAGATTGGAAATTTTGAAATAGAAGAAAATTACAAATCTATATAAGTTTCTCAAACCAGTTGATTTGAAAGAAAAAGATTCTAACAAGACTTTGTGTATTCTTTCGATGAAGTTGACTATAGTTCAAGCAGCATGAATGACAGTACTGGTCTTATCATTATGTGTTCATCATTCCACTCTCTATTTTTTCCAATTACTAATTTACATAGTATATGCAACAAGTAAATCACACAAAATGTGTCTATTTGCCATGTACCTGTTGTAATTGAAGATCCAATTTGATACATAGACTTATTATGCCTACTTGTACCAAGTCAATGATAGCCTGCTGAAGGCCACAGTATATGTCATGGCTATGACTTTGTGATACCACGTCTACACTTACCTAATGAGAAGGACAAATTGTTGTAAAATACCAAGAAAATGTGCAAGTGTATTTTTAAAAGAGGAAATGTTGCACCTTGTCAAATAAGACGAAGAATTACCTTCATTATGTACCAATTATATACTGCAGAATGTGTTCATACATACATATCATACTTACTGTAACATGTAGCTGGTGTCTTTACACTATTACATCCATTTCTTTCAATATTCTCTCATTTAAACTTGATTCAATTTATTCAATGTACACAGAAAAAAAAAACGTGATAAAATATCCCATATCTGCACACTATTTCTGAGAACGGTGAACGTCCATATGTGCAGAAGGGAAATTATGGGGCATTAAATTTAAATTGACAGTACTCTAATAGGTGTAATAATTTAAAGTGAATCTGTCACCAATTTTGAGGTGTAATCAGTATCAGATATATTACCCTCTAGACATTGAGATAAATGCCGGCTTCTATATCTTTAGTGTTTCTATGGGTCATTTTTTTTTTTACATTGCAGTAAATCAGTGTAATACGCCACAATTCCACAGCAGTTTACAGTGCAATGCATATGGATAGGGGCTTCTGAAACACCATTTTTACATAGTAAAATAGTACAGATAAGTATGCTACAAATTCTTTAAGTAAATCTGTCATCTGCAATGCATGTTCCGTACTCTTAGATGCTGTTAAAACAAGGAGACACACGATACCATAACATAGAAAAATGCTTTTACTATAGCAGTGGTGTCAAATAGAGATGAGCGAACCTGCCGAGGTTTGGGTTCGTATGAACCTGAACTCTCGGCTTCTGATTCCCGCTGTCTGCCCGCTCCGTGAAGAGGGTGGATACAGCCGGAGGACCGCCTGGAAAACTGGGATACAGCCATAGCCAAAGGCTGTATCCCAGTTTTCCAGGCGGTCCTCCAGCTGTATCCACCCTCTTCCCGGAGGCCGCAGACAGCGGGAATCAGACGCCGAGAGTTCAGGTTCATTCGAACCCGAACCTCGGCAGGTTAGCTCATCTCTAGTATCAAACTCAGACCCTCCAGCTGTTGCAAAACTACAATTCTCATCATGCCTGGAAAGCCGAAGCTTCAGCACTAAATTTAAAAAAACATGTGCTTCATTGACTAAGGCTGGGTTCACACTACGTTTTGCAAAAAAACGGACGTCCCCCCATTACCCTTCAGCGCAGAGTACACAGTATTCTCCTACCCCACTCCCTTTAATCCGTCTTGCAGAGGCTGTTACAAGAGACAGATTCCAATTAACCATAGCTTGCGAACAGCAGATTGCCATTAGGGAGACACCTAGTGGCCAAGACTTTAGAGCTGTCTCAAAATGTTTCAAGACATCCCCCTCTGACCCCTTTTATCTACATTTGTTTACATTCACAGGATCTCCATTCTCTGAATCCCCCCCCCCCCACATTATTCTCAGTTTACTCTTGACATTGTTGCTGTAACAGAGCGCGGCTGTGTCTGTTATCCCCTGCTCTGGGTCCTGCTGTTCTGTGATTTCCCTTTCTCTCAGCCTGCTTGTCCTCAGGCAGTTTTTGTTGCTCTGCCCTGCCCTCCTGGAGGACTGGGCTCCCTCTAATGGCAGAAATACACCTTTCTACCTATATGTATAAGCTCTGCCCACAGGCTCTGAAGTCTTCTGGCATGTTCTCCTGAGGGTATATATAGTTTCCACCTCTTCACCTCTTTGGTCAGTTGTTGTTGTTTGTCCTTCAGCAACCATGTCTGTGCTCCTGGATATCCACCACTTTCATGCAATCTTCTTGCTATTTAGATCTCTAACCATACTTAGTTCAAGCTCAGCTTTAGTCTGAACTATGTCATAATGCTGCATCCTGCACTTCTACCATAGAGGAGGAGCTCCTAGTCCTGGACTCCAGCATTCCTTCAGTTCTTCCGTTAATAGTCACCGAGGGCCTTCTCAGAGGGTAGTGACCTGGGAGTTTCCTGTAACAAAGTCCAACCGGCCTTGCGTTGGACGCTGGTAAGAACAAGGAGCTCCTTAGACTGGGAGAAGGAACACCAGTACTCCAGGGGATCCACCTCCTTGTACTTGGACCATCCACTACAGTTGCACAAGAAAACCAAACAATTTTTGAAATACTGCCCCCCATTAGTCTAGCACTGATGGCCACACCACATTCTGAGTCACTCAGATCTCTTACTCTTACGTGGATTCCCACTGAAACCAATCCACAAAAATTTTTCTCATTTGATTTTATCCTGTATTCTGGGGTTGCATGCTTTGTACAAAGATGCTCCAAATGTGAAAGGCCAGGCGTCTCTAATGAAGCAGCAATTGGCTCTGTTCACACAACGTTTTTCACCTTCGTTAAAAAAGACGTTAAAAAAGTCATTTAGCAGCCTGGCCTCCCCCAATGACTGGTGTTTGTACATTATTTTAGTTTGGAATTACTAATTGGACTTTGGGTGCGGCTTAATTGAAAAGTCCATCGAATTTAACAGTAAAAACGGAGAAAGAACGGTGACAAAAGAAAAACTGTGTGTGAACAACTAATAGAAAAAGTCCGCAGTTTGCAAAAAACGTCCGATAATAACGATCATGTTTATTATTTTGCCGTCCGCGGTCACAACGTCCATTATTCAATGCATTGTGTGCATTGGACATCCGTCTTCTCATTGACTTCAATGCATTGCCATTGTAGTCAGTTAAATCGGGCAAAAACAGACGTTATTTTAAATATCAAATTCGGACGCCTTTTCTCTATTTTTGACGTTGTGTGAACATAGTCATTCTGTGCATACCTCTCTTTGACCTACAACAATGTGTCCTGAAATGAATTCTAACAATAACCTGCAACATTATAAAAAAAAAATAATAATAATAATATATATCTTTATCACTGAATGATTTATTATTCATCCAGAGTCCGGGGCTCCCACCGTGACAGCCGTCATTGTTTTTTTGTCGTTGACCATTTTTCCGTAATTATTTTTTTTTTTAATGATTTGATTAACGTCTTGTTAAATGACAGGAAAACATCTTAATCGTTTAAGTCTACACAATTGTGTCTTGTCCTTTAAAAGTCTTACTAATTGTGTTTAAAATAATCTAGTCTAGGCCATATTAGCACTTAGCTCTCCTTACAGTAGATACTTATCACAGTACGTAAATCACAGTATGATACAATTACACAAATTTAATAGCAGGCAAATTTGTTCACATGTCAGTATAAAAGGCATTGTGATCCGTCATTTGGTAAATTCTAGCAATTATTTGTTACTTGCGGGTCTCTTAAATTGTAAGTGCGTTCGACAATTAGGGGCTTAAGTTACACTTTGTGAAAAATGAAAGCAGCTGTATACTAATGTATTAAATGTGATTTACTCTCCCGGCCTGTTTCATGGTAACGTTTTACGCCGGCTTTTTAAATAATCAAAATGATTTGTTAAATGCAAATATCAAATAACGGGAAAGTAATACATCCTGCCTATGTTTAAATTACGGTTAAAAAAAAAAAAAGTGATAAACTGCTGCAAGAGCAATTAAAGATTCAAGAAGTGTCAGATTGATTCTTTCTTCTAATGATATGATTACATACCCGACAGTGCCTGACCACTTAACAGCCAAGAAATCCCCAAACAAATCGTGATCTTCCCACAAATTAATTTGAGAGCTACGAATTAAAAGAACTCTTTTGAAATTTAAATATTGCCGAACCACACACACATGCATCTCTGCAGATTTCAAATATTGTAATTTAAAATGAGACCTGTTGGGCACATCCATGAGTAGTATTCCATATTTCACAGCATGACAAATTCCCCCAAAGAATAGTAAATAGATAGTGGTTTTCAGTCACTTGTGCAATAAATCACCTTTCCGTGATGAAACACTAATGTGTATTCATTGTTCTGTGGACAAGCAATGCATATGTATTAGAAAACGGGATTGCGTTCTATTGATTTGCACTTATTCTTTTTTTGTGATACATTCCTTAGTATTGTCTTCAGGATCAAGTTGAGGATGTTCTTGGCAAATAGAATAACACTGTCATACATGGAACACAAAGAACATAATTTAAAGTGTACTATTTTTTTCTGGTGTAAATCATGTTGCAAACTACAATGGTCAACCATAACATCACAAACCAGGGCAGGTTCCAGGTTTTTGCGGGCCCTCATCCATCCACTATGCACTTGAGATACCACTAACTTGCAAAAACGTACATTACACACACACACACACACACACACACACACACACACACACTGACACAGACATTACTAACACACATTACTGACTGACCCACTCCACTCCTCCTGGTAAGACCCATGTGACCCCAATTAGCAGGAAGCACCTGTGCACACATGATAAGTACCTCTTATTTCTCCCATTCTACCTCCGGTGCAGTGGTGAGTAGTAAGACCTTTTTCACTCTTCTGTTGCTTGGTGGCCACTTTCTCCGCTGGCAGAACCTGCAGGGTTTGGGGGTGCCCTTGGTCCTTTGGTCCTGTGACATTGGGGCTGCAGGGCCATTCTGTGGCCTCCCTTCCCTGATAGCGCTCGCTTTGCAGGGTTTTCGGCCGCTGACCGACACAGTGTGGAGTTAGTGTAGGGACTCATGTGGGCCAGGGGACCCTCAAGTGGTGCATAAGGCAATATGGTTTGATCAAATTATATACCAACATTCTGGCGTTGGTTTTTAAATGTAGCCGAGAGGCATTGGTGTCAGCCATAGGTGTGAGGTGCAGCAGCAACTTTCTCTCCATGTACGTATCTTACAACACACATTACTGACTGACGCACATTGCTAACACAGACATTACTGACTGACACACATTGCTAACACAGACATTACTGACTGACACACAAACTTACTGACACACATTACTGACTGACTGAAACACAATACTGACTGACACACACACACACACACACACATTACTGACTTACTGACGCATTTTACTGACTGACTGACACACAAACACCCATTACTGACTGATACATATTACAGATTGACAAACACAGACACACAACACTTACAGCTCGGTCTTCTCCCTCTCCCTCTCTATCGGGCAGATCTCCACACTGTAAGGTTGAGGACCTTTGGGTCATGTGATCAGGTCCCTTACCCTTTTCTCTTCTTGTACATCTCCTGTATCTTCTGATGTTCAGCGCTCACCCTGCACTACAGTAAGGGGACTTAACATCATAATTGTGGGCCCCTAGAGGTGCTGTGGACCTGACACTCACCCAGGTAAACCCTGTGCTGACGCCGGTCCTGTCACAAACACTCTCTAATATGACAGAAGATCCTCTTGTGCCCACAAAACAGTTGAGACATGGACTTCATAAGAGCTCTGGTTTTATTTATGGTTTTCCTAAAGGTAAAAATATAATAGTATAAAACATCATACTGAAAATTTATTTAAGAAAATTTTATATTTTATAGAAATTTTAACAGAAAAAAATTCTAGCTTAATCATTAGAAAAACCCCAGAACACAGAGGAACCTTTAAAAGGGAAGGACTATACCTTCATCAACAATGACATTTAATCCACCAGCCTAACGCCAGTGTCTCAGAATCACCTCTGACTCCTCAAGACCCATGAGAGCTTTAGAGCTGTCCTGCTGTATATGGCTCTAGAAGTTCTGTAAGGTTAGTCAAAGAGTTTTTATGGACTGGTTGTCAAAGAAAATTACACAGAAGCTCAATTTGATGAAGATGTGAGGAATTTGGAGACAGTCAACACTAGGGATGGTCCGAATGCTCGGCATCAGATTCCCGCTGTCTGCCCGCTCTGTGGAGTGGGTGGATACAGCGGGAGGACCGCCTGGAAAACTGGGATACAGCCTATGCCATAGGCTGTATCCCAGTTTTCCAGGCGGTCCTCCCGCTGGATCCTCCCGCTGCACGGAGCGGGCAGACAGCGGGAATCATTACCGAGAGTTCGGGTTCTTACGAACCCGAACCAAACTCGGTTCGGACCATCCCTAGTCAACACCTTTAACTCTTTATCATCTATTTCAGAGAATTTTAGAATTTTTCTTTTTTCTGTGTTGCAGGACAAATTATTCTACCAGCACTGCCATTAGAAAATAAAGCTGCTAAGAAATGGTGTATGTTTGGCCTTCTTCATGCTGGTATACATGTTATTTGTGAGAGAGAACAGACTGCCACACTACTCTGATATACAAGTAAAATGTATACCAGTGAGATGCAGATAAAACAAAGGGGGACATTTATTATAATGCATTTTCAGGTGAATAATTGGATTTTTCACCCATGTCTATATAGAGTATGAACCAGTATTCAACATGTGAATATTTTTTTAAAATGCGACTATTCTTTAAAGGGGAACTCCAGGTAGAGGTTAAAAAAATGAAACTTCTGCAGAAGCATATAGCATTACTTACCTATCTATCCCAGTTCTGAATCTACCAAAAATCCATTTTTTTTTTTTTTTTTTTTTTTTTGGGGGGGGGGGGGGGGGGGGTTGTTCTGTATTGTGTTTCTGTATTTCCTGGTTGAGCAGTTCTTAGAATGCAGTACTGGTTCCGGAATGCAATGCTTTCCCTCAGCTGTTCATCACAGTCCCCCACCCTGCCCATTTCCCGCCCAAATCTGTTGCAGAACATCTAGGCTGTGTTCACATATTGCAGTTTTATTGTGTTACTGAAATATTTGCAGTACTTTATCTTTTCATTGTGGTCCCACCCCACCCTCACCCCCCAACAGCACACAGTTACTGCCTGTAACACCACACAACACTGTATTCTCTACCTGTAACACCACACTGTATTCTTTACCTGTAACGCTGATATTGGAATAAAGTAAAGAACTTTTTGAATTTTTTTTTTTTTCTTTTCATTTCCATGCACATATTATGATCAAGCATATTTTATCTTTGAAGTTGATCCCCACAATAAGGACTTTATCCCATATTATCTTATATGGGATATACTGTTTATGCCTCGTTTTTTCTCCAGTTGGGATTGGCAGTGCTGGCTTTGATCCTCTCCGTTTAGCCTCACTTACTTGTGTTACTGCATCATTTTTGTGAATATGCTGCAGTACTGCAATGAAACTGCAACATGTGTGAACACAGCCCTCATTTTACTGCACACTTCTGCACAATTACTAAAGTTGCACCAGCTGCTTCTGGCTGGTCAGAGATGGTGGATCACTCAGGGGATTGGGGGATCAAGCCAAGTTTCCAGTGACATTACAACCTGCCCCCTGTCTGAATCATCAGCCTGTGCTCAGCAAACACACACAATGTGAGACAGAAGCATGGAATATTTGTCTCCTAAGGGGGGAGAGCAGTGGGAGCAGGAGACAATGTGTATTTGCACAGATGCCATTTTTCTTCACTTCCTGGATTTGTTATCAGCTACCAGTGTGGCAGAACCGCACAGATACGGTAACACCTTGTATAGACACATCTATATAACTTTTAACATGCTTTTAAAAGAAAACACATTTCCTTATGTGGAGTTCCCCTTTAATCTGTCTGTTTTGAGTATTCACCCAAAAATTCCCAAAAAACGCAAATTACTCCCAGGTGCAGACCTACATCTGGTCAGTACCAGGTAAATTTATTTGAAACTTTTTTTGCCCTTTAGACCCAACTTTTCCATCAATGACACACAATATATTGGAACAAAATGACACCAACCCACATTCGAAGAGTCACACACATTAGACTCCTTAGTAAATGTTCCCAATAGGCTATATACCCTAGACTACTTTTGTTGTTATTCCAAAAAGTGTGCTGGAGTGCCCGTTCGGAATGTGTACAACTTCTTTAATGTGAATTATTTAGCATTTTCAGTAATGATGTTCCTCTAGTTAACTATATTTCATCTTAGAATCACCAGTATATGTGAATTTTCTATCTTGTTCTGTGTACTTCATCATGCATTGTGACTTTGTACAATTGTTTCCTTTAACCTCCGAATAAAAAAAAAAAATTAAACTTAAAAGGATAGATCCAGTTTAGGGACTCATTTACACTACATACGAAATGTTCTTTATAGATCTGACAGTTTTCAATCTAAGAAGCCTACTGAATTCTATTTAAAATTCTTTACTTCTCAGCAAAGACATGTTGGGTTATGAGGGCATTAGATAAAGAACTTTCTGGTTTCTGTTTATTTTTTATTTTTTTACCAGACAATAACTAACAATACATGGGAAATACATACATCTAGGAGATAATTATAACAGAATTCACATAACTCTTTTTTTTTTTGTTTTTTTTTGTTATAGCTTTATTGTCTGGTGAATAAATCTGGGTAATCATTGCCAGAATATATTGAGACCAATGTGACTTACAGTAAGTTGCTTCCTTGCCAACAGTACTTTTTTACTTTTGTATATACTTTCATAAAACACATAATTAGATTTTTTAAAAACTGCCGCTAAAAGTGTCAAACTTTTAATAACTAAACCAAATATATCAACTACAGTCTCTCTCATAATATACTATACACTACATAATATACTATACAACACTGTGTTGTAAATATTCACTCAAACTCAAAAGTTGTGTCATATTAAAAAGTAAGCTCAATGGCTTTGGGTTTTTTATATTAACGGATTGTCACCAGCGCAAGGATGCCGGTGGTGTAGTGCTTTTTTTTTAAAGGGCTACTCCAGCGGGGGGGGGGCATTTTTGCTGGGACCGGGGAGGAGGTGGCCGAGGGAAAAGACGTCCACTCACCTCCCCGGCTCCAGCGGCAGGTCCCGCATCGCGGCGCTCCGGTGCCCGATTTCCGTCCGCTTCCGGGTGTCTGATGCGGGCCCGATACGTGACGTCTCAGGTCCGCTCAGCCACTCAGTGAAGGAGGCGGGATTGGAGCGGACTTGAAACGGATCCCGCCTCCTTCACTGAGTGGTCGAGCGGACCTGAGACGTCACGTCTCGGGCCCGTGTCAGACAACCGGGCACTGAAGCAATGCACCGCGATGCCCGCTGGAACCGGACAAGTGAGTGGACGTCTTTTCCCTCGGCCAAAAAGTGCCCCCCTTTAGAGTACCCCTTTAACTGCCCCCTGGTTCTTACACATGGCGCCAGTCTATTCCCGAGCAACACGGAGCACTGGGGTCAGGCTCGCTGGCCTCCAGTTGGACTAAACCCCCTTCTCTCTCTAACACTGCTCCATTGATTCTAATGGATCCGCGTCACAAAAGGGAGGGGAAATTGTCACAATGGGGGCCAGCGGGCCTGCCCCCTAGTGCTCTGTGCTGGCCTGGGGCTTGGGAATAGACCAAAGTCGTGCTCAGGAACCGGGCGGCGGATCAAAAAAAGGACCTCGCAACTGGCATTCCCATAATGGCACCCATCCGTTAATGTAAAAAAAACAAAGCGATATACCTGATGGTACATTTGCTTTAAAGTGTTGTATAAAGTCTTATGTGCATAGTTCTTATTGCAAACGAGCGCCAACTACTCCTGAGTACCTCCCAGAAAATGAACATCTTATTACTATTTCTGTACTGGGAAAGACAGAGTCCCTGTAGCTTGGTAAGATAACAGTTGTGTTCAGTTTATATGCCACTGTATGGTACAGTACCTTGTATGGCTCTCCAATACAAAGATATTCTGCTTTAGAATTGATGCTTCTAGGGGAAAATACCAGGATTTAGGGATAGTGATTAGTGATGAGCGAATAGTGAGATATTCGAATATTCGATATTCGTACGAATATCACGCGAATATTCGAATATTCGATCGAATATTCGATCCCATTAAAGTCTATGGGAACAAGTATTCGATTAGTGAAAATCATCTATATGACCATTTGGAGGGTGAAACAGGAAGCTTGGGGATTTGAGCGCTTATTGAATATTTATTGAATATTCACGGGATATTCATACGAATATCAAATATTCTAATATCTCACTATTCGATCGAATATCTATTTGATCGAACAGTATTCACTCATCACTAATAGTGATTTCTTACAACCCTAAAATCTCCAGTCACCATTACAACCAGATGGTAGGGAAAGCTGACTGTATGCTGGGCTCTATAGCAAGAGGTATAAACAGTAGGAAGAGGGAGATTGTGATCCCGCTGTATAGAGCTCTAGTGATACCGCAGCTGGAATACCTGGAATACTGTGTTCAGTTCTGGAGACCTCATCTACAAAAAGATATTGATAAAATTTGCTGCCTGCAACATCCTTCAGCATGAGTGGTCTGGCAGTGGGTCAGTAATGGTGTGGGGGGGCATTTCTTTGGAGGGCCGCACAGCCCTCCATGTGCTCGCCAGAGGTAGCCTGACTGCCATTTGTTACCGAGATGAGATCCTCAGACTCTTTATGAGACCATATGCTGGTGTGGTTGGCTATGGGTTCCTCCTAATACAGGACAATGCTAGACCTCATGTGGCTGGAGGGTGTCAGCAGTTCCTGCAGGGCTTTGAAGCTATGGACTGGCCGCCTGTTCTCCTGACCTAAATGGCATTAAGCACATCTGGGACATCATGTCTCGCTCCATCCACCAGCGTCACGTTGCACCACAGACTTCTAGGAGTTGGCGGACGCTTTAGTCCAGGTCTGGGAGAAGATCCCGAATATTGTCACGTTTATGCATCCCTAGGGAAGCTATGGGAAGTTATTTGTTAAGATACCTCCATTTAACTTAAATCTAAGTCTAAGAAGGGTGATCTAGCTTTAAAAAGCTTCTCCATAAAAGCTTCAGCTATTTCTAAAATAGTCTTACACAGCCAAATATTCGGCTTTACCCTTGCAGTACATGCATGAAGACAAGATTTTTTTTATAAAAACAAATTACAAATCTATATAGCTTTCCATAACCAGTTGATTTGAAAGAAAAAGATTTTTGCAGGAGTACCCCTTTAATCATCATATCTGTCTTGTATGTGATAGGTATACGTAACATCGGTTGAATAAATATATATACCAGCCAATTCCAAAAAACAATTCTATGGGCATATCAACATATGCACTACCTATATACTGTATATGTACTACCTATATATATCATATAGAATGTGAACTGAGCCTTTGGCTGGGTTCACACTGTGTTTTTGCATTCCGTTTTTTTGCAAAAAAAAAACGGATGAAAAAAAAAACGGATGCATTTGTGTGCATCCGTTTTTTTATTGACTTCCATTGTAAAAATAAAAATGGATCCTTTTTTTTTTTTTTTTTGGACGGACACAAAAACGTAGCTGACACTACTTTTGTGTCCAGTAAAAAAAAAACGGATCTGTTTTGATACTTTTTTTTATAATGGAAGTCAATGGAAAAACGGATGCAGACAAATGCATCCGTTTTTAATCAATTTTTTGCAAAAAAAAAACTGATTGCAAAAACACAGTGTGAACCTGGACTTATAGTAACAAAGTGTCCTGGTTCTAGAGAATGGTAGAAAATAAATGGAGAAGGAGCTGTACATGTTTACCTGCGCCGCTCTTCATCAGATGCAGTTAGGATAATGAACAAAAACAAAAGCTCATCAGATAAATCTGGCACTTTGTTGCAAATCACCATTATTTGGATGCCTGGATTTCTGAAATAGAAAAGAGTAATTTTACAGTATTTTTAGAATCTTCCATAAAAGTATTTGTTTGTCTGTGCTCCTAATGCACAGCACACTATAGATCTTAAAAGCCGTCTATCCATGGGACAAAAACAATTGTTTGATGGGCATAGTCTAATTGCTTATGACAAATGAGTAGGACTTGGGATGGCCTCCGGCGAGTGCAAAGGGAAGACGAAGCTTTCAAGAAGTTTTTCTTCCATTCGGCTGTTTTAACAGTCTAATTTATACCTGTTATAATGAATCCCAGGACACGGAAAAACAATATTGTTTTAACGCAAAGACCATTACATATGAATAAGTTATAAATGCACAAGCCTCTGCTTTACTTAAAAACACATACCTGAAATACATTTGAAATGCACTTCAGGCTTTCTCGGAGGAAAAACAGAAAAATGTATGGTAACCAAAAGGGAAAGTAGATACTAAGGGAAAAAATCTTTCATTTTACAAAGATAGAAATAAGTGGACAGCATTTCTTTTTATACTAACATGGGATATCTATCTATCTATCTATCTATATAAATGTAGAAAAGTCCACAGCACTCCAGATATATGCCAAAATCGTGAGGTGGTTTATTAAAAAAAACATGTAGAAACCAGCAAACACAACGTTTCGGTGGCCCATGCCACCATTTTCAAGCGTGCAAAGTGAAACACAAAGCAAACATTTATACCTTAAAGTTGCAAGTGATAGGTGATTACAAATTAAACAATGAGTTTCATCTGTGAGGTTAGGTCACGAGGGGTGCTGAATCCACCCCCAGTGATTTACATATGGTGATGTCATAGTGTTGTTATAAAGCACATGTGAACTGGGCTGTATGTGAGACAGCAATAAAAAACACATGTGAACAGTGCTGTATGTGAGACCGCTATATAAGTCCCATGTGAACAGTGCTGTATGTGAGACCGCTATCTATATAAGTCCCATGTGAACAGTGCTGTATGTGGGACCGCTATCTATATAAGTCCCATGTGAACAGTGCTGTATGTGGGACCGCTATCTATATAAGTCCCATGTGAACAGTGCTGTATGTGGAACCGCTATCTATATAAGTCCCATGTGAACAGTGCTGTGTGTGGGACAGCTTGAAACATTTGGCTATTAGCCACACTGTATAAAGTCCCGTAAGAGTCTCTGTAAAAAAACATTGTAGTACAAGATTCACAGGATGAGGACGCTCACCATTCCTTTGCACTCTGGAGTCCGATTACAAGAAAGGCAGGATAGTCAGGTGATGACTCATGTGCAGGTAGCTGTAGTAACCTGCTGACCTCTCACATCCAGCCTAGGAACACACTTGGCTGAGTAACCCTTTACGGTCCGGACTCAGCTGTGTCAATGACTCTCCTGGACAGGACAGTCAAACGACTTGTCCGGCTGTTTGCTCATCCCTCCAACCTTCAGGAAAGAAGAAATCCTGCAAGCAGCTTGGACTTTGCTCCTGGTTTCAACTGATCACTCCAAAAGCCGCACAGTGTGAATTCCAACATACAGGTGAAGATCCTCATTGAGCGTTGATATCTGGTCATGGTAGATTATAAGTAAAAATATTTACAGTGGACTCCAGTGGGACGTGGTGAGTTCTCCATCCATAACATCTAGGTAGAAAGAGAAAAGTAAATTAATCAATTTGCACATATGTAGGTGTTTGACATCATATTCCATAGGCGATCTGAGCAGTATGAGCAAGTAGGAGATGTGCTATCTGAGCATGCCCGCACTGACCTTAAATTCTACATTGAGGCCCATGTCACCCAATGTACCCAGGTCATGTATCCAATTTAGTTCACGTTTTTTCAAGAGAGTCAGGCGATCCCCCCCATATTTCAGAGGAGGTACTCTGTCAATAATCATCACTTTTAGGTCATTCTCAGTGTGGCCAGCTTCCACGTAATGTTTAGGGATGGGAAGATCTAGTTTTTGTTTCCTCACAGTATATCTGTGGTGTCCAAACCTGGTTTTAAGATCGTTGGTGGTTTCACCTTCTGAACTGGTTGGTGACAGCAGGAGCCTTTTTTAGGACCACGACCCAAAACCAGTGCAAGACCCGGAGAGGAGGAAGTAAAAGGAAAAGATACAGGAAAAGAGAAACGTCCGAGAGCCAACAGCAAATCCAACTCACCGCAAAAAAAACTGCGTAGTAAATATCTCCTCATTTACTTTCACAGATAAGCATGTACATTTATTAACAAAAGGGTTAAATTTCTGTCCTAGTAAACATACTGATTGGTTTGACATAGAGTTGGATATTGTACGGTTTATCTGAAGGATTAAACTTAAGATCTGGTTTAATACATTACGTGTACCTATGCCTGTTACATCAGCACCTGTCAGAAGGGGTATGTTTAATTTGAACACCTTAGGGTGCGTTTACACAGAAAGATTTATCTGACAGATTTTGGAAGCCAAAGCCAGGAATGGATTTGAAAAGAGGATAGATCCCAGTCTTTCCATTATGACCTGATTCCTGTTTAAAGTCTGTTCCTGGTTTTGGCTTCAAAGATCTGTCAGATAAATCTGTCTGTGTAAACGCACCCTTAGGTTTGAGAATTGAGAGTGATTTCTCCCCACCTACTATACCTGCACCTCTAGAAACCTTTCATAACCACATTAAGAGGGACATCAATTTAATTCGTGGTGAATGTACTGTGAATGATATTTTGCACCCGAACATGACAAAAAACGACATTGAAACCTTACAATCCCTAATCCATGACCACGATCTTCTCATTAAACCTGACGATAAAGGTGGGGCAATCGTGGTCATGGATCGCGACAAATATTTAATGGAAGCATACAGACAGTTGCAAGACTCTGAGTGTATCGTGAGTTACCGAGTGACCCCAAATTTACCATACAAAAAAAGATTGACAACATTATACAGGAGGGTCTGAATCATGACATTATTGATGACAAGGTAGCAGAATTCCTGACAGTCAAATATCCCAAAATGCCGCTTTTATACTTTTTGCCAAAAATCCACAAATCATTGGACAGTCCCCCGGGTAGGCCGATTGTTTCTGATCGTGGGGGCATTTTGAACCAAATTTCTATCTTTTTGGATAAAGTATTGCGGCCATTAGTATATGAGTCAAGATCCTACCTACGTGATACTACCCACTTTTTAAACAACATTAGGAATGTCACAATACCATCAGGGGCACTGCTAGTGACTTTGGACATTGTAAGCCTCTATACGTCCATCAGACATGACATGGGAATGACAGCAACTGCTACATCCTTACATAAATTGTCGCTATCTGCCAAACAATGTGACTTTGTAATGCAACTGTTGGATTTAGTGCTATCTAACAATTATTTTATGTTCAATGACAGGATTTACTTGCAGAAGAGAGGCGTGGCAATGGGCGCGAATGTCGCGCCTATGTATGCCAACATCGTCATGGCCTCTCTGGAAGAACATTACATCTATGGGGCTCCACAATTCAGAAATGCTTTGGTTTGGTGGAGGTTCATTGATGATGCCTTCATGATATGGACAGGGGGTGAGGAGGCACTCATATCCTTTGTACAATTTCTCAACAGCATAGATGAAACCATCAAATTCACCGCCACATTCTCAGGTACACAAATACACTACCTTGATGTCCTGGTCACTGTCACAGGCAATACTTTGAGTACAAACATCTACAAGAAACCTACTGACTGCAACAATGTATTACACTACAACAGCTGCCATCCCAGGAGGATGATTGATTCATTACCATACAGTCAAATGATACGCGCCAAACGTATCATAGACAATGATAATGAGTTACAGCCAGCCCTACATAATATGTCTAGAGACTTCCAGACACGCGGTACCCCAAGAGACTATTAGAGGAATGCCAACACAAGGTACTGTCACTGAACAGGGAGGTGCTACTAAAAACACGATCAGCTAGTGACAGGAACAAGGGTCGTATCCCCTTCATTACTACCTACACCAACCTGTCAGCGCGCATTGGCAGAAGCATTCAGAAACATTTGTACATAATCCGTGACTCTTTCCCACAGATCTCTGACCTACAGAACCCTCCAATCTTATCATACAGAAGAAGTCAGAACTTGAGGGACAAAATTGTCAAGACAGACATCTGCATTCCCAGAACTGAGACACAAAGATACCTAGCAACACCAAAACTCCGCTGTTATCCTTGCTTAAACTGTATAACATGCAAATACCTGGTAAAGGGAACCCATTTCACACATCCTAGTACACAAAAACAATATAAAATCAGACACTTTCTTACCTGCTCATCCGATTGGATAGTGTATGCCATCTGGTGTCCCTGTAAGAAAAACATATATAGGTGAAACCACCAACGATCTTAAAACCAGGTTTGGACACCACAGATATACTGTGAGGAAACAAAAACTAGATCTTCCCATCCCTAAACATTGCGTAGAAGCTGGCCACACTGAGAATGACCTAAAAGTGATGATTATTGACAGAGTACCTCCTCTGAAATATGGGGGGGATCGCCTGACTCTCTTGAAAAAACGTGAACTAAATTGGATACATGACCTGGGTACATTGGGTGACATGGGCCTCAATGTAGAATTTAAGGTCAGTGCGGGCATGCTCAGATAGCACATCTCCTACTTGCTCATACTGCTCAGATCGCCTATGGAATATCATGTGAAACACCTACTGTACATATGTGCAAATTGATTAATTTACTTTTCTCTTTCTACCTAGATGTTATGGATGGAGAACTCACCACGTCCCACTGGAGTCCACTGTAAATATTTTTACTTATAATCTACCATGATCAGATATCAACGCTCAATGAGGATCTTCACCTGTATGTTGGAATTCACACTGTGCGGCTTTTGGAGTGATCAGTTGAAACCAGGAGTGGTTTGCCGTGACAGAGCAAAGTCCAAGCTGCTTGCAGAACTTGCCCAGTTCACATGTGCTTTGTAACAACACTATTACATCACCATATGTAAATCACTGGGGGTGGATTCAGCACCCCTCGTGACCTAACCTTACAGATGATACTCATTGTTTAATCTGTAATCACCTATCACTTGCAACTTTAAGGTATAAATGTTTGCTTTGTGTTTCACTTTGTTTGCTGTTAATTTCTACATGTTTTTTTTTTTTTATAATACCACCTCACGATTTTGGCATACATCTGGAGTGCTGTGGACTTTTTTACATTTATCTACGTTTGGTCAGTGGTCTCTGACCTGGATCTGCTGGCACCCGCTACTACCTGCAGGCAAAGTGCTGCTGGAACTTTTTTATTGGTGTCTGTCTGTCTGTCCTGATCTGATCTGATCATCTGCCAAAGATTTGAAGCCAAAGCCAGGAATGGACTGTAAACAGAGATCAGGTCATAAAGGAAAGCCTGAGATTTCCCTTTTCAATTCCATTCCTGGCTTTGGCTTCAAATCTTTGTCAGATAATCTGTCAAATAATCTTTCTGTGTAAATGGACCCTTAACGCACCATATCTTGCTTTGGTCCAGCACTCCTCCCACACCCAGGTGATTTTAATCAGTAGGTATTTAGAGGTTCAGAACCTGGCTTAATGGCCCTTATACACGGAAAGATTATCTGACAGATTATCTGCCAAAGATTTGAAGCCAAAGCCAGGACTGGATTTGAAAAGAGTAGAAATCTCAGGCTTTCCTGTATGACCTGATCTCTGTTTATAGTCTGTTCCTGGTTTTGGCTTCAAATCTTTGGCAGATAATCTGTCAGATAATCTTTCTGTGTAAAAGGGCCCTTACTCAGTAGCTGAGGGTACAAGGTAAGAGGTTTGTCTCTCGCTTTCCATCTGCTTTTCCTTGCAAATAGCAACAACGCCACAATTTTTGTAAAACATACTTTGTGTGAACATGGCCTAACTTTGATTACAGCTCCTGTTAGGAGACGGGTGGTTTAGCTTCACTATTGAGCCAAGATCTTTTGACTGGTCTGATGACATTGCACACGTGCATGAGATGAGATGTGTGATATGAGAAACACGCTGAGATGGCACATATAATCAGTTGCTGTAGTTTCTATATTGTGTACAGGGGACAATAAACAACTTTTATTAGCAGTCCAGGTGCTCAGTAAGTAGTCGCAGAGGTGCAGCAGCAGGATATAGTATTGCTGACGGTTTCCTCCTCCTGTCCACTAAGGCTTGATTGACACCCTTCATGCACAGCCCAGCACTCAGGGTATCATGGCTGCTGCCACCTCTCCGCTCTCACTACATACCATGTTCCCGGACTGCCAGGAAAAATGTATTTTTGCCAAAATGTGGCATCTAATATGAAAACATATAGACATACAGTATGCCCAGATCTATCAAAGTGTATAAAATAACAATTGGCGTAAACAACCCACAGCAACCAATCACAGCTCAGCTCTGGGAAAATAAAACCAAAAGCTGTGACTGGCCGCTATGGTCAGTTTATAAAAGTTTTTATTTTACACACATTAACCCTTTGAGGACCAGGCCCAAAATGACCCAGTGGACCACGCAAATTTTGATCTTAGTGTTTCCGTTTTTCCCTCCTCCCTTTCTAAGAGCTCCAGCACTCTCAGTTTTCTATCTACAAGCCATGTAAGTGCTTGTTTTTTACAGGAATAGTTGTACTTTGTAATGGCGTCATTCATGTTACCATAACATGTATGATGGAATCCCAAATATATTATTTATGAAGATATAAATAGGTGAAATCGTAAATAAGAATGCAATATGGTAACGTTTGGGGGGTTCCTGTGTCTACGTAATGCACTATATGGTAACAGCGACATGACACTATTATTCTATAGGTCAGTCCGAACACAACCATATGCAGGTTACACAGATTCTCTAATGTTATATATGTATTTTTTTATGAAATCCTTTTTTTTGGCAATTAAATATTAATAAAATGGGCCTATTGTGACGCTTATAACAGTTTTATTTTTTCACCTACGGGGCTGTATGGGGTGTCATTTTTTCCGCCATGATCTCTAGTTTTTATTAATACCATATTTGTGAAGATTTTTGATCACTTATTATTGATTTTTTTTAATATATAATGTAACATCAAATCGGTAATCTGCGCACTTTTCCCCCTCTTTTCGTGTACGCCGTTTACCGATCACAATGACGCTTGTTATATTTTAATAGATCGGACAATTCCGCACGCTACGGTATATTATATGTTTATCTATTCATTTTTATATGTTTTATTTATATAATGGGAAAGGGGGGTGATTTAGACTTTTATTGGGGGAGGGGCTTTGGGGTTGTGTGTTAGTGTTTTGAACTTTTTTTTTTTTTTACACTTTTGAAGTCCCTTTGGGGGACTTTTACATACAGTACTTTGATTTATACACTGATCGCCATAGGCATAGCATTGATCAGTGTTATCGGCGATCTGCTCATTGAGCCTGCCTGTGCAGGCTCAGTGTAGCAGATCGCCGATCGGACCGCACAGAGGCAGGTAAGAGACCTCCGGCAGTCCGTTTCAACGATTGGGACCCCCGCAGTCACACTGCGGGGGTCCCGATCAGTAAGTGACAGGGGACTCCCCCTGTCACTTACATTTAAACGCGGCGTTTAAGGGGTTAATGAAACGCGGCAGCGCGATCGCTGCAGTGTGTCATTACCGGTGAGGTCCCGGTTGCTGTTTGCAGCCGGCCCCCACCTGCTATGAAGCACGCTCCGCTCCGGAGCACGCTTCATAGCGGGAGAAACACCCAGGACGTAAGGTTACACCCAGGGTCGTCTGGGGACAGACTTCCATGACGTAACCCTACATCCAGGGTCGTCTAGGGCTTAATAAATCTCGGTCATAATGTTAACGGGGTTGTTGTTTTTTTTTTTTTTTTTTTTCCTTTTAAATCAACTGGTGCCAGAGATTTGTAATTTAATTCTATTAAAAAAATCTCAAGTCTTTCAGTTCTTTTCCCCATGGTGGGACTGTTAAAGGATTATCTTATCTTATGTTACTTATCAGCTACCGTATGTCCTGCAGGAAATGTTCAACTAAAAAGATTAAAAAAAAACACCAGGGGCGCACATAGTGTGTTACTGCAAACTTGGGATTCAAATTAAAATAGTGGCTTCAGAGCCGCTCACCTGGGGTGGTCGGGCTACGAGCCCAACACCGCCGATCGCATGATCAAATATACAGCCTCTTGCAGCCAGTCCGTGAGGCCGGGGGATCCCAGTGGAGGGTTAGAAGAAGATTATGCAGGCTGGAGGCACAACCGTGCAAACGGTCCGGGACTTTGGTGGCGCTGTCGGCATCCAATAGATAACACTCCTAGAACGATGGGAGTAGTAGTGGTGGATGTAGAATCATACTTTTATTGCAAGAATATATCTTTCAATAAAAGTATGATTTTTCATCCACCACTACTACTCCTATCATTCTAGGAGTGTTATCTATCGGATGCCGACAGCACCACCAAAGTCCCAGAACTTTTGCACGGTTGTGCCTCCAACCTGCATAATCTTCTTCTGCAGGAAATGTTGTTTTATTTTCAGTCTGACACGGTGCTCTCTGCTGCCACCTCTGTCCGAGACAGGAACTGTCCAGAGCAGGAGCAAATCCCAATAGAAAACCTTTCCTGTTCTGGACAGTTCCTCACATGGACAGAGGTGGCAGCAGAGAGCACTGTGTCACACTGGAAAGAATACACCACTTTCTGCAGGACAAACATCAGCTAAGTAGTGAAATTTTTATATAGAAGTAAATTACATCTATATAACTTTCTGAAACCGGTTGAGTTGAAAGAAAAAAATATTTTCTCTGGAGTACCCCTTTAAATGACCATTCAAGAAAAGAATGTAGATTGTATTGAAAATTAAAATGCCAAGGTTCCTCGGCTGTTGTCCTGCTTTCTTAGAATAGTCTCATTAACTACTTTAAACATTGTAGAAGATTTCCCAAGTGGCCGCGTCATAATGTAAAAGCTTCTCTGTAAACATTCCAGCCAGTCTTCCTCATTTATGAATATACTTAGAAATACCATTATTTGGTGACTGGATAAGGGCTCTGGGAACTCTCAGCAGTAATAAAAACATAAAAGATTTTTTTTTTATCCTCTACTGTATTCATGGAGGAAAATGAAATGTCTGGTGATATGCAAAGGGATAAGGGGGGGGGGGGGGGATTTATCAAACATGGTTCAAAGTGAAACTGGCCCAGTTGCCCCTAGAAACCAATCAGATTCCACCTTTCATTCCTCACAGACTCTTTGGAAAATGAGAGCTGGAATCTGATTGGTTGCTAGGGGCAACTGAGCCAGTTTCACTTTACACCATGTTTGATATATACACAAATCACCAGATCCACATGGTATACATCCCTGTAATCGAAGAGAACTACAATAATAGGCTGAGGCCATAGGCCTAGTTTTTTTTTTTTTTTTTTTTTTAATTGTTTAGAGCCACATAGTGAAACGTTATAACGATTTCCAATGTGACTCGGTTCTAGATCAATTTTTGGTGACAGCTGCACCCGTGGAGATAAGGTAGTAGGGTACACAACCCTCTATCTGGTTACATGCTAAAGTGGGTGTTGTGGTTCCATTTTCCACAACCCCGAAAGGTGAGCAAGTTTCTTGTTACCACCGCGTTATCCATTCTATAGAATATTACTACTCTATGGGGTGCTCTGCTTTTCATATTACTGCAACCACCATTGACATCACACAGTGGTCACCTGCAGGGCCGGTGTCTACTTACCAGAGCAAATGCACCTCTAGGGGCCCAGAGAGGATTAGGGGCCCAGAATTCTAATGTTTAGCCCGCTCACTGTAGTGAAGGGGGAGAGGCTGAACATCAGAACATATAGGAGATGGAGCAGGACCTGCGCAGAGAGAGAAAATGGTAAAGGACCTGATCACATGACCCAAAGGTCCTCAACCTTACAGTGTGAGGCTATGTTCAAAGAACACGGGTCACGGAACGGCCGGTCTCTGAAGAGATCATCCCGGCCGCTACTGCAGTACTGGCCATATGATCTTTTCGTCCGCAGTGTTCTGATGCGGGCGCATCCATGTGTGCCCGCATCAGAACTCCCCACAGCACACTATGTCAGTTGTTTGCGGAGCCGCGAGGGATCCCGACCGGAGCATATACTATGTGTATACACTCCGGCTGGGATTTCTAGGCAGCAATGGACATACATTTCTGTATAAATCGTGGCCGTCGTACACTGGCCGTAGTTTTACGAAAATGTACAGTGTGTGAATATAGCCTGAGTTAGTCAGTCAATGTCTGTCAGTCAGTGTAAGTCAGTGTCTGTGTCAGCAATGTGTGTTTGTGTGTGTCAGTGGTGTCTCCCAGTGATTGTGCATAGTGTGTGGATGATGGGAGCATAGTGGAAGGATTAGGGGCCATCTGAGGCTCTTTTGTGGGATCACCAGAGTTCCCCTTTAACAGAAGTTAGGCCATAACATAATAGTCAGGTGTGAAAAGTGTACTCCATAAATCCATAGACCCACCTATAGCAGCAATAATTATATGATAGCTTTCTGCACGGCTGTCAGTATCTTATGGCGTTCTGGAGGAATTCTTTGCAATGTGTGAATTGAGAAGACAGAAGGAGCTGTTGGCGTGTTTGTCTTGTAAGCTTCAATAGAATTTGCCTTTATCTTATGAGGAGACCTTCCAAGTTGTGACGTATTGAACAATTCAGTGTGGATGTATTAATCACTTTCTGCCACTTTTGTGGTTTAAGATTTTTCACAAATTGTAAAGTACGCTAAATTTGCTCTAAAATTATCAATTTAACACATTTAAAAAAAGAGCACGATGAATGGATAGGGTCAACCAGGAGGGGGTAGAGTTATCACCTATCAGACAGAGTTCTCATTGTTAAGTAGAAAATGGCACAAATTATAGCATAAATATTTGCTGCTAATAGAACAAATCGATTACATTTTCTGTCTTTAAAGCTTTACTGTTGAGATTTCACCGGGTCAGTCCTGAGATCCGCTGTGATCATGAATAACAACAGCAGGGAGAAGCGCGTGACTGTGCAGTTCACTCCTTGCCCAGCCATCCGATGTGACTGATAGCAGGGATCGGACTGATTTATGGGGTGTTCACACAGATTATCTGACAGATTTTTGAAGTCACCGTCCCTTTGTAAAATAGTATTAAAAAGTGACGTGTTTCTCGCTCTTTTCACTGGCCAGGTCGGGAATTGTGCTGACATGGTTCCCTGCTGCTCAGTATAGCTATGCTGTGAAGCTCCCCGAACCTACTAGCTGTGTTTGCAGCAGTAGCTTTACAGCGGATATGTAACCCGACCCCTTTAACCACCCATAGCCCCTGACCCGGAGCATACATCACCTGCTCCAGGCTCCTGCTTGCTTCTGGGCCTCCCAGCATCTCCCGGCAGTCAGCCAATCAGTGCGCTGCCCCGCTGCAGTCCCCTGATTGGCCGACCGCCAGGAGATGCCGGAAGGCTCCAAAGCAAGCAGGACCCTGGAGCAGGTGATGTATGCTCCAGGGCTGCCCCCAGCCCGGAGCATACATTACTTGCTCGGCGCTGCGGCTGTCTGAGGCTCCCGGCTCCTGTTTGTCCCCATCAGCCAATCAGTGCTACCTTGCACTGATTGGCTGATGGGGAGCAAGGGGAGCCGGGAGCCCCACACAGCCGCAGCACTGAGCAGGTAATGTTTGCTACAGGCCGGGGATGCGAGCAGCAAGTTAAAGGAGCTGGATCACATACAGGCAGCATAATATAAATTCCACTGCCTGTATGTGACCCATTCAGCTTCACGCTACCATGATCCGCAGCAGATTACGCTGCAAACTCGCAACATGAAATCCGCTGTGGATCCAGTACGTGTGAAGCAACCCTTAAAAGAGAACGCCAAGCTACATCTAAAAATCACAGGTTGGCTGAGGGGAACACAGAATAAAGAATCTATACTTACCTGTTCCTGTGTCCCTGCAGCGCTACTTCACTGTGCCGCTCTCTGTCTCCTGAAGCTCCTGGTCCTGCAACGTCATGTCCTGAGTGGGTATTTCCTGCTTGGATGAGACAATGCAGGAAGCAAAGAGATTAAGAAGATCGGTGGTGGTCAGTGAGCTGTTGATGCAGCACTGCTGGGGAACGGGGACAGGTAAGCATAGTTTTTTTTATTATGTTCCCTCTACCCCCTGTCCACACTGGATATTGAGATATGGTCAAGAGTTCTCCTTTTACAACAAATGCTACTTTTAGATAAAGTCTATAGGGATAATATAAAATGAAATAAGTGTAACATAGCATAAACATCTATATTGAAGAGTATGTCAGAAAAGAAATGCTCATTAAACTACATTTCAGAAGTCTAACCATCCATCAACTAACCATCCATTACATTCCTTTATTTAGCAGCTACCCATTATAAAGCGACACCTTTTTAGCAGGAAACAAATCATTACATGTTACTTTTAAGATATATATTCCTGCTAATTGGTTTAGGTAGTTCTTACTGTGACGGTTTGTACAATGGACAATGCCAAATCAATCATTTTCCAGATGAATTTTTTAACATTTACAATGAAATTCAAGTGGCCTTCCGGTTCTCTTGAGATACACTGTCACTTAAAGGTTCACAAGGTTATAACGTCTCTACATTCATCACAGCATAGAAAATAAATAAATATATAAGACGGGCCGCACAGAGGTTAGATGTCAAGATTACATTTTTTCTGTTCCCATTAAACAATATGTCATCTTTATATCAATAAAACAAGCTGCCGGCTTAAGGAGTTTTTTTTTTTAATTATTATTGAACAATGTATCACATAGGTGCCCTGTAGATTAATAGGATATAGAACAATCATGTTAACTTCATAAGCATATAGACAAACAAGAGACAACAATAACCTGGGGTGCTGTCTTAGAAATTATAGCATTTTTATGGTCTTTTTAGAGGGAAAAAAAAACCTGAATATAAAAATAGACATTAACACAAGGAACAGATTTGCTATTGTATTAGCCGGGGGGGGTCCTTTTACAGATGTTGCCTACGACAATTAACAATTGTCCTTTTAAAGCAGGCATGTCCAAACTTTTTTCGAAGAGTGCCAAATTTGATGAAGTGAACATGTGCGAGGGCCGACCATTTTGCTTGACATTCTTTGGACCATTAAAATGAATGCAAATAAACTTTTTTTTACAAAGGTTATTGAAAACGGCATACTTTTCATACTTAAAAAATCCCGGGGCACACCACCAACCAAAATGGCACAAAATGACACTAAAACAGTACATATTATACATATAGTTAATAATATAGATTCTAAATGTATTTATACTCAGTGTGAAACCTGGGCCTGTTTCGATAAACACAAAAGGGATATCCCTGTTTCTCTCCCCCATCCCAATGTTTCTCTCCCCCCTGCTTCTCTCCCGTTTCTCCCCATCCCCATGTTTCTCTCCCCCCTGCTTCTCCCCATCCCCATGTTTCTCTCCCCCCTGCTTCTCCCCCATCCCTATGTTTCTCTCCCCCCTGCTTCTCCCTCATCCCCATGTTTCTCTCCCCCTGCTTCTCCCCATCCCCAGTTTTCTCTCCCCCCTGCTTCTCCCCCATCCCCATGTTTCTCTCCCCCCTGCTTCTCCCCCATCCCCATGTTTCTCTCCCCCCTGCTTCTCCCCCATCCCCATGTTTCTCTCCCCCCTGCTTCTCCCCCATCCCCATGTTTCTCTCCCCCTGCTTCTCCCCATCCCCATGTTTCTCTCCCCCCTGCTTCTCCCCATCCCCATGTTTCTCTCCCCCCTGCTTCTCCCCCATCCTCATGTTTCTCTCCCCCTGCTTCTCCCCATCCCCATGTTTCTCTCCCCCCTGCTTCTCCCCCATCCCCATGTTTCTCTCCCCCCTGCTTCTCTCCTGTTTCTCCCCCATCCCTGCTCACCTTCCTTGAGATGCTCGCCGCGGGCGCTGTCCCCCTCACCTACTGGCCCAGATGTGCTCCTCCAATCAGGGGAGACCAGGAGCGTGGTGCATGGCGCACCACGCTCCTGGTCTCCCCTGATTGGAGGAGCACATCCGGGCCAGTAGGTGAGGGGGACGGCGCCCGCGGCACACTGGTTGGAAAACACTGCTCTAGTGCACGGAAAGGAAAGCCGAAATCTCGGACATCGCGAGAATTCGGCTTTCCTTTTCTGTGCACTAGAGTGGCATGTTGCTGCCGGATACCTGGGGGGCCGTAAAAGTTCGGAACGCGGGCCTCAAATGGCCCGCGGGCCGGACTTTGGACATGCCTGTTTTAAACGATAGGTGTTTAGATGAAAAGAAGAATTACATGAAAAGAAGAATTACTAATCATTTTTAATACGATTGTATTTATGATGGTAAATAAGATCAAAATTAGGTTCAAAATATAGACTTAACCCCTTAACGACAAAGGGCGTATAGGTACGCCCTATTGCCGGTAAGGGCGTTCAGAGCGGGGCCGCGCGGCGACCCCGCTCTGAACCGCGGCGGTCCCGGGTGCCCCGTGTAGCCCGGGAACGTAGGTATTAGCGGGCACGGTCCGATCGCCGTGCCCGCTAATACAGTAATCAGATGCAGCTGTCAAACATGACAGCTGCATCCGATTACCGGATCCAGCATCTCCCTGGTGTCTAGTGGCGGAGATCGCTCCTCCGGGATGTTATCCCGGAGAAGCGATCTCCGTTTCTGAAGCCGGCCGGGGACCGCTCCAAGATGGCGCCGTCCCCGGCTCGGCACTCGTTTGTTTCCGTCTGCAGCAGCCGAAAGCAAACGAGTGCCGATCTCATGGATCTCTGCAGCATATCTATGCTGCAGAGATCTCAATGAGAGATCAAAGTGTATATACTAGAAGTCCCCTAGGGGGGCTTCTAGTATATGTGTAAAAAAAATAAGAAAAGTGTTGTTGTGAATAAAAAGCCCCCTCCCCTAATAAAAGTCTGAATTATAAATAAAAGTAAATAAATAAATAAATAAACAAACATGTTTGCTATCGCGTGCGTAATCGCCCGAACTATTAATTAATCACATTCCTGATCTCGTACGGTAAACGGCGCAAGCGCAAAAAAATCCCAAAGTGCAAAATTGCGCATTATTGGTCGCATCAAATCCAGAAAAATTGTAATAAAAAGCGATCAAAAAGTCGTATATGCGCAATCAAGGTACCGATAGAAAGAACACATCATGGCGCAAAGAATGACACCTGAAACAGCCCCATAGACCAAAGGATAAAAGCGCTATAAGCCTGAGAATGGAGCGGTTTTAAGTGACGTATATTTGTTGACAATGGTTTGAATTTTTTACAGGCCATCCGATACAATATAAGTTATACATGTTACATATCGTTTTAATCGTAACGACTTGAGGAACGTGCATAACAAGTCAGTTTTACCCCAGGGCGAATGGCGTAAAAACACATTTCCCCCAAATAAACAAAATGCGTTTTTTTTTTTCAATTTCACCACACTTTGAATTTTTTTCTGGTTTTGCAGTGTACTTTATGCAAAAATTCAGCCGGTCATTGCAAAGTACAATTAGTGACGCAAAAAATAAGGGCTCATGTGGGTTTCTAGGTGGAAAAATGCAACTGCTATGGCCTTTTATGCACAAGGAGGAAAAAACGAAAACGCAAAAATCGAAATTGGCTCTGTCCTTAAGGGGTTAAAAGAATACGTGTTTACACTGTGAGGCTATGTTCACACAATGTCAAAAATAAAGAAAAGGCGGACGATATTGATATTTAAAAAATGTCCTTCTTGGCGCGATTTAACTAACTGCAATAGCAATGCACTGAAGTCAATAGGAAGACGGATGTCCAATGCACACAATGCATTGAATAACGTTTTTAATGAACATGATCATTATTTTTGGACGTTTTTTGCAGCGGACATTTTTTTTTATAGTTGTTCACACACAGTTTTTCCTTTCTCACCGTTCTTTCTCCATTTTTTCTATTAAACTCAATGGACTTTTCAATTAAGCCACACCCAAATGGTAACTAGTATTCAAACTAGAATAATGTACCAACACCAGTCATTGCACTAAGGGGAGGACAAAAAGCTAAATGATGTCTGTTATTTTAAACTCAAAATAACAGACGTAATTTTAAACCGAGCTGAAAAAACATTGTGTGAACATAGCCAAAGACTTGCGAGCGATTAACAATGATTTTGAGGACAGCTCAAAAAGACCGTTAAGAGCACATGGGCAACTGCATCGGCACTATGGGGGCCCCAGTGCTGCCCCTAATGGTCTTGCAAGAAAATGACAGTCGCCCAAAAAGATGGCCATTAAATGTCCAGATAGAGACATGGTGGGAACATTACCTTATACTACAATACGGAGGCAGTTGTGTGACATTCGTAATAACAGACAGAATGCATCATTTTACTGCAGTAGAAGTGAGCATCAAATCTGCAGAAAGTCCTAAAGTGCACCTGTCAGCAGGTTTCTGGTGTATAAACTAAGGTCATGGCTGAATAGGGCTTCCGATCCTGAAACCATGTATACCTTTGTTTTGATGACTGATCCGTCCAGCGCTGAGATATTACAATTTTAACTGATGAGCAAATTAGCCTAAGGCTATGTTCACACTAAGGAAATCAGGCAGAATTCCGCAGAGGAATCCTGTGTGTCCTAGCCTTTCTATGGGAGACCTTGCGCGCCTCTGCTCTCCACTCAAAGAAGTGACATGTCTGTTATTACAAGTGTCACAAAACTGCCTCTGTCTCTGGAAAGGGGCAGCAGCGGAGGCTAGCAAGCTCTCCCATAGACGGGCTATGACACACCGAGACAGTCGGGATTCCGCCTGATTTACTCATGAACCTACTCTTAAAAGTCGAAAGCGGCAACAATTCGGCAAAGATTATTGCATGTATTTGTTAGCAATACACCTCAGGCCACTAATAGCCTACGTCTCCCACATGAAGTTTCCTACACGCCCCATGGAACAATGGGAGGCACATGTGCAGTAATGTTATTTTCTGCCGGCCTCCCCTTTAGCTGTTCTGCAATAATAATGGACACCTTGGCCTCCTAGAGAAGACATTACTGTGCATGCAATGTCCTGTTAATCCAAGAAGCTTACATGGATTTTCATGGTGGAGGAGGTTACAAGGAGTCAGAGAGATTGCTTGCAAATGGATGGGGTGGTAGTGTTAAAGGGGTTATCCAGCGCTACAAAAATATGGCCACTTTTCCCCTTCTCTTGTCTCCACTTCAGGTGTGGTTTGCAAGTAAGCTCCATTCACTCCATTCAGGAGTTTGAAACCCCACCCAATCTGGAGACAAGACAGGGGGGAAAAGTAACCATGTTTTTGTAGCACTGGATAACCCCTTCAAAGATGCATCATAAGAAAACATGCAAATATTGGATAACAAACCATACACATTTTTTGTATAATAAAATATATCAGGATTACACTTTAAATAAATCCCTTTAATCTATTGTGTCAATTTGTTTCCTATGTATGTTTAACGCAGGTCGTACTCCCTCGGTACACAGGAAACGTTTTCTCATAGTACTTCCTAGCCTTTTAGCCCCAATGACCACCCATGCTCTTCAGAATTTTATCATTGGAGTAAGACCTATTGGTTTAATTCAGAGGGTGATTTATGATACACTTTCCTAGGTCAATATACCTTGACCCGTTTGGTCAATAAAAGACAGGGAAATCACTTTTCTTAAAAAATTGCTCATGCCCGAAGCAATTACGGAAATGTTGCAAAATAAGCAATTATGGTATGAATCTTATAGCTTCATTTCTTTCTTACAATATGTTTTTCACCTAAATTGGTTATGGATTTCAATGTATTTATGAAACAGACTGTGCATCTAGTAGGTTATTTGCATGTTGTATGGGAATGAACACTGGAGTATCATCATTGTGGTTACATTTCACTGCACCTCAAAAGAGAAACTATTTGTCATTTAAATATAAGTTTTAATATGCTGATGGAAATGACAGATGGTTTCCTTTGTATGTCATATGGTATAGCTATGTTTACACCTAGCGGGACATCTTCTAAGGAGTGTAATGTGTGTGTAACTCTAATGAGGATCGGTGTATATTTTGTTCTAATATCTTGTGACTGATTTATTAAAATGTAGCACTGCCAAAGTGAATGCATCTAAGTAAAAAGTTGCAAAAAAAAAAGTGCAGAAAAAGTCGCAAAAAAGCAAAAATTGCTTGAGCATATTCACCTGCTACTGAACAGACATACGCCTGCAAATTTTTAAGAAGTCACAAATGATAAATCGGGCGCTATTCCCAGATTATGCAAACTTTCTGGTGATTTAAAAAAAAGTTCACAGTAAAAAAATATTCGCCCCTCGAATACTGGTTCATAAATAGAACTTAAAAATCCAATAATTCACCTAAAAATATGCACACAGCCCTTAATAAATTTACCCCATAGCTTTTCTATGGGGGAACCAAAACAAGGTGTGGGTTGAAAACACAGAAACTTTTTTTTGTAGGCGAAAATACTGCCATATTTTTGTCTTTAAAAAACATTGGGGGACATTTACTAAGGAGTCCCATGCGTGTGACTCTTCTAATGGGGATTGGTGTATATTTTGTTCCAATATCTTGTGACTGATTAATTCAAATGTAGCGCTGCCATAGCAAATGTATCGAAGTAGCAAGTTGCAGAAAAGTCACAGAAAAATTGAACAAGCATATTCAGATGGTATTGACCAGATGTAGGCCTGCCCTTGTTTGTGCGACTTTTTAAAAAGTTGCAAATGATAAATTGGGTCCTAAACCCGGATTATGAATATTGAAAACAAGAAGATTTAAAAAAAAAGTTGCATCTAAAAAAATATTCACCTGTCAAATACTGGCTCAAAAATAGAAATTAGTCACCTAATTATTCACCTAAAAATAGGTGCAAAACCCTTGATAAAGTTTCCCCATTGTGTGTACATACCCTTAACCTCTTACCCACTATGGGCGGGGCTTAGCGCAAATGGGCGTACATGTACGCCCTGCCGGGGGGCCACATTGTGAAGCAAGCTCAGGAGTTGAACTCGCTTCATAGCGGGTGAGGACCGGCTACTATTAGCAGCTAGGCCCTCACCCTCAATGGCGGGCCACTGCGACCACGCAGCAGCCTGCC
Source organism: Dendropsophus ebraccatus (assembly GCF_027789765.1). Lineage (NCBI taxonomy): Eukaryota > Metazoa > Chordata > Amphibia > Anura > Hylidae > Dendropsophus > Dendropsophus ebraccatus. The sequence continues at coordinate 139,520,163 of NC_091460.1, read as the reverse complement.
ATTAACCCCTTAAATGCCGCAATCGTGCCGCCACCATGGCGTTTAAGTGTAAGTGACAGGACCGGCTCCGGTCACTTACCGATTGGGACCCCCAGCAGCGTGTCTGCATGGGTCCCGATCGCATGGCATGACTCCGTAATTGCATTATTTGTCCAAAATTCACCCCATAAATTTTATTTTGGGGGTTCTGTCATTAATTTTCTGGTTGATTGAATGGGGCCAATAAAAACTACACTTGTTCCTGAAGAAAACAAGATCTCACATGGCCCTGTAGATGGAAAAGTAAAAGAGTTATAGCTTTTAGAGGAAAAAAAGAAAATGCAAAAATGTAAATTAGCCCGATCCTGAAGGCCATTTTGGGCTCTGTCCTTAAGGGGTTAAAGTAAAGAACTAGATATTATGGAGATTTGTTACAATATACCTTGTTTCTCTGATTAAACACTTCTGGTAAATACAGGGTTAATCATAGTAAACATATGGCAAAAGGTTTGAATTTGGAAGAATACAGATCATGCTGACTGTTTCACACTGTTCCACCATATTTCACAAAGATGGCTTTCTACATGCTTACAGACCCCATCATGAGTTTATGATTTTATTGTATAGAAACCTTCATTTATTTTGTCTCTTTAGAGTTCACTATTTAATAAACACAGGGATTCAATTTGTTTTGTAGTTTCTTTTATTTTCCATTTATTTGGCATTTTTTCTGAATCCTTCGGTTTTGCACACAGACTCTACAATGTGTTACTATAACCAAACTTATAAATACATGTCCTACCAGCACCAAGCTGTTGTGATATTGAGTATATCACAAACTTTGTTGTCAAATTATAACTGGACTTTCAGAAAAACTTTGATATGTCGTATCAAAGATTAGAGATGATCGAACATTAGAAAATGTTAGGTTCTATAGAACTCGAACCTTGTCGAACTTTCCGCATTTGATTCCCAATGCCTTCCCGGTCCGTGGGAAAGGAGGAGACAGCCCGGGTACCGCCTGGAATTCCAGGATTAAGCCTATTGCCTAGACTGAGTCCCGGAATTCTAGGCCATACTTGGGCTGTCTCCTCCTTCCCCACGGACCAAGAAGGCATTGGAAATCAAACGCGGAAGGTTCAACAAGGTTCGAGTTCTATAGAACCTAAGATTTTCCGATGTTTGATCATCTCTAGTAGAGACATGTTAGAATTTTCGTATGGTGGAATCTGGGTGCTGAGACACCCACCAATCAGCAAAAGGAAGGTACAGGAACACTCAACTGAGCAGTCTCTTCTCTTCTTCATTGAAAACAAGATTATTGAGTGTCTATGGGTCTGTGATGAGAGACTGTGCTCAGTTTAGCCTTCCTGCCCTTTACGTTTCTCTGTCCTCCCTAAGGATTTGTCCAAACACAAGGGTCTTGGTGGAGTCGGTCTCCTAGATCTACAGTTATATCATCAAGCGGATCCTGGGCAGGATTCTAGATTAGGTGCCTAATGTGGAAAATAAATGTATGGTCACTTTGGATTTTCCCGGCTCCCTCTTTGGTCAAGAAAGGTATTTTGCCCCTTTTTATTACTGTGGCATGCCTGGTTATCCTTTGGCACTGGAAGACTCACAATGTATCCACCGTTGCTGAGTGAATAGGTGAGCTACTGGAAATAGGCAGGATGGAGGAGATAGTCACTGGTGTCTATTCATGGATTCTGATGAATTACTTGCTGACTAAGAGTTTTTGATGTTCCTGCTTTTTTCCATGGGTGGCCTCTAAAGAATCTCCTGAATGTAGCCATGTGTCATTGATGATAAAACCCCCAAATTTTCACTTTTCCCTTACCTATCATTCCCCTCACTCTTCTCTTTTCCCTCTACATGTTAGGGTCCTATTACATGGATCGATTTTTAACGACAAACAATCACAAATGAGATTGTTTATTGTTAACCTGAGATCATTCACCATATGACACAAAACAATGGTAATTTAGTTATGATCATTATTACGATCGTTATTGCGATCGTTACTATGATCGTTTACTATGATCCCAACAAAACAATGAACAATGTGCAATTACACTGAACGAGTAGTGAACAAATACGGAACTTGAGCCAACAAATGTGGAATTGCAGCGAACGATTAGCAAACGATTAACAATAATTTTAGGTTCAGATCTAAATCAACGATCAACAACACAAGACCGATTTTTCGATTGTTGCCTGCAATTACACTGAACGACTATTGTTTAAATTAGAACGGTATAACGATTTTTCACACGATAATCATCCTGTGTAATACTGTACATGCTACTTGATACTCTTTCTTTAATTTGTCCTGCTTTTTCCTCTTTCTTTGAGTTGACCTGGCTTTTTTTAGCATTCATTGTTACTGCTGGTGGTTTTACTCCAAATTGAAGGACTTATCCCTTGAGGGACTAACAGTATAAGGGCCCTATTACACCAACAGATTATCTGACAGATTTTTGCAGCCAAAGCCAGTAACAGACTATAAACATAGACCAGGTCATAAAGGAAAGACTGAGATTTTTTACTTAAAAAATCTGCCAGATAATCTGCTTGTGCAATAGGGCCCTAATCCTCTTAATAAATGCAGTGTGGAGTATGGGGGTAAGATCATTGTAGTTTTTCCTTAATTCTACCTTTTCTATACCGCTAATTGTTTATACTTTTGCTTAGCATCAGAATAATGATAGACGATCTATATCTATATTATACAGTACATTTTAAGGCTATCACGGTCATCATTTTTGGCCAAATAACAGCTATTTTATATTGGTCGATGTTATTTGTACAATAACACCCATTATTTTTAAACCATGTCCATTATTTGGCCCCAAAATGACAGCTGTCCTAAAAAAAAAAAAAAAAAAGACAGGGTGTGAGCAAAGCCTAAAGCTGTCACGGGATCAATTTATGTTGTACAGTATAATTAGGCTGGGTTCACACTATGTATATTTGAGGCTGTATTTGTGAGGCTGTATAGCAACCAAAACCAGGAGTGGATTGAAAACACAGAAAGGCTCTGTTCACATAATGTTGTAATTGAGTGGATGGCCGTCATTTAATGGCAAATATTTGCTGTTATTTTAAAACAACGGCTGTGGTATTGAAATAATGGCCGTTATTTACTGTTATATGGCGGCCATCCACTCAATTTCAACATTGTGTGGACAGATCCTTTCTGTGTTTTCAATCCACTCCTGGTTTTGGTTGCTATGAGGACCTGACATGAGGACCAAATACAGCCTCAAATATACATAGTGTGAACCCAGCCTTAGGCTATGTTCACACGTCGTATCGGACCAGGATCATCCCGGTCGGAGCATATACGATGCGTGTACGCTGCGGCCGGGACCCCATAGAACAAGAGGCAATGTTCCACACTGCATTAAGTACAGCTTACTTTCACATAGTGTGAACATAGCCATAATATGGAGAATACCACATGTTTTATATACATCCTGAGCTGCTGAGACTGAAAGGTGATTTTACTTTTTTTATTAGTTGACTAACCTACGGCCCTTTAAGGCCCTTAGTATTTTCGTTCTTATTATCTTAGGATAAATATTAGGCAGGTTCTCATTCTGTTATTGTAGATTTACCTACCACATCTGCTGGAAGTTTGTTCGAAGCATCTACTACTCTTTCAGTAACGTCATATTTTCTTACGTTGCTTCTGTTCTTTCCCCCAGTAACCTCTCACTGTGTCCTCTTGTTCTTGACCTTGAGTTCAGACTTTTTATAAAAACACTTCCTGCTTGAACCTTGGTTCAGATCGGTCAATCAAACAGAGATGAACTGCTGTCACGGCCGCGGCGGCATCCCGTGTTCCGGGCCGCCACCGCAACCTCCTCCTGCCCCATGCAGCCGCCGGGGTCCTTGTGCAGGGACCCGGCGCTGCTGCTAGTTCGGCCCCTGGGGGCGCCTCACCTTCCTCCGCTCCTGTCTCTCACTGTGCCGGCCGGCGCACGCGTCCCCGCCTCCTAGGGCGCGCGCGCGCCGGCTGTCTCAGATTTAAAGGGGCAGTGCGCTCCTAATTGGTCCACATGTCAATCACTCCCCTATAAGTTCCAGCTCTGCCCCCTTCCAGGTGTTGGTGCCTCTACATGCTTCCCATAGCGTTTGGCCCAGCTCCCTGTTGTTCCTGACCTTAGTCCTTGTCCCTTGTTCCTGTCTTCAGTCCTTGTCCCTAGTCCTTGCCCGCTGCCTTCCCATTGTTCCTGAGTCCTGTCTGCCACCTGCCAGCACATCTACAGTCCTCTGCCTGCACTACTTCTGCCATCTCCTGCCTACTGCTCCTGCCACGCCTCGCCTGCCGTCACTAGCAACCAAGCCAGGGGTAGCGACCTGGGGGTCGCCTGCCGCAGCAAGTCCATCCCACCTTGCGGCGGGCTCTGGTGAAAACCAGCAGCCCCTTAGACTCCGCTCCCTGGTGAGGTTAGTGCTATCGCTAGTGACGGTCCAGTAGATCCACTACTCCAGGCGTTACAACTGCTTGTCTGTACTGTCCCCATATACACAGCGAGGAAACAATATCTATATTATAATCCTTATACTACAGATTGTAATCCAGAATAACCAATTAGCCAGTATAAGCTGACATGTTTTAGGCATATAAAGCAAAGTAAAACTTATTTACCTCAAATGAGATGAACACAGATTGTGTTAGTAAAGACGGCAAAGAAAAACTTGTGCAATTAACTTTTAGACACTTCTCATTTTTTAGACTCAAGAACATTGACAAAAAGATTATACTGATTAAGAAACTGAAAAAAGCGCCATTCAGCGCAATATTACAACATGTAGACTGGTTCTATTCTGAACAACAAATAGAAATGGCCAAGACTGGTAGATAGATGGAGAAAGAGATGGATAGATAGAGAGATGGATATCCTATAAATTGTCCACAGAATTCTAAAATATTCATGTGTAGAAGTGAGGTTTATTCCATAAAAAAATCTAAAGCAAAGTGCAGAATACAAACCCCAGAGCTGTATGCCGCACTTTGCTTTTGCTTTTTTTTATGAAATAAACCTCACTTCCACACTTTGAATACTTTGGAGTGCTGTGGTCTCCCTACTTGGTATGTACATTGTCTATGGTCAAGACGGAATCCACTGCAACACCAACATGGAAGGCTGCTGAACTACCCCTTACATAGATAGATAGAGCAAAAAATGCAGCACTCTTGAAAAATATATCAGGTGCCTGATGTACACCCGGGTCCGTGTGTGAATTTATATGCAAAAATAAATCACTGCAGCCCTCCAAGCTAAGGGCACGTGCACACTGAGCAATTCTTGCGGAATTCCGCCCGTTTAAATTCAACATTGCTCCTTTCTATAGAGCAAAATGTGAATTTTGTCTGTCCTTGCACACAGCGGAAATTTCCATCTGGATTCGGCCTTCAAAATTAACGGGGTCATTCTTTGGTCAGATTGAGTTGGCGGAATTCCATTGAACTCTATGGGAGTTAATTTTTCACACAGAATTCTGCGGGAATTTTGTGACAATTCTGCGAGCGCTATAAAATGAGCGGAATTCCATGTGGAATCTGTCAGCGGAAATTCAGCACGGCATTCCACGAGAATTGCTCAGTGTGCACATACCCTAAGTGAAAAATATAGTGTGTAGGTTTAATCAATTTATGAATAGGAACATGCAAAGTTTTAGTCCATAGTAAACTGGTAAAGAAGATGCATTATATTGTGTTTGCTCCCTTATAAATAAGTTGTATTTACTAAACCATTGGTGTTAGGGTCCTATCAGACAGGCCAAGGCCCGATCAATAATGTAAACAAGTGCCAATGCGCTTGATCGGCACTTGTTTACTGAGCCCATTACATTGCTCAATTATCATTTATCAATGGCTGCACAGACTCTGTTAACAATCTCCATGCAGCCCTTGCCCTAAACTATTTACATATTACCTCTCCGAGCTCCCAGTCTCTTGTCCTCTGTTCTCTTCCTGACACCGCGTGCTGACAGACTGCTCAACCAATCACTGGCTCTGGCAGTCCCAGGCCACTGGCCGATGATTTTAGATCTAGACCTAAAGAAAAGAACAGCCGATGTAATTGGACCCTTAGTCTAGTGCTCCACTGGTCTGTGCTGTGCCTAGGCTCAACTTCCTCAATGAAATACTGTATATTCTAGTAATTCTTCTATGACTGGGGAGGTGTCCCTTCAATCACTCAGCCGGGGTCATAACATTGCAGCTAGCAGAGCGGCAAGTCACCGGCTGATGTTAATAGGACCTAGGAGTAGCGCATCAGAGGCACAGGGATGGGATGAGTTCAGTTCTTTTTTTCCTGCCCCCACCAGCCTGCTTGCAGTTTATGTCTTTCAATGGGACTTCTCCTTTAATACCTTTAGTGGTTTTTTCCCCCAGACTTTTTTTTTTACTTTACTGGCCCACCATAGGGACTTCACTATCTGGTCTGCACTGCAGTGCGATGTACTTGTCATAGACATTGCTGATCAGACCTTATTAGCCACCGTAGCTACAACACTGGAGGCCTCAGGAACCATCACGGCTATGTGATCAATTTGTTCGTCCCCAATGGTAAACTGAGGGAAAATTCTTCCTATGTTCTGCCTTATAGATGCTGCGATAACACTGATCACGGCATCTAAAGGGTCAACAATTGCGATCAGAACACAACGTATGGAACGGGTACAGCTTTCACACCTGTTTCATCCAAGAATGTAATTGTACGTCCATGAGTGGTAATACACTTTTTTTAAAAAAGCGGCCGCAAAAAACCCTGTCAGTGCACACTATGGAGCGAGCAGCTCTGGCCGCTCGCTCCATAGTGTGCAGTGGGGAGTTCTGATGCGGGCGCACACAGATGTGCCCGCATCGGAACTTTGCGGCTGCAAAGATCATCCGGCCGGTACTGCAGACCATACGAGGTCTGAACATAGCCTTATTCTGGAACGGGTTAACAGATTGGTCATTTCTTTCTCTTATGGGCCTTAGCAACTTTAATGGGGTTATCCAGTGCTACAAAAACATGGCCACTTTCTTACAGACACAGCACTGCTCTTGTCTTCAGCTTGAGTGCAGGTTTTGTAACTAAGTTCCATTGAAGTGAATGAGGCTTACAGTAATTGCAAACCACACCTGAACTGGAGACAAGAGTGGTGCTGTCTCTGGAAGAAAGTGGCCATGTTTTTAAAGCGCCGGATAATCCCTTTGATATGTTTTGCCTCTCAAACAATCACTAGACAATGCTGATCTGCTTATAGTACAACTGTAAAAATATGTGAGGGGGGGGATGGTTTCCTTATAAATAATTCATAAACACGGTCCCTTTAATTCTTGTCGAGAGAAAAGCAGATAAAGACGGGATTTCAGCTCTCTCTTTGTGCTACACCATATGAGTTTGAAATGCTCATACTGCATGTTAATGGTTTTTGATTTTACAAATGATACATTGTGTTCCTTACAAATTAAGGCATAATCTATGAAGATAAGTGATTAGTATGTAGGAGGACAGTGTCGCTGCAAATTATAGGTTTGGAATCAGCTAGAGTGTTGATTAATCTCATAATACTTTAGAGAGATACAAATTCAGTAACACGCAGTTTGGTTTTGATTTTAAAAATAATTACAACATTTCTCAAAACATATTTAAAATCTTCATTGCGGAATGATCATCAAGTAAAATAGGACACTTTGTAATCAAGGGCGCTCCAGGCATATTGACAACACAATAAAAGATATTCCTCGAACAATAAAACTGACTTTCAAATTCTAGACAGGTAACATCAAATATACCCCAAACAATTTTCTTCATCCTAAGTGTACTTCTTGATCACTTTGCTGTAGCAAAGATTAAATATGCAGAGAACAATCATAAAAACTGCAAGCTAAACCTAAAAGAAATAATAAGAATTAATGAAATCTTCCCTTGTTCCATAGAAAAAATACTAAAAAAAAAACAATAGTTTTCCAAAATCTCATATTGACAGAGCATAAATTGCTTTCACATTTCCGAGTGTAGAAGAAATATTGTTGTGCGGAAAATATGCTTAGCCATATATTCTTATCATTTCTCAGCATAATATTTGCATTAAAGCAAAAATAAAAATAGGTGATAGGTGATGAATATATGCAAGGGCGGCTGCCAAATGTAATATGAGGACAATAAATAAATAGGAAGCTTAACTTTATATTTTATAGAAAATATGTTAAATAATAATTCTTATAGTAATAAAAGGAATAATTTTTTAAAGGAGAAGTCCCATGGAAGGACAAAAATAATGAAGACCTGGTCTCGACCGCCCCCCGTGGTGCTAATGCGAAGCTCCGTGTCCTGTTTGCAGCAGTTGGCAGCTAGCTTCAGCTGGAAACTGGGTACGTGACGTACCCTGCTTCACCAGTCGAAACGTCACGGCCCGGCTTAGTGATCGCCAGCTCAGCCACTCAGTGACTGGGGCGGTGTCCTGCTCCAGTCACTGATTGGCTGGGCGGACAATCACTCAGGACTCCACTATGAACCCTGAATGTCTGAGCTGCCTTGAGACTTCACATCTCAAGCCGCAGCTCAGACCAGGAAGCGGCGGCCGGACGGGAGAATAGGGTGATGCGAACCAGGACCTGGCACTGGAACCGGTGAGGTAAGTGACAGGCGGCCTTAATTTCCACCCCTTCCCCGGTCACAGCCTAAAAATAAGCCCCACCCGGAGTACCCCTTTAATTATTATAATAACTATTATAATTTGTTATAACACATGGTATAGTACTGTGCAATAGCAGACGTAAAAAAAAAATTGCTTCTTACTGGCTCCAATTATTTATTTAGCAGGACAATGACCCAAAACATACAGCAAATGTAATTGAGAACTATAATCAATATAAAGAAATACAAAGAGTCTGAAAATGATGGAATGGTCCCCACAGAGTCCTGGTCTCAACAGCACAGAACCTGTCTAGATCTAGTCCTTCTCGATTTACACAAGAGACAGAAGGTCTAGAGCAGCGACATCCGCAGAAGATCTTCAAGATGGTTGTAACAACCTCTGGGCCAAGCTTTCTCAAAAAATACCTTGTGTCTTGTTGTCGTGGTCAGTCTTACCATGGGCTATGACCTGTGACGTTAAACTTACATCCATAATCTCACCTTTGTAGCAGAGTTTAGCTGTTCCTCACCCAGTTTCAAGCCTTCTACACGGCAGTTTTTGTTTCAGTTTATGGCTATGTTTACATGACTGTTTTTACTTCCCGTTTATTATTTTTTTAAATGGCTTCTGTCAAGTTCAAAATGATTTTAGTCATTTCATGTTTTGGCCACCCATCATTACAATGACGGCTGTTGGTACAGGTAGACTAATTGGCCTTTGGATGTGTCTTTAATTGAAAAGAATTGAATTTCATAGCAAAGACAGTCAAGGACGGTGAAAAAATAAACTGAGTGAACAACTAAAAAATAATGTCCGATGTTTGCAAAAGATGTCCGAAAATAATTATTATGATTATGTTTGACTTTTTTTTTAATTGAGTTTGAACATAGCCAATGATCTACTGTGCAGCTCCCCAATGCTACTAGCTGCATCTGTCATTGTAGCTTTACATAGGGGTAAAAGTATTCAGGTGCCTAAGGCCGGTAGAGGGGGTTATTAAAAAAACATATATATATATATATATATAATATTTTTTTCCCCCTGTCACATAGTGCTGCCGCCTAAAAGATGCCGCCGTAGGCACTGGATCACCAGTACCTATTAATAAATATGCCCTGAAGTCAATGGGGAAAATCCACAGTAAATCCTAAGTTTCTATTCATCAGGTTTACGCTATGTTCACACACTGTACAAACAAAGGTCATTACACTGTGAACGGCCGTTGTTTAACTATACCTACAGCCAGAATGAATGATCTAGATTATTAATTCTGGCCATAGGTAGTGTTAAACAACGTCCGATAACGTAGAACAGTTGTTGTTTGTACAGCAAGTGAACATACCCTTTGGATAATTATGCAAAAAAGAGCCCATGGGGTCTCATTTACGAGCCTCGCAACACAGGACTAGACAGATATCTCTCCAGGAAGGGCCCAGCCAAGGGGTGGCTCCTGTCGGGAAACCACCAAAACCACAATATTAAGAGGCCCTATAGGTCAATGTAATGACAAGGGAAAACCAAGGACGGGTATCCATCCACATACAGCTGTTTTGGGGTGTTCCCCTTCATCAGTGTGGAGCAGGATTCTGCCTAGTTGGGAGCAATGCCTATTAGAACCAGCAGCTGACAGTGTTATCTTTGGCTTGTCTCCCTGAGATCAGTGATCTGTCTCTCTTAAAGCCTTAGGATGACCGACATTTTTGTAAATTTGCCTTAGGTTACGATGTATAAATGCTACTATACCTGGCTTAAAATATGATTTCAGACATGTAAGTGAAAGGTAGTCATTAGAGAACAAATCATAGTTAAATATTAAATATTATATATATTATCTGCCTGACCACCATTTATATTTTCTGAAACTAACCGAAGTTCTTGGTTTTTCAAAGCAAATAGAAATGACACTAATCAGTTTATTATAAAGTCTGCCCTCAGATGTTTTGTTAGCCTTTACCTCCCAAGAACTTGGTGTGGTGTGCCCTGTGCTTTCCTGGTGGGTGACGCGTGCCTCCTCCCCCTGTGTGTTCTCCTCCTCCTCTGGCCTAGCCCCCCCCCCCCCCCCGTGCATCCTCCTCCTCCTCCGCTCCCCCCGCTCCGGCTCCGGTTGCAGGGAGATCAGCTAGCAGCTCACTGCTGCTGGCTGATCTCCCTGTGCTGTCACCTGTCTCTGCCGCCTCCCCCCCCCCCCCGTGATACCTTCTCCTCGTCTTTCTCCTCTGTTCCTGTGCTCTCGCCGCCACCACCACCCTCTATTATGCCACCCTCTCTCTGCTGCCACCCTCTCCCTCCTCCCACCCCCTCTCTGCTGCCACCCCCTCCTCCTCCTCCGGGTGCATCTTCCTCCTCAGCCCCTGTGCTCTCTCTGGTGCTCTCGCCACCCCCGTGTTCCGCTGCCACCACCATCTCCGTTGCCACCCTCTCCCTCCTTCCACCCCCTCTCTGCTGCCACCCTTTCCCTCCTGCCACCCCCTCCTCCACCAGGTGCGTCCTCCAGGTGTGTCCTTCCCCCGTGCTCTCGCCGCCCCCATATTCCGCCTCCACTACCCTCTCTGCTGCCACCCCTTCTCTCCTGCCACCCCTTCCTATTACCCTCTCCTCTTACCCTTTCCCCTCTCCTCTTATCCTCTGTCCTGCGACCCCCTCCGGATTCCTGAGTTTGTTGAGCTCACTTGTGGGGGGAGGGGTTACAATGTTTTAGCAGCACGAGGGCTCTGAAACCCTTCGTCCTCCATTCTGGCCAAATCCAACTTCCAAAATCCAAATTGCACACCTTCTCCTGTACTCCTGTAATCGGGGAAAATTGCTCTACATGAATAGTGGTTTATTTTTTCTTTTAACCCCTTGTGAACATGAACATTTATATTCCTTGTTGGGTGTAGTTTCCATAATGGGGTCACTTGTGGGGGGTTTACAATGTTTTGGCAGCACAAGGGCTCTGCAAACCCGACATAGCCTTCATCCTCCATTTTGGCCAAATCCAGCTTCCAAATTGCGCTCTTTCCCTTTTGGAGGCTTTCCGTGCGTCAGCTTTGCACTTTGTGTCCACATGTGGGGTACTTCTGTAATCGGGGGGGAGGGAGGGGGCTTTGGGGTGCTTTGTGGGGCTTCACAACATACAGCCTCCTCCAATCCACTTCTAATCTGAACTGGTCCCTTGCTTAATCTGATTTTGAAATTCTTGTGAAAATAAACTTTTGAAGCTTTCTATTGTCTTAAAAAATTGAAGGCAAGTTTAATAAATGCTGATAACATAAAGAAGACATATTGCTAATGCTATTTCATATCTAATTTATGTGGCATAACCATCTTCCTTACAAGCAGAGAATTACAAAGCTAGAAAAATGCAATTTTTAAAAATATTTCACATTATTTTGTTTTTTTTTTCATGATAGGCTGTAAGTATCGACAAAGTACAACATGTCACGAGAAAACAATCTCAGAATCAGCCAGATAGGTAAAAGCATTCCCAAGTTATTAATTGATAAAGTGACACATGTCATATTCCTGAAATTTGGTCCGGTCCTTAAGAGGTTAATATAAACACCCTTAGAATACTTTTATCTCACTGTGCAACATTACTGGGACGTTCCTAGATGTTAAGTGTATACATATCAAAAAGGATGAGTCTAGATTCATTTTTTTTACCTTTTATGGTTTGAGGTGGTAAGTTCAGTTTATAGACTGTGCCGTCACATTGCTTGAATGTAAACTGACCTGTCACCCTGATGGAAATCCCATAAACACTGCCATAGCCTGCCAGTAAAACAAAGCACTTCCTTATCTGAGTGTTTCCAAGTTTGGAAAGTTCATGACTGATGCAGAATTACGCCAAGAGTCTGTAGTATCGCTTTATTGTACGTGTAATCCATCGGCAATTATTGCACATCCATACGGTTACAGTGTTGTTGGTTGTATTACACCCCTCTAAATATATTAGAATCTGTTTGCACTTCTTTTCAGTTGTAGTTTTCCAATCAAAGCGCTGCATCCCGTTATGTCACTGAAGTCTATGGGGCACTGGTAGCATGTGTGGGGTAACAAATGCAACATAAATGCAATTGTGTTCACAGATTTTTTGTAAGTCCGACTAATGAAGGTAATTTTTATACAATCCCCAGTCCTCAAGAATCTACAAGAAACTAGGCACTGCTTTTAGTGGTTATCTCCATTGTTTCATAGAGGAAATTCAAGTAGGGACCCCTCTTTGATGTACATATACCCCAAAAGGATATATAAACAGGAACAGTGGTGTAGCTACCATCTGCGCCTTCTCCCTGGCGTATGCCCAGTGCGCAATAATGCTAAATGTACCCCATAGTGCTCACTCCAGTGCTGGTAGCCCTTGACACCGCTCATCCGGCACCTGCCGGATCTCTCCCCCGGGTGGTTGCTGCTTCTCACCGTCGTTGGGAGAAGTTCCTCCTGCCTGCACCAGCTATCTGGTTGCCAGCGCTGGAGCGAGGGCACTGGTGGCCAGGAGTAGGTCCAGAGAAGCTGGTGCAGGCAGGAGGAGGCATCTTTGAGCATGGGCAGGTTGGAGGAGATGCTCCCACCGGACGGGTGCCCCGACACTGGTGATAAGCACCACAACTATGCCAGGGGCAAGTAGAAGTGTGCTAGGAGCCCTGGGGGAGAAAGCAGAAGCTGCTGGGCACAGTCCTGCCGTCCATAGCCCTAGCAGCACAGCCGCTGCACATTTCAGCTCCCACCTCTGGGATTTACTGTATACAGTGGGTTGTGACATCACCATTTCTACAAGTAAATTGAAGACTTCATGCAGTAGTAAGTGGAGAGAAAAAAGCACTACATGTGCCTTTCCCATAATAAGTGTATATTGATCATTTGTATAAGGCTTGGTTCACACTATGTTTTTGCAACCCGTTTAAAAAGGGATAAAGAATGAATGAAAAAAATAAATGCATCCTTTTTTTTCATTGACTTACATTATAAAAAAAAAAAAGCCTTTTCTTTACTTACACAAAAGTAAGGTCAGCTACCTTTTTTAAAAAAAAATAAACGGATGCGTTTTGATCCGTTTTTTTTTTTATAATGGAAGTCAATGGAAAAATGAATTAAAACGGAAGCACACAAATGTATTAATTTTTCCCAGCCCTTTTTCATCCATTTTTTGCAGAAAAAATGTATTGTGAACCCAGCCTAACTTTGGTTGGGCAATAACATACTTTAAAATAGCTTTTGGCCTGACTTGTATTTTCTTACTATATTTACAGATGACCAAGAATATGCAGCTAGTGTCTTGGTGAAAGATCATATAGGATACCACAGCTTTGTCGAGTAGATGGTTTCAATGTTATGGCATATCTATGGTGTATGGTAATGAATAGAACAATGCTCTTTTAAATCCACAAATAATTTGAAATGTTACTTTGTTTCTCGTAACAAATAAGGTGGGAGGAGTGCAAACATTATCCTGGTGAGAATCTGAGAATACATTATCCAAAAACAAAGAAAACTAAGTCAATTATAGCTTTGCTATGTTACAAAGCTCCCATTTGCATGACTTCAGATTTCCAGCTATGCCTTTCTTTATGAAACCACATTTTATGGAGGGAAGAGGCAGAAAGGATATTATCAGGACAGATTGCTGTTGATAGAAAAGATTTTCAAGCACTCCCAATTACTGGATCAGATTATCTTGATACTTTCTAATCTCTCATTTCAAGACTTTTGTCACCTTACTGATTAAGGGGATTTGTCAATGAGAGGTTACTATAATTGAAATCAAATATCTGGAATAACTAAGTTGTATACTCAATTAGCACTGAGAGGACACTTTTTTTAACCTGAATTGACCCTAAAAGCAATAATATTGCAGAAATAAAATGCTGAACAACCAAACACCCATTGACTGTCCAGTTTTTACATGATTATGTGACAATATAATGTAGTTTTTACATCGAAGATCCATCTTGGATTGACACATCCTCTAGTGCTAAATCTTTATACAATTTCAGCTACTACTGTATATCACTTTTTTTTCTTTTTTTAATTATAATTTTACTGGAATGAAAATAAAAAAAAAATCTTACTGGGAAACATCAACTAGTCTGTGGTTAATGGATCTGCTATCCTTTTGTTGTGTTTCTGCTAAATACCATTTCCCCCAAAATAAGACATCCCCTGAAAATAAGACCTAGTAGATGTTTTGCTGAATTGCTAAATATAAGGCCTCCCTCGAAAGTTCCTGTTTTGAAGCATGCCCGCTAAACAGAATACTATGGCAAGCAGCTGTGATTCTTTTTAACCCTCTGTCGTTGTCCCCTACCTTCACCGTCCATTGCAAAGCAGCTGCATGCAGGACATGAAGACTGTCGCCTGCCCCCAACCCCAATGTTCCATTCTGTGGCTGTTACCTTTAATGTGTAGGCAAGGCATCAAGAGGCACATCGCCTGCCACCATCTACCTTGTGACTTTCCACCACATATAGAGCTGCACACAGTCCACCATTATCCCCTTGCCTGCCGCCATACAATACACTGTCCCTGCTGTGCTGTATAAATGTGCTGTGGTGAGCTCCCCCTGGTGGCCAGAAGCCGCCATACCATGCACTGTCCCTGCTGTACATGTGACATGTGAATTCTTCATCATGAAAAAATAAAACATCCCTGAAAATAAGACCTACCGCATCTATGAGAGCAAAATTTAATATAAGACGCTGTCTTCTTTTTGGGATATATACAGTTTTTTTAAATCATGTACACAACTATGATAAACAGAAAAGTATCTCTGAACTTACTTTAGCATGTTTAACCTCAATATAGATGTATTATACATCACACATTGTAAGTGGTAGCGTGGTGACATAGAAAATAACTTTCTTAACACACTGGTTTTTTAAAGGAGAAATCTAACCTTTTTTTTTTTTAAGACAAGGGCACGGGGGAAAATAACACAGGGTACTTACTCATCTCTCCCTGTGCCTATGCAGACATCATGACCCGGCTGATGGACTGGCTGCTCAGCCATTCAGTGACTTGGGTGGGACTCTGCTCCAGTCACTGATTGGCTGAGTGAGCTGTCGATCACATGATCAGTCATGACATCATTACAACATGGAGGAAAATGCCTTCTGGCGGGGTCCTAGGGGCCAGTCAGATGGTGCATACAATACATTAGCCAAGTGCAAGAGCATCCATCTGGTGAATGTACTGCACTGTACTGGCATGTTGGGGTAATCAGTTGTTGCACTGCCGCACTACAGTTAGAATTTGTTATCTATCTATCTGTTTATCTATCCTTCTATCTTCCTTCTATCTATCTATCTACTATCACATCTAAACAATTGCTAAAAGTTCTTATTTTTCAAATGTTCACAAAGTGGTGGCCACACATAGTCTCTAAAAAGATCACACTGTCAATCATTTTTGTAAAAGAATTGTAACCTTCTTGGCAGTAAAGATCACTTTGAATTATTTATATTGGTGAAGACATTTCTATAGAACTGTTGAAATGCCCAGTGGTCAGTTTAAGGTCAGATGCTCGTATCTAAGCAAGTCTATTAATGAGACCAAATTTAGTATATACATTTTTTTTCTTCCTTTTTTTTCTGTTGTTTAGTCTGTTTTGCATACAAACAAGGAAATCTACATTTACAGCTGCAAAATTTTAGTATTATTCATTTCCATTATCTTATATGTATGTTGTCATGCTACATACTACAGCCTTACTCTAGGCCAACCTTAAAAAGATGGCGGCCCATAATAAGGACTATTAATGACTGCTGTGAAAAGTAATGGTGGTCATTGAGAGGTTAACATCCCCCTCCCCATCCTCCACTACTCCCTGTTATAAATTAGATAGTGGTACCACTCAGTCAAGGAAGAGGCGGCAAAGACACAGACAGTGGACCCTGCAATAGTCTCAGCCTACTCTCCCTGCTACTCATCACTATCAGCCCTAGGTGGCTGCTCACAACTGGGTGACCATCCCTAACTTACTATATGTGGCAAACAAAATGCAGACAAGCCAGACAAACACAATAATGGAGGGTCAGGAAGACAGGTAAAAATCAGAGGACAGCAGAGGTACAAAATCTGTAGGCTGTATCCCTGTTTTCCAGGCGGTACTCGGGCTGTCTCCACCTTCCCCGCAGAACGGGAAGGCAGCGGGAGTCAAATGCCGAGGGTTCGGGTTCAAACGAACCTGAAAATCTCGCCCTGTTCAATCATCTCTAGCACAGACATGACACTCCAGCTGTGATATCTTCCACTCCAAGCTTTGATCCTATTCCACTTGCTTCCAATGACGTTGCATTTCCCTGTGCAGTATTGTGATTGGCTGAACAGGGAGTGGGGCATCATCAGAATCTGGCAGAAAGGAATCACACACATGACTAGTGATGAGCGAACATCCCGATATTCATTTCGGATCGCGAACTCGAACATAAAAAAAAAGGATCTTAATTGGTTTGTGTTCGTGTTCGCTGAACATTCACGAACAAGTAACAAACATACAGTAGAAGTGTACATTTCAGTCTGCGCATATGCGTACAGATTATCGAAAAGCATAAATTACCCAGTGACATACATTCTCCAGTACGAATATGTTCGAAAGTTATCGTTATAACCATTCCGATCAAATTGTTCGTGATTGGCGAACACCAACAATTAGCGTCATGTTCGTACAAACATACAAACATTTACAAACATGTTTGCTCATAACTTCTCAGGAGATCTAGCAGTGGGAGAAGCTGTGAAGCGAGGGGGTTAGGTATTGTGCGTAGTATAGTTTTGTTATCATTTCATGCGGTCGTTACAAATGTATATTTCCCTGAAAAACATTGGACATTCAGAAGTTCCGTGGTGACTGTTTGTTCCCACTCAATACTATGTTACTTTTATTTTTCTATGTAATAGCATTCCCTCCCACCATGTCGTAAAAACTAACGTTTCACGGCCCAAAAAATGAAATAAATTATAAACATGAACAAAATGAGCCCTATGGTTCTCAAGGATAAATACTTTAATATTTAGACCTTTGTTTATGAGGAAACCAAATTTATGGATATATTTTTGTGATAGTGAATTGAATATTTCATTGTGCAAAACAATGTTTAAACATGCATAGGATTAAACCAAATTATTATACAAAGTAATGTTCCAAACAACTGCAAAGTCTCTGTGGTCCGGGTAGCTGGCAGGGAAGAATCACTAAATTATTTTGGTGTAAATATTTTACAAAATGTCTAGCAGGTATAATAAATCTGAGCAGTTAGGGGTTTATGTTAATATTTAAACATTCGCTCTCGACACTAGTCAGCTAAATTCAACGTGCTATATGGTTGTTTTATGGGATTGTTTATCCACAAGTACATTGAAAATTATTCAGCAGAAAAAAAAATTATTAATCTTTGATTTATGTCTGCAGGTTTTTTTTTTCCTCTTCGTAAATCAATTACGCAAGTTCCTGTATTAATAATGAATGGTTTCCTGATATTTTGTACAAGGGCTTTACAGTTATAGTTTAATGTACTGAATATATATTATGAGCTGCATACATCTTGCTCTACTCGGGACATTTATTAACTGGTGTTAAATAGGGAGCAATGCAGCTTCCTAACAAGTTAAATGAAACAAACAAGTTAAAGGAGTACTCCCCCCCCCCCCCCAAAAAAAAAAAAAAAAAAAAAACCACAGACACACACACAGGATGTAAACTTACAATCCCTCCGGGGACGATTGCCGTTCGAATTTTTCTGCGACCGCATCCCCGCCATCTTTGTCCACTGCCCTCACTTCCGGGTCTGGGTGCAGTGAATGGGGGAGAGAAAAGGCTGCTGGTGCGCATGCTCAGGTCTGAGCAGGCTGGAAGCCATGTGATGCGCTCCAGCCAACGAAAAGGCTGCTAGTGCGCATGTGCACCAGCAGCCTTTTCCTCTCCCATTCACTGCTGTGGAACACAGCAAAGAGGAAGGAGATCAGGACCGCCCCCTGCTGTGACGACACCGACCCAAGATAGCAACCAGGAGAAGAGTACAGGGTCGCCAGTTAATCGGTATGTATACTTTATTTAACTTCCGGGGGGTAATGGGGCCAGACAGATTATTAACGCACATTACAAAGTTATATAACTTTGTTATGTATGGTAATTAAGCAGAAAAAGTAAAAGGCAGGGTTTTTTTTTTTTTTTTTTAAGGGAACCAATCAGGATGGTTGTGGTGATATGATTCCCTCCAGCACCCTATAGAGCTACTGGGCAGCTTGCTAGCTGTAGCAGTAGCTTTGGTAAGTAGAAAAAGTTGTTTTGTTCTGTCACACGAGGCAGGGAAAGGGGAGGCAACTAGTCATATGGGCAGGGAGCCGTTCAGGAATGATAGACAAACAAAGAGGCCCATTAGTATTTTTCCTTTTAATCACTTGTGTGAACACTGCACAGGTGCCTTAATGATCCAACACATAAGCAGTGCTCACACAGGTGATGAATACGCAAAATCCTGCCTGGGGCATTCCTAATGGTGAAGTGGGTGGGGAGGAGGGACGGAGAGGTGGTGCACAGATATTCCAAGCCACGGCTGTTGGGCACGGGGCTGCAAGTTTAAAAGTTGTTTTTTAAGACAATAACTGCATCGCCTGCCGAGCGGACACCAGGACATATCTTGGATTAGAGGCAGCTATCTGACGGTACAAACGGTTTTGGGGGGGGGGGGGGTCAGATTGTGGGTAAATAGCCAATTTAATAATCATCAAAACAGAAGCATTACCAAATGAATGCTCAGTAGAAGACGGATATTTATAAGGAAAGACAAAGTTTTTTTTTTAAATAAAATAATGGAATATTGGAAGAATAGGTCTTCTGTTTTCTATCAGATCTCTCATGCATTGGATTAACAGAATGCTATTTTTGCTATTTTGTATGAGAGTCACATTAAGGTCTTATATTCAAATACATATAAACATTTTTAAATTTGATGACAGTGAAAAATGTGATTTCATTATCTGTGTTCATGCTTTACTTCATTAAAAAGCAGCCACACTGCTGAGTTGTATGACTGATTGTATTGATACCAATGTATGCCTCAATCAATTCATCACATACAAAAAGCCCAAAGAACAAATTAATACAAATGAACCACTAAACCCCCTTAAGCTACTTCTAATAGGATGATATATGTTAAGATCAACCTAACAAGTGTGCCTCCCAATATCCTGAAAGCTGATGCTTAGGCCCTGTGCAATCTGGAGACTGTTGAGTTAAATGAAGTGGTCCAACAAACTTACCGCAGCAGGTATATCATAGATCCTAATAAATATAATCATATTAAGAATTATCTATAACGTCTGATTTATTTCTCTATTACTTTTCTGCAAATAAAACATGGTTGACACCAAAAACTATTCCAGCTGCCTTGGATAGGGTCCATTTCTGATACTGGTAAAAGTGATGTATAAGTTGTCAACCTGTCAGAAAGGATTGCTGGTTGGTTCTTTGACTTAACCCCTTCAAGACGGAGCCCTTTGATGCACAAAAGTCCGGGTCAAATTATTGCAATGTTCCTCCCCGCCTTCTAAGAGCCATAGTGGTTTTATTTTTCCACCTGCAGGGCTGGTTGGGGTGTCATTTTTTTGTGCCATGATCTCTAGCTTTTATTAATATCATATTGGTGTAAAAGAAAAATTTAGATTGCTTTTTATTTTTTTTTCTGATATATAATTTATTAAAATCAGCAATCCTGGTGGGGTTTTTTTTCCGTTTACGCCGTTCACCGTTCGGGAACAATAAAGTTATATTTTAATAGTTTGGACAATTCTGCACGCTACGATATGTAATAGGTTTATTTATTTGTTTAATATTTTTATTTTTATAATGGGCAAGGGGGTATTTTAAACTTTTATTAGGGTTTAGGGTTTTTTAATAATTTTTTTTTTTAGATTGCATGTACTTATCTATGCTATGCCATAGCATAGCATAGATTAGTGTTATCGTAATCTTTGTATACAGTCTGCATACCCCCACCTGTCAGCACAAGCGATCGGGACTCCGCAGCATGGCTGCTGGGGTCCCGTTTACTAAGTGACAGATGCTTGTTTTGTCACTAAGTACCTTAAGATCACGGCGTTTAAGGGGTTAATGAGATGCAGCTCATTGCCTTTGGCCCCGCTCTCACTGTAGCGGTCCCGCACACATCAGAAGCCCCATCAGTGCAGGAACGTATATACTCATTCCTACTGTACAGGGTATGTGCAGTAGGAACGTATATATACATTTTACTGACGGGAAGGGGTTAAAAGAAAAAGTCTGTCCATTTTTAAAAACTGTCCGCAGGTATGGGCAGGGGGGGCTAATAATAAACAATCATTACCTACCTCTTCCCACGAAGCACAGGGTCACAGGTTTCCGGACCTCCGCTGGAAGGCATTATCCCCTGAGTTCCAATGATGTCACAAGTACGGAATAATGCTGGAGGTGGCTGATGAATTGCCGCTCAGCCAATCAGTGACTGCAGTAGTGTCCTGCCCCATTCACTGACTGGCTAAGCTGGCAGTCCATCAAACCTGGTTATGACATCAGTTGTGAAGGAGATCCTCAAAAGCTCGGCGGAGGTCCCGGAACGACAATCCAGTGTTGCAAAGACACGTGATGTAATTTTTTTCAGATGGCAGGAGCAAAGTGTAAACATTCCTGCTGTATAGAGGGTACAGAGGATGATAAGCACACAACATCTGCATGCTTTTGATTGTTAGTGGTTTGTGAAACCTGGATGGGCCCAGCCTACATCAGATCTGTAGGCCCCACCCATCAGTGATGTCATCTCTGAGGGAGTGGGGCCTAGATCTCTAGACTGCCCATTCTAATAGCTGCTGAGGGGGCGGGGGCCTGGACGGCAATGACATCATGGAGGGGTAAGCCTACGGAGCCTATGTGGACAGAGCCAAGTGGTGCTGCCAAGCCCCGTCCAAGTGGTACAATCCACCAATGATAAAAAGATTTTGTTACTGGACCAAGCACCAAGAAATCTATTATAAAGTATGGTATGAAAACTGCAGAATTAAAGCTTTACAGCTGTGTACAGAGGTCATCATATAGAAAGGGGGGGGGGGATATCACTTTAAATAAGATTTGGGGCTGCGTGTCAGGAATAAGATTGGCTACCTGCCAACCAACAAAAAATAATTTACTAGATAGAAATATATCCAATTTGTCAGGGCTCCTATAAGTATATATATATATATAGCCCACTGCAAGTTGAAAGCATAACTACAAGTCACAATATAATGTCTTATTCATCAATCTACTAACCTCCCTACATAGATGGTAAGTCCTAAATCTGGGTTTGGTGTCTGGGCAAAGAGGCAGAAATTGATACGTTTTTACTACCATAGCCTTCAATGGGATTGTTCTGGTTGTCTCAAAAACACCATTGCTGTACGTAAGGTGTTTTTTTTCCTGACTTTTTTTGTCCCCTTTTGTGGTCTAGAAACTAGGTCATGTGATGGCTGAGGGGGAAAAAAAGTTCAATAAACACCTGAACCACAAAAATGACCATTTACAGTACATATGAAGTCAAAAATGACAAAAAAAAAATGCAAATGCATGAAAAAAGTATATGTGAGGGCACACTGAAATGATTTTACTTTTTTTTTCTGTGCTCAACACTCGAGTGTCTATGTTTCAAGATTTAATAAATACATCTAAGCAGCTGCATAATAAGTATAATGTGCCTTTTGCATCTATACTCACTACCTGTTTATATTTCAGAATGAGGTTTGAATAAATTTATGGATTTATAATTATTTTCACTTGGAATGACAGCTGAAAAGTCGAATTGCATGATATCTATAAATCTAGTACACATAATCTATTGAGCGTTGCACATCGGGGGGAAAAGTAACCAAAGGGATGCAACTACTATTCTCTCTTCTTCACATTAGTTTCTTTTTCTCAACTCAGATGGTCCTAAGTAATATCATTAAGGCCGAATACATCCCCCTCTAGCACTGTAGACGTTCCATTACTCAATCCAATGTTTCCAAAGTCACCAGGCTGCGGGGGGATGTGACCACTTCATAAAAGCATTAAAAGATTTAAAATGCTTTAAGAGGGGGGGGGGGGGGGGATGATGAAAACTGCAATAAAAGGAAAAGGGATGTTTCATAACAATAACCCTAGCAGTACAGTTGAATGTATATTGTACAACACCCCAGAACAGATTGTCGTCATAAAAAAATATATATTTTTCATAAATGTTGCACTACAGTATTCCATTTTATAGCCAGATTAAAAAAGACTTCTAGCAGAAACACACTTTCCGTCCTAGCACCCCCACCTTATTGTCTAGTAATGCCCGGTCAACCTTTATATTTATTCTACTTCTTCTTGTACTCCTGCCTCCTGTCTGATTCCCTTCAGACAATCTTGATTTTTGGATTCCATCAAGATTTCTTGGTAATAAAATGGTAAAAACCTCAGAAGAATTAAATTTACCCTAAAATAGAACAAGTTTAAAACAGGGTTGGGGTTTCAACTTACTTGTCCCCTTTCCACCAGATCTCTGCTCTACAGACTTCATCTCAAATATTTAGTAATTCCTGAGCTAGTTGGGGGTGACTAGCTACTATTATGTTTCCTATACACACACAAAATTGAAAATCCTGCTCACTTTATATCTTTATAGCACACTTTTAGAAGCAGCAGCATGGATGACATTATAGAGCAGTATAAGCTGTGATTCCAGCACTGGGAAAGAGATACAACAGTTACTACAATCTGCATTACTGCGTTTGCATCTCTTGTCTCTCTCCAGTCACTTACCCTCCTCTCTTCTACCCTCTCCATAGATGTCTATGGACAGCTGACACTTCAGTTATATCATCTATCTTGATGATGGAACTGAGCATATTCTCAGAGTGAATAAAAAGTTTAGAGGGAAGGGGGATCAGAAAATCTGCTCGGCAAATGTTAAAAGACGTACCGTCAAGCTTGCACAAAAATTGTGGGGCCAGGAAGCCCATCCCCAGTAATTTGTGCCGATGCTCGGGGATAGGCCGGCGCCATGCATGGGAACCAGGCAGCAGCGCTGGTCTGTTCATGTAAAAAAAAAAAAAAAAAAAAAAAAAAGTCATGTACCTGGTAGTACTTTTGATTTAATGTGTGCACTTTTTGATAAATACAGTAGAGTGGATATGGGGTAAATTTATATTACATATGTGTATGAAATGCCACTCTTGATAAATTCCACCTTACATTTTTCGCTTTTCAGCTATTCTATTGTAGATTTGCTGGTGTGCTTAGGATCATTGCCCCATTACATGACCAATTTTTATCTGTGCTTTAGCAATTGAATAAATTGCTTCACATTCTATGTGATCCCTTTATAGTATATGCCCCCCTCTGTGTAGCCGCCTTATAGATAACCCCTTGTTCAGTCTTTGATATACAGTAGATGGCCCATGTGCATCTCCTAGAGAGCCCCCCTCTGTGTAGTCCCTTTTTAATAGATTACACCCTCTGTGCATCCCCTAAAGTAGGGATGGCAAATTTTGGCCCTCTAGCTGTTGCAAAACTACAATTCCCATCATGTGTGGACAGCCAAAGCTAAAGCTGTAGTTTTGTAACAGCTGAAGAACCAAAGTTCCCTATCCCTGCCCTATAGTATATGCCCCCCCCCCCTTTCTGTGTAGTCCCCTCATAGATGGCCCCCTCTCTGTAGCCCCCCATATAGATGACCCCTCTGTGTAGTCCAAGCAATTGTTGCGATTGCTTCAACTATAGGCTGGGTTCACACTACGTATATTTCAGTCAGTATTGTGGTCCTCATATTGCAACCAAAACCAGGAGTGGATTAAAAACACAGAAAGGCTATGATCACACAATGGTGAAATTGAGTGGATGGCCGCCATATAACAGTAAATAACGGCCATTATTTCAATATAACAGCCGTCGTTTTAAAATAACAGCAAATATTTGCCATTATATGGCGGCCATCCACTCAATTTCAACATTGTGTGAACAGATCCTTTCTGTGTTTTTAATCCACTCCTGGTTTTGGTTGCAATATGAGGACCACAATACTGACTGAAATATACGTAGTGGGAACCCAGCTTAAAAAGGAAGGTGCAGCACCTAGTGGGTGAGTGGGCCCCCCAAGAGCAGGGGGCCCCCGCTGTGTTTCCTGGGTGCAGACCACATTGTTGCAATCACCAGCCCTGTGTCCCCTGACTGGGAGGCGGGGCCAACTCCAGCTTGGGGCCCACCTGGGCTTTCCCTGGCTCCCTTGTGGCCCCATCTGAGCCTAATTGTGCTCCTGTGCTGCTGATTGTTTGGACTGTCATGAACTTAAACATTTAACATGCTGAGGATTGTAGGTATTATGGTGTCCAGTCGCACATACCAAAAATGTTTTTCTTTACAAATCTTTACAAAAGGGTAAAACAAGCAAACAAAGAAAACTTTTATTAATAGTTTTGCAACAATGTTCCTTTTCCATAGGCAGAATAGCACATTGGTCAGCACTACTCCCAGTGTCCCAATTGATGAGGTATGCAATACTCACAGGTGGTGCCCTGTGCAAGTTATAGCCAAGTCCCAGAAGGTCGAAATATCCACAACACTTACCCAATCGGCAAGAACTTCTTTTATTGCTTCACAGCAGATAAAACCACAGGAAAAACACAAAAAGTGACGCCTACAGCGGTTTCATGTCACATGGACACTATGCACGGACACTATGTTAATCATATGATAAAGCGTCTACATGACGCATAACCTTGGCCGTAGGCCTTGTTTACTGTGTGTTTTGCAGTGTCTGTATCCTGCTGTGAAGCAATAAAATAAGTTTATGTCCATCAGATGAGTGCCATGGATATTTCTATGTTCTGGAACTTCTAACAATGTTCCTCATTGTCTCAATTAAAGTGGGAATTTGTAACCTCGGATATTAGGCTCTGTAGTATTTTTGAGTTGATTATCTTTTTTTTTTAGTCTTATTTCCGTTGCTTACAAAGCTTGTTTTGTATATCTGAAAATGCTGTAGAACAGACTTTGAATCAGATGTCCTGTCCTTTTGTGTAAAAATAGGAACAAATGTGTCATGCCTTTGCAATGTTTCATTAATAAAAGGCTAAAAAGGAGCGGAAAAAACTGAAATCATAATGTACAACTTTGTAATATATACATTTTAATAAATAAAAGCTCCCCTTGTATTACCTAAGGACTATACTGATACATTTAATTGGGTTTAAGTTTTAGTTTTTTTTTTTTTTTTAAAAAAAGGTCTTTTATTATTTCACAGTTTTGATAACTGGGGGCTAGCACTATTCATATTCTATACTCACCATAAGAAGTTTGCTTGAACTTTCCACATAATAGGTAATGTTTTAATTACATCATTTGTATTCTTATAAAAAGTTATGCACATTGGTGTTTAATAAAGTTTTTAAACCTTAACATAAGGATTTATAAATAAAACCATGTGAATTCTATGACATGATTTAATTCTGCCTGGTTTAAGATGGATAAAACAAATTTATTATTGATCGCTTTAAGGCTATGTTCAGACATGGTAAGAGACCGGCCGTACCGTGACTCGGCCAGTCTCAGAAAAGGTCATCCTAGCCATTACTGCAGTATCGGCCAGATGATCTTTAGCGCCGCCTTATTCTGATGCGGTCGCATCCATGCGCTCCCACAACCGAATTCCCTACTGCACAAAATGGAGCAGGCGGCCGGAGCTGCACGCTCCATTGTGTGAACTGACAGGGTTTTCTGTGGCCTCTATTCAATGAATAGCAGCTGCAGAAAACAGACATGTCGATTTCTCGCGGTGCCGCTAAAGATCCCCACCGGAGTGTATACTATGAGTATAGAGCACTGCGGCCTGTGATTGGCTGATCAGGCTGTCACTCCTGAAAGAAGAGTGACAGCCCGCTCAGCCAATCCCAGACTGATTAGGATGTGAGAGCACAGCAGCCCACATTGGCTGAGTGGGCTGTCACTCCTGAGACAAGAATGACTGCCTGTTTAAATTGTTTGGTAACTTGCAAGACACTGGACATATAAGCATTAGGCTTGATTGATTTCTATGAAGATAAGCAAGAGGACATCATAGCGGTGTGGCAGTGCATGACGCCATGAGGTGCTGATTGAGCTGCATGAGGGACACACAAACCTACATCCTCATTCATAATATAATCCAGTTCAGGGCCATTTATAGGACCAGGCTGGGCCACCGCATGGGGTGCCAACAGCAAGGGTGTGCCCGGCAGCGCATGATAGCTCCCAGTCCCCTGCACTCGCATGATTAGCACCCCCACTGATAGATGACTTCATGGAACTTTCTCCCATCTCCCTACTGCATCTCTGGAGCTCTGGTGATCTTGGGGTTCTTTTTTACCTCTCTCCAGAGTGCTCTGGACCTCAGACTTGCTGGAAGGTTCGTTTTCCAACAAGCAAACAGTTAAAATAACAAAGCAGTAGCTTCAGAACAACTTTGTGACCAATCTTGACTAGCCCAGCCAGATACTTCAAAATGGTGTCCACCAACATTCTCCTAGGAAGAATAGCAAAGGATCCAAAAATGCAGGTGTAAAAAAACTTGTTGCATCATTCCCAAGAAGACTCCTGGCCGTACTAGCATAAAAGGGAGGAGGCTTGTACTCAATACTGAGCAAAGGGTCTGAATACTTATGGCCATGTGATATTTCAGTTTTTCTTGCTTAAAGGAGAAGTCCGGCGAAATTTTTTATTAAAGTATTGAATTGCCGCCCAGAAGTTATACAGATCACCGACATACACTTATTACGGTAAATGCTTATAAAGTGCTTTTTTTCTCTGCACTTACTACTGTATCAAGGCTTCACTTCCTGGATAACATGGTGATGTCACGACCCGACTCCCAGAGCTGTGCGGGCTGTGGCTGCTGGAGAGGATGGTGGTGGGGGGACACTGAGGGACACAGGGAACTGGAGGGACACTGAGCATCCCCCTGCCATCATCCTCTCCAGCAGCCACAGCCTGCACAGCTCTGGCAGTCGGGTCGTGACATCACCATGTTATCCAGGAAGTGACATCACCATGTTATCCAGGAAGTGACATCACCATTCTATCCAGGAAGTGATATCACCATGTTATCCAGGAAGTGACATCACCATGTTATCCAGGAAGTGACATCACCATGTTATCCAGGAAGTGACATAACCATGTTATCCAGGAAGTGACATTACCATGTTATCCAGGAAGTGAAGCCTTGATGCAGTAGTAAGTGCAGGGAAAAAGCACTTTATAAGCATTTCCCGTATTGAGTGTATATTGGTGATTTGTATAACTTTTGGGGGGCAATACAATACTTTAATAAAGATTTTCGCCGGACTTCTCCTTTAATACATTTGCAAAAATATCAACATTTCGGGGGGGGGGGGGGGTTCTATCAACATGGGGGGTGCAGAGTGTAAATTACTTTTTTGAACATACCAAATGACTGCAATAAAACAGAGTGAAAAACTAAAAGGGATCTGAAAAATTTACATTCCCTCTGTATGTTTACTTATCACACATATTACTTATTGTACATGATTTTTTTTTTTTTTTTTTTTTTTATGTGTGTTAGGTGTAGATTATAATTTTTGTTGTTAAAAATAGATTATCGGGTTATTGATACCCTGCTGCATCTTTTAATTTAGTTACTCTGGTCCAAGTAATCTTTTATCTGTTCCTACACGTATGAGAATAGTTTGTAATGATCACTCTATGCAGCCCCATGAACGGCCAACTTTAGCACAGTACTTAAAATGCTATTACACTAAATCTACTGGAGTACGGGCCCAGACATTGCTAACCTACGTAAAGTGTGATTATAAAACTAATGAAAAATGGAGTTGGCATTTTCCTTGCATAACATTGACTGTAGGCAAGTAGCTGCTTGGAACTGGTGCCAGCTATAATTTGCAGGAGATGATTTGTGTTGAGTTAATATTTGTTCTCGTTGTTACTGTAGATAGTTTGTTTACAGCGTGAATGGCAAACTGCACTTGCATCTGTTTCTGCTTAGAAACCCTTCTAGAATAACAGTGTATTTCATCAGGATAAATGGCAACACTTAGATGTCTAAATAAAGATATTCTGAGCAGCATTTCATATAGAAACTTGTGGGGATTCCTGGGATGGCAGTTTGCTGACTCCAATCTGAGCACCTGGCAGAGATCTTCATTGTGAATGCAGGTGTCTTATTCATTGTTCGCTTTTTCATTGAAGCCAAGGACATAGTGAGTGACATTATTAACATACTTTTTACCGAGGCCAAGAATGTACTGAGTGACATTATTAACACTCTGTAAAGGTAACAGACTGACATATTCTGGGCCTGACATAAAAAGCAGTGAAATGAAAGAAAAATACATCATCCATACAAGTGCAATAAGTATAATAAAATTCATGCAGCTTAGAAGATTGTTTTCATTTATAATAAGATCACACGCTTTTCTGGAGAGGGAGAAAAAAAGAAAGAAAAATATTTACACCCAAACAAAGAAGCATTAACAAAGAGGAAGTCTGTAGGGTAAGTACGGATTATGGTCAGTAATATCTGATTTTATTAAACCTATTTGGGGGTGGGGTTACAATTGTTTTTTTGTTTTTTTGTGGGGGGGGGGACTTTTTTATCAAATCTTTTTTATTACATTTTTTAAGACCTTCAAATTGACTTTTATAAGCGATAATTACATTGCATATGCACAAGCCTGGAGAACACAGAAATGGCATTCGCCGGCGACCACCACCGCCACAAGGCTGCACCACGCTAGAGTAGGGACTTATGTATATCAGAAGGCTTTCACGTGGTACATGAGGTAATAGGATTTGATCAAATTATATGCTAACTTCTGATGTTGGTTTTTAATGCAGCTGAACAAGCTTTAGTGTCAATCATGGGTGCAATGTGCAGCCAGTATTATGTTCTCCAGGCTGGGGCATTAAGTTGCATAATAAGCCTTATATTGCTTATAAGGCTTAAAGGGGTTATTGCAGGATTAGAAAAAATGCTGTTCCTTTATTGCAAAATCAATGCCACCCCTGTCCCCAGGTTGTTTGCGGTATTTCAATTCAGTTCCATTCACTTCAATGCAGGGGTGAGCTGGGCCGAGGGGCAGGGCGGCATCTTCCCCTTGAGCTGGTCTTCCCCAGTACAGTATAGGGCCGCTCAGCTGCCGCTGACTGACAGCTGGTTAAAAGCTTGAGGGCCACCCTGCAGCTTACTGTCCCAGCGCTCTTTTCTATGCCACCCAAAGAGTGCTAAGGTGCCAGTCTTTACTGCAGGCGGCCAATGAAGCCCCACCCCCCACCAATGCCAACCCCTATCCTTTTAACTAAGCCTATGATGCTTATAGTTACAAGCAATTTGCTGTGCTTTGCTCCTCCGGCCACTAGAGGCCGCTCTCTCCTCCCAGCTGCCACTCCTGTGTCTGGCAAGAAGAGACTAAAGACCAGAAGATGGTGTTCTGTAGGGAGCCAGGTAATAACTGTATAGTGGAGACCTACACAGGCTACACAGGCATACACCATATATATATATACAGGGGGAGGCATACACAGACATACATAGAGGATATATATATATATATATATATATATATATATATATATATATATATATATATATATACAGGGGGAGGCATACACAGACATACATAGAGGATATATATATATATATATATATATATATATATATACAGGGGGAGGCATACACAGACATACATAGAGGATATATATATATATATATATATATATATATATATATATATATAGGAGGGGGCATACACAGGTGTGTGTGTGTGTGTGTGTGCTCATGTGTGGCTTTGGTAGAACTCAGCATGATCTTGTTTGGCTTTGATAGAACAACAACTCCCAGCATTATCCTGTGTGGCATCATGCTCCTGTTTAAGTTGTAGAACTACAACTCCCAGCATGATCCTGTGTGGCTGTTGAAGGGCCAGAGTGGTCCTTGAAGGATGGGCCGCTAGGTG
The DNA here is from genome assembly GCF_027789765.1 of Dendropsophus ebraccatus. Classification (NCBI taxonomy): domain Eukaryota; kingdom Metazoa; phylum Chordata; class Amphibia; order Anura; family Hylidae; genus Dendropsophus; species Dendropsophus ebraccatus. The sequence continues at coordinate 139,489,566 of NC_091460.1, read as the reverse complement.
GCTACTCATGGGCCAGTACTGTGTGCTTGCCCCCCAGGCTAAAATTTGCCAGCCAGCCCCTGCTTCAATGGAGATACAAAACCAGACCCAAACTGAGGACAAAAGTGCTGTTTCTGGAAGCAGGTAGCCATGTTTTCTAATTCTGGACAAGCCCTATAAATTGTTTATACTGTAAGAAGGCATCTGTCCAGGGGGGTAACTACCACTGTAGCAGAAATAGCGGCTGCTATGGGGCCCCCAGCATCAGGGAGTCCCATGGCCCGCTCCTGCAACACACTGGGCCCCCTGAGCTGTCATCATTTGCAGCACCAAGTAGCCCAGCAGGCCCATGATCTGCAGATGCCCCTTTAACTAAAAGTACTCCTGAGTAGCACTTGCAGTTATGACTACACTTGGCAGCTTAGTGGTCAGTCGGGGGTGGGGTGGGGGGCAATCAAAAATTTGCTATGGGGCCCAGCCATTTCTAGCTACACCCCTGAATCTGGCTGCAAAGTTAGCCATCCAGTACCCTGCCACCGCCCCACGGCACCAGACAAGAGCAGCAGCTACCATTTAGTCTAATGTCTGCCATTGAGGGTGATGACCGTTGACACCTGCCGTTTAGGAAACAAGTTAAGCTTCAGAGTTTTCTTCATAGTCCCTGAATTCTCCATAAATGTGCAGCAGATGTTGCCCAGGGGTTTATATTATATTTTATCACCTGTTAGCTTACTACAACGGAGTTTCTCCTAACCACCTATTGAAATTAAAAGCAGCAGTATAAGGGTCCATTTACACAGAAAGATTACCTGACAGATTATCTGCCAAAGATGTGAAGCCAAAGCCAGGAATGGATTTGAAAAGAGGAGAAATCTCAGGCTTTCCTTTATGACCTGATCTCAGTTTATAGTCTGTTCCTGGCTTTGGCTTCAAATCTTTGGCAGATAATCTTTCTGTGTAAATGGGCCCTAAGAAGCAATAATAAAGCAATGACTAATAATACCATATATCAGAGAAGCCACATAGTAGTAAAGCATAGCACAAAGCTACCAAGTTGCTAATCTCTACATAAAGACAATGAGGGGCATTATAAAAAAAAAAAAAGTTAAACTAAAAACTGAGTATTTCGTTTTATTAATAAAGTGGTTATTGGTAAAAAAAAAATTATAATAATAATAACTAAACAGTGTAGAACATAATAACGCTTAAGGCCAGGTTCACATCACATTTGGGCTCTATGTTACTGAGATGACCGCAATATAAGATATGCTGACTTGAAAGTGCAGCAGACTTCTATTAAACGGGTAGGTCACCCCCCAAAAAATTTCTTTCAAACAACTGGTGCCAGTAAGTCCTTAAGATTCGTAATTTACTTCTTTTAAAAAATCTCAAGTCTTCCAGTACTTATCAGCTGCTTTATGACCTGCAGGAAGTAGTGTATTCTTTCTAGCCTGACACAGTGCTCTCTGCTGCCACCTCTCTCCATGTCAGGAACTGCCCAGAGCAGCAGCAAATCCTCAAAGAAAACCTCTCCTGCTCTCCAGACTGGAAAGAATAAACCACTTTTGGCAGAACATACAGCAGCTGATAAGTACCAGAAGATTTGATTTTTTTTTTTTTTTTTTTTTCCCCCAGTAGAAGTGAATTACAAATCTCTGGCGCTTTCTGTTACCAGTTGATTTTAAAGATTTTTTTTTTGTGAACTACCCCTTTAAGTCCCCAATATAAAAGTGTATACATAGAACATAGTTATTAATAGACTATATTATTTCCATTCAAGTCAATGGGCCCACCATGGTTTTACTATGCTATGTGTCAGTATACCTATATCCCAACCTATTGTGACACTTAGGCCATGTTCACGTGCGGCCGGTCTCTGCAAAGATAATCCCGGACGGTACTGAAGTATCGGCCGGATAATCTTTCCGGCCGCAGTGTTCTGATGTGGGCACATGAGCACGCGCGCATCAGAACTCATAGCACACAATGAAGCAAGTGGCCTGAGCCGCTCGCTTCATTGTGTGAACTGACAGAGCTTTCTGCGGCCGCAATTCAGTGAATTGCGGCCGCCGAAAACTGACATGTCAGTTGTTTGTGGCACTGTATGGGATCCCAGGCGGAGCGTATACTATGTGTATACACTCTCTCCGGGATCCTATACAAGAGCAGGCGGCGTTCCTAGGTGTACAAAGTCCGGCGGTTGTTGCCGATTGCAACAACGAACGGACTTTTACGCTATGTGAACAGAGTCTTACTCTGTGTAAACCCAGCTTATCTGAATGATTCAAACATTCGAGTTTACTATATTTGCAAGTATACTGTACATGATACAATTTATAAAGCACCGGGCATCAAGATGTATCTTTTATGTACCCGGGGATTGCTATAAATCCAAGACACAAAAGAGAACACAGAAGAGAAGCAAAGCACCTGCTTCAGTATTTGAGACTCAATGGAGCCTTGAAGGACAAAATCTGTAGCTATTGTAAAAAAAAAATAATAATAATAATAAAATAAAAAAAAGTCAAACAATTATCAGTATAAAGTAATAAAACTCACTACAGGAACAATTCCAAACTCGTATAACAATAAAACCTCTTGGACAAATTTCATTGTCTTATTTTTTTTTTTTTTTATATTTGTCAGCGAGTGTTACCTAAAATGAAGCAAACTCGAATGCTGTCTCATAAATTATAGGAACAACCTAAGAAAGATTTAGTAATAAAAGGTTTCTAGGTTGCTGTTGTACATATCTATCCATGTGTGTAATATTTAAATTACATGCTAATTCAACATGCATTCAAGATTTTAACGCATAAATGACAAACTGGAAAGGCCTAGCGATACAATGGGAAAAAAAGTTCCCTAACTAGAAGCTTTTAATATTTAATTAGGTGGTTGGAAACATATGCGGAAAGATAACTTCATCCCAGCTGACAGCGCTATTAGCCCGTTCATCGGGCTTTAAACCAATGCAAATCAGGACGGAGAGAACTTTTGATGTAGTTTTAATGTAAAATACTCATGCAGATGTATGGAGAGTTATGTCTGGCAGTGATTCTTCCCAAATGACTTTTATAGAGTTCAGTACCAATAAGTTACATATAGACAGTACAGTGAAGTTATACCACATTCAAACTTAGGAAGAATAAACCTTAAAGACATGTGAAGTGCAGTAAGAACAAACCAACTATACATCTGGAGTGCAAAAAGAATAAATCACAGATGATAGATAGATAATTGCAGCACTCACAAAAAAATTGGTTAATTTAGCCCAAAAGCCGGAACGTTTCGACCTCGCTATGAGGTCTTTATCATCCAGCAGGATACTGTTGGATAAATATCTCATAGGTTGAAACGTTGCGGCTTTTGGGCTAAATTAACTTTTTTTTTTTTTTGTGAGTGCTGCGGTTGTTTTAGGATTGTATATTCCAGCACCTATGGTCATAGAGGTGCATACCGCTTGGCACCATCCTGTTTAGACAAAGGAGTGCTGCCATTTTTTTTTGTTTATTTGATTAGATAGATAGATAGATAGATAGATACTTATAATTTGCATGTATTGCAACCTTATGTGGTGAGGGGGGGGGGGTTAATCTGCACCTGCCTATACACAGCTGCCATGTCTTAGTAATTTGTGCACAACCAATGAATTGTTTGAATGAATTTGTATCATGTCTATATAAAGTTGTAATTGTTTCACAATGTCATGCTTGAAAAAGATGGTGAGAGGTCATTGAAACATCACGTCTGCACGTCGCATTACTTTAACACGTTTGGATTCTTTTTCTTGATGGAATAAACCACAGTTTTTACACGAGATTTCTGGAGTGCTGCGGACTATTTTGCACAGATTTATCAGTGAATTCCGGCCGCAGAAAGACCTGTCAGTTCACACAGTGAAGCGAGCGGCTCCAGACGCTCGCTTCACTGTGCGCTATGGGAAGCTCTGATGCGGGCGCGCGGTGATGCGCCCACATCAGAGCTCTGCGGCCGGAAAGATCATCCGGCCGGCACTTAAGTACCGGCCGAGATGATCCAGCCAGAGATCGGCCGTTCTGTGACCCGGCCGGGGTCACGGAGCGGCCAGTATCTTATGTAGTGTGAACATAGCCTAATAGTAAAAACAAAGAAAGAACAGTGACAAAAAAAACACTGTGTGAACAACTAATAAAAAACCGTCCGCTGTTTGCAAAACACGTCCGAAAATTATGATCACGTTCATTATTTTGATGTCTGCGGTAAAAACGTCCACTGTTCAATGCATTGCCACTGAAGTCAGTTAAATTGCGGTAAAAACTGAGGGTTTTTTTAATATCAAAATCAGACGCCTTTTCTCAATTTTTGACGTTGTGTGAACATAGCCTATATGTGTATGAGGCTTATTCTTACTATATGTAAATGTGGTTTAATCCTTCTGTACTCTATAGCTATGTGTGGCTTATTATTATAGCACTTTACGTGTATTAGAATTACTATTACAGCTCTCTAAATGTATTTGTGGTTTATTCTCCCTGCTCTCTAAATGCATGTGTGATTCCATCTGCCTGTACTCCCATCGAGGTTCTCCACTATTATCTCTAGCTGTAAAGTCCTTGTACGACTAAAGGATTATGCGGTTTCTGATAGCAGCTGCAACTTCTCAGGCTTGACCCCTTAATGATTATCACAGATGATTATCATTTCCTGTGGATCCCGTCCTTGCTCCTGCTATGCGGCTTCTCTTGTGTGATTGCCTTCAATTTGCCTAGGTTACTGGAAGTAAGAAGTCCCGGGTCTCCATTGTTTTCACTCCTTTCCAGGCAAAGACGACTTGAGGTTCTGCTTGAGATGTCAGAAGTTAATAATAGCCGTACTTCCACACTTATTTACGAAGAAAGGAGAATAGTTATTACAGAAAATATAGAGAGGCGAAATCTACTGCAATTTGAATAATAAATATAATCTCCTAATCAAACTTTTTTTTTTTTTTTTTAAATAAAAGGCAGCTGCCAATTGCAGCAATATTTTTTTTTCCTTGCAGGCCGCCGTTCTCTGATTCTATGGGAATAGATTTTCCCACTGAGAGAGTCAAAACAATGAAAGATCCTTTAAAAATCCCAGAAGAGGTTAGCCCCTATTATACTTGATCTTTTTGAAGTTTACAGTATGAATTTGAATGGAATCTGGTGGCTCTATATAAATAAAAATTATTATTATTATTATTATTATTATTATTATTATTATTATTATTATTATTATTATTATTATTTAATGTAGCTATCATAGCTAGAATATTATCTTTTATATTGCCTTTTGTACAAAATGATAAGAACTTAGTAGAAATGGTCCGCTTATATTATTAGGCTATGTTCACACAACGTTTAACAGTGTCCGTTGAATAGCAATGGATGCTGTCAAACTGTACAATATTTTAACGCTCGTTCAAAAGAATGGGCGTTAAAATAACAATGTGTGCATACAGCGGACAACATGGCATTGACTTCAATGAAAGTTGCCCCTGCAGTAAAGAATGGCAGCTGATTCCATTGCAACATAGTGTGAACATAGCCTAAGATCGTAGTGTGAACATAGCCTTATAGCCTGTATGTGCATATATGTCTCAATGTACTTTATTTTCTGTACTACATTCTTTTTTTTACCAAGAAAAATGCATATAAAGCTGTTTTTGAAATGTGTGTGGGGGAAAAAAAAAACTAATGCTGCAGTCAAAATAAGTTCTAATTGGTCAGAATTGTATATCTGACATAGTACATAGTGCTGCTATTAGTGCATATATGGCTCGGGATATACCTAGACTACATATAGCTTACTATGAAATCGAAATTCACAGGAATCCTATGAGTCGCTTGAAAATCTTCTTAAATCCCTTAGGTCAAGTTAGATGGTGACAGTTTCTGATGAGAGTCGAGATGTGGCCATATTATCCAGGGGGATTTCACCTCCCAGGTATGTAAGTTCACATCTGGTATATATTACTTCAACTAGTATCTATATATAATGAGAATATAGAAAGGGGAACAAATAGTAAAAGTGATGGCTTAGAATATATTTGTTTATTTACTTTATATGTTTTTTGTTTGTTTGTTTATTTATACATGCATGCAATTCTCATTTGGGTAATAGATGCCACATCATTGTGCAGAAAAACAGACAGATTGGGTATAGTGTTTTTTACCATTGTAAAAACAAGTGATAAGTATTTATTTGCAATTATTGACTGAGATCATAGGTGTTTGGATAATTTGTGTGACACTACAGTTTGTAATTTTTTTTGTACCGGAAAAACACACAGGGACTGTTTTTTTAAGACTTTCCCTTAATGATGAGAAGTCACATGAAAGAGCATGGCTATGTCCCCACAACGTCTTTTTTTTTCTCCATGAAAAACGTCTATTTTTTTATTTTTTTTTTCCACATAAAAAAGATATTGTGGGAACATAGCCTATAATCACATATTAAAAAAAAAAAAGTGCTATATACCTACTATGAATCAAGATACTTTTAATTTAGTCATGTGACCAAGGTAAAAACAAAAAGAAATTTGGAACTTTAAGGCAGAGGTTCCCAAACTTTTGTACCTTGTGAGCCACAGGTGAGGGGCCATATTACATCTGAATCGAGAAGATCTATAGCAGGGGTACTCAACAACTTTTAGTGAAGCTCCACTTACCGGGGTCTATTGTCAGGTGAAGGTCCGAGCTGAACATCAGTAGGAAACGTGTTTTGTTACTTTGTCACAAACATTCAACTATTTATATACAGAATTGCTGCTTATTAGCGGGAAAATTGGCATTTTTTTCTCTCTCACCAGGCCTTTGATATTAGGTACAAAGGGGGTGACTGCCCTGGTAGTATATAGCCCCCCTGTTGCTCCCCCAGTAGTGTATAGCCCCCCCTGTGCGCTCTCCTTCAGTAGTATATAGCCCCCTGTTGCTCCCCCAGTAGTATATAGCCCCCCTGTGCGCTCTCCCCCTGTAGTATATAGCCCCCTGTGAGCTCCCCCCAGTAATATATAGCCTTCCCGTGCGCTCTCCCCCTGTAGAATATAGCCCCCTGTGAGCTCCCCCCAGTAGTATATAGCCCCCCTGTGTGCTCTCCCCCTGTAGTATATAGCCCCCTGTGCGCTGTCCCGCAGTAGTATATAGCCCCCTGTGAGCTCCCCCCAGTAGTATATAGCCCCCCTGTGCTCTCCCCCTGTGGTATATAGCCCCCTGTGAGCTCCCCCCAGTAGTATATAGCCCCCGTGAGCTCCCCCCAAGTAGTATATAGCCCCCCTGTGAGCTCCCCCCTGTAGTATATAGCCCCCTGTGAGCTCCCCCTGTAGTATATAGCCCCCCCATGCGCTGTCCCCCTGTAGTATATAGCCCCCTGTGAGCTCCCCCCAGTAGTATATAGCGCCCCTGTGCTCTCCCCCCAGTAGTATACAGCCCCCCTTGTGCTTTCCCCCTGTAGTATATAGCCCCTGTGAGGTCCCCCCTGTAGTATATAACCCCCTGTGCGCTCCCCCCAGTAGTATATAGCCCGCTCAGTAGTATATAGCCCCCTGTGAGGTCCCCTGTAGTATATAGCCCCCTGTGCGCTCCCCCCAGTAGTATATAGCCCCCTCAGTAGTATATAGCCCCCTGTGAGGTCCCCCCTGTAGTATATAGTCCACCTGTGCGCTCTCCCCTTGTAGATGCCCCCCAGACAGAAAAAAAAATAACAAAAATAACTCACCTAGCACCTCGTTCCCCGCTGCGGCCGTCTTCGTCTCTTCCCGTCGGTCCGGCCCCCGGCTGATACGCGCTCTGTAGGCATGTCCCGGGGATTCCCCAGCAGAGCGCGCATCAGTGACCTCAGCGTACGCCGCCGGCCTGCACTTCCGGGAAGGACAGGCCGGCAGCGTACACTGAGGTCTGTGGTGCGCGCTCTGCTGGGGAATCCCCGGGACATCCCCAGAGAGCGCGTATCAGCCGGGGGCCGGACCGACACTGCCCCCAGCCCCACAGGCGTACTGACATCTAAGGATAGTACGCCTATGGGGCGGGAGGCAGTGCGGTGGGGAGCGGGACGGACCGGATCCGGGGCGGTTAGGAGGTCTGACCAGGGGTCCGGACAGCTGGCCTCGGACCGCGGTCCGCCAGTTGAGGACCCCTGATCTATAGGATCAAAATTTGACTTGACTCAAAATATTATGCTATTATTTGGTAGCCGATATTGCTTGTTTGCAGATATGTCTGTAACAATGTAGACTGCTAATAAATTTTGCAATAACTGAGGATTGGCCAGGGGCCAAGTGTGGATCCAAAACCACAGGTTTAGGGACCACAGCTTTAAAGGGAATCTGTCACTCAGTTTATGCTGCCTTAAATGAGAGCAGTATAAACTAAGGATATAAATGCTGATCAGTGTATTACTTACATCATTCTGTTCAGCCATTCTCCTAATAACATTCTTGCCACACCCCACCCCTGCCCTCCAGCTGCTGATTGACAGCTAACTGCCTATACACAGCATAAATAGATAACTGCCAATCAGCAGCTGGTGGGAGGAGATTTCTGCTTCTTATAAATATCCAGGACTACTGGGCTCATGCACTTAATGGAGAGGACTACTTATTGTCCATGTTATTTAGGAGGATATCTCTGAATCAGCAGCACAGAACAATCTCCAGCTTCTCTGTCACTAGTTTATGCTACCCTTAGATAGGGCACCAGAAACTTACTGACAGAGTCTCTTTAACCCCTTGCCGCAAAATGACGTTCCTGGAACGTCATGTAAAGCAGGTAGTTCCCGCAACATGACGTTCCAGGAACGTCATGGCTTCCCTGCCTCCCCCCGCTGTCCCTATAGAAGATCGGGCAGCAGGAGGATGCTATGTCACACAGCATCCCCCTGCTGCCTCTGCCCGGAGGGGTGCCGCGCTCCCCCCGGGCAGTTAACCCCATAAACGCCGCGGTCAATGCGACCGCAGCGTCTATGGGGAGATCGGGCGATCGGGCGGCGGGGGGGAGGCTGCAGCACGTTGCCTCCCCCCACCGCCACAACTAGTATGTCCCCCGGCCCCCTCCCCTTGTCCCCCGATACCGGAGATCACCGCTATTACCGTTATAGCGGTGATCTCCGGTACCGGGAATTACCGGCGCCGCCGAGAGCTTTCATCTCCCCCCACCGTGAATCCACGGTGGGGGGAGATGAAAAATATCCCCTCAGACCCCAGATCAGCCCCCCGATCAGACCCCAGATCCCCGTACCCGGGCGGCCATCAGATCCAAGATGGCCGCCCCCATCCCTGCGATGTTTGTTCGCAGGGATGGATATAAAATAATGATCAAAGCCCCATGCTCTCCGCCACCGGAGGTAGCGGAGAGCATGGGGCAGTGAACGGGGACCCCCCCGTGTGGTCCCGCAGCAGGCGATCGGCGGTATATACTATATACCGCCGATCGCCTGTTCCCAGTGCTGCCCGGCACTTTTTATCCCCTGTCACCATAAATCATTGGTGACAGGGGATAAAAACTGTCACTGTGCCCCCCCCCAAGTCGCCCCCCACCCCCCCAGTCACCCCCCCTTCCCCATATACTCACCGGATCCTGGAGCTCCGTCCTCCTCGACGTCCTGACTGCTTCTGATGTGCGCATGCGCGTCAGAAGCAGTTAGCTCTGAAAATTTAAAGTGACAGAGACCAATTTGGTCTCTGTCACTAAACTATGATTACTGTGATAGAAAATATCACAGTAATCATAGTAATACAGTGAAAATGAAAGTGAAAAAAGAACAAGTGAAAAAGTGTAAATGTGAAAAAGTGAAAAACATACAAACAAAATAAAACACACTTTTTATTATAGTAATAATTGCGGTTTACTCCCAGATTACCCGTAACCACCGCAGGTTGCCCGTATCCGCCCCAGTTTGCCCGTAACCGCCGCAGGTAGCCCGTAAACACGCCAGATTACATGTAACCACCGCACGTTGCCCATAACCACCACATCTTGACCGTAACCACCCCAAATTGCCAGTGACCCCCTCCAGATTGCCCGTAACTACCGCACGCTGCCTCTGACCACCGCACGTTGCCCCTGACCACCGCACGCTGCCTCTGACCACCGCACGTTGCCATTGACCACCACACGCTGCCTCTGACCACCGCACGTTGCCTCTAACCACGGCACGCTGCCTCTGACCACCGCACGCTGCCTCTAACCACCGCACGTTGCCCCTAATCACCGCACGTTGCCTCTAACCACCGCACGTTGCCCCTGACCACCGCACGTTGCCCCTGACCACCGCAGGTTGCCCCTGACCACCGCACGTTGCCCCTGACCACAGCACGTTGCCCCTGACCACCGCACGTTGCCTCTAATCACCGCACGTTGCCTCTGACCACCGCACGTTGCCCCTGACCACAGCACGTTGCCCCTGACCACAGCACGTTGCCCCTGACCACCGCACGTTGCCTCTAACCACCGCACGCTGCCTCTGACCACCGCACGCTGCCTCTAACCACCGCACGTTGCCCCTAACCACCGCACGTTGCCTCTAACCACCGCACGTTGCCCCTGACCACCGCAGGTTGCCCCTGACCACCGCACGTTGCCCCTGACCACAGCACGTTGCCCCTGACCACCGCACGTTGCCTCTAATCACCGCACGTTGCCTCTGACCACCGCACGTTGCCCCTGACCACCGCACGTTGCCCCTGACCACCGCACATTGCCTCTAACCACCGCACGTTGCCCCTGACCACCGCACGTTGCCCCTGACCACCGCACACTGCCCCTGACCACCGCACGTTGCCCCTGACCACCGCACGTTGCCCCTGACCACCGCACGTTGCCCCTAACCACCGCACGTTGCCCATAACCACCGCACGTTGCCTATAACCACCGCACGTTGCCTCTAACCACCCCAAATTGCCAGTGACCCTCTCCAGATTGCCCGTAACCACGCCAGATTGCCTGTAACGACCCCAAATTACAGGTATCCATCCCAGATTACCTATAAGCACTTCAGTTTATCCGTTACCACCCCACGTTGCCCGTTACCACCCCGCGTTGCCCGTAACCACCCCGCGTTGCCCGTAACCACCCCACGTTGCCCGTAACCACCCCACGTTGCCCGTAACCACCCCAGATTCTCTGTAACCACCCCAGGTTGCCCATAACCACCCCAGGTTGCCCGTGACCACCCCAGGTTGCCCGTGACCACCCCAGGTTGCCCGTGACCACCCCACATTACCTGTAATCTCATTTTTTATTGTATTTTAGTAACTGCGCTATTCTTATAACTATTACTAGCTGCGGTTTTGCTCCAGCAAATTGGCGCTCCCTTCCTTCTGAGCCCTGCTGTGTGCCCATACAGTGGTTTATGCCCACATATGGGGTACCGTTGTACTCAGGAGAACCTGCGTTACAGATTTTGGGGTACGTTTTCTCTCCTGTTCCTCGTGAAATTAAGAAATTTTTAACTAAACAAACATATTATTGGAAAAATTCGAGTTTTTCATTTTTACTGTCTTATTTTGAATACTTTCCTCTAATACCTGTGGGGTCAAACCGCTCACTGCACCCCAAGATGAATTCTTTCAGGGGTGTACTTTCCTAAATGGGGTGACTTTTGCTGGGGTTCTCTTCTTCTGACACTACAGGGGCTCTGCAAACGCACCTGGCACTCAGAAACTTCTTCGTAAAAATCTGCACTGAAAATGCTAATTGGCGCTCCTTCCCCTCTGAGCCCGGCTGGGTGCCCATACAGTGGTTTATGCACACATATGGGGTATCGTTCTACTCAGGAGAACCTGCGTTACAGATTTGGGCATGCAGCTTCTCCCCTGTTCCTAGTGAAATTGAGAAATTTCAAACTAAACGAACATATTATTGGAAAAATTCTAGTTTTTCAATTTTACTGTCTTATTTTGAATACTTTCCTCTAATACCTTTGGGGTCAAAATGGTCACCACACCCCAAGATGAATTATTTGAGGGGTGTACTTTCCAAAATGGGTGGACTTTTGGGGGGGTTCTCTTCTGCTGACACTCAGGGGCTCTGCAAACACACCTGGCGCTCAGAAACTTCTTCAGCAAAATCTGAACTGAAAATGCTAATTTGCGCTCCCTTCTTTCTGAGCCCTCCTGTGTGGCGATACAGTGGTTTATGCCCACATATGGGGTACCGTTGTATTCAGGAGAACCTTCTTTACAAATTTGGGGGTACTTTTTTTCTCTTGTTCCTCGTGAAATTGAGAAATTTCAAACTAAACAAACATATTATAGGAAAAATTCAAGTTTTTCATTTTTACTGTCTAATTTTAAATACTTTCCTCTAATACCTGTGGGGTCAAAATGGTCACCACACACCAAGACGAATTCTTTGAGGGGTGCACTTTCCAAAATGGGGTGACTTTTGGGGGGTTTCTCTTCTGCGGACACTACAGGGGCGCTGCAAATGCACCTGGCGCTCAGAAACTTCTTCAGCAAAATCTGCATTGAAAAAGCTAATTGGCGCTCCTTTACTTCTGAGCCCTGCTGTGTGCCCATACAGTGGTTTACGCCCACATATGGGGTACCGTTGTATTCAGGAGAACCTTCTTTACAAATTTTGGGGTACTTTTTTTCTCTTGTTCCTCGTGAAATTGAAAAAATTCAAACTAAACAAACATATTATTGGAAAAATTCGTGTTTTTCATTTTTACTGTGTAATTTTGAATACTTTCCTCTAATGCATGTGGGGTCAAAATGCTCATCCTACCCAAAGATGATTTCTTTGAGGGGTGTACTTTCGAAAATGGGGTGACTTTTGGGGGGATTCTATTCTGCGGACACTACAGGGGCTCTGCAAATGCACCTGGCGCTTAGAAACTTCTTCAGCAAAATCTGCATTAAAAAAGCTAATTGGCGCTCCTTTACTTCTGAGCCCGGCTGTGTGCCCATGCAGTGGTTTACGCCCACATATGGGGTACCGTTGTACTCAAGAGAACCTGCGTTACAAATTTTGGCATGCTTTTTTTCTCATGTTCCTTTTGAAAATGAGAAACTTTAATCTAAACGTATATATTATTTGAAAACCCCTGTAGGGTTAAAATGCTCATTATACCCCTAGATTAATTCTTTAAGGTGTCTAGTTTCCAAAATGGGGTCACTTATGGGGGTTTCCAGTATACATGCCTTCTAAATCCATTTAAAAAAAGAACTGGTCCCTAAAAAAAATCAGTTTTGGAAATTTTCACAAAATGTGATAATTTGCTCATAAATTTCTAAGCCCCGTAACACCCTAAAAAAGTAAAATATGTTTCCCAAATTATGCAAGAATAAAGAGGACATATTGGTAATGTGATTTAGTAACTAATTTATTTGCTATGACTTCCTTTTTTAGAAGCAGAGAATTTCAGAAGTTCATAAAATGCAAAATTTTCAAATTTTTCTTGATATTTTGATGTTTTTCACAAAAAATACACAAAGTAGTGACCAAATTTTGCTACTAATATAAAGTGTCATATGTGACGAAAAAACAATCTCAGAATCGCTAGCATACGTTAAAGCATCACTGAGCTATAAGAGCATAAAGTGAGACAGGTCAGATTTTGAAAAATGAGCCTGGTCATTAAGGCCAAAACAGGCTTTAGAGGCAAGGGGTTAAAGTATACCTAAAATTCCTTTCCAACTACCAGATGGGTAAAATATTGGACATAATGTGCCTGGGCTGAAGGATAATCTGATGAGAACTTCACACACTTCTACATGCAAAAAAAAAAAAAAAAAAAAAATTCCACCAAAAATGTTAAAAAAAAACCTTTGGCATAATCATTCAGTGTATGTGCTAGGTCATGTGGCATATGTCTAAATTACATTATATGTTCACCCATTCATATGTTCAGTACTTGACATTTTATCATGTACTAGTATAATTAACATACTAATTCTTCTGCATGAAATGGTGTGCAATATTGCTTACATCATATCTGCATTAGCTTTGCAAGAATGACAAAGACTAGCTGCAGGATCTGCAAAATTAATGCTTCGGTACATTTACTATGCACTTATAGGTCTAGCATCTGAATCATTTTATATGATCAATCAGTTCTGTTACAAAATGACAGCTGAAACAGACGATAGGATTTTAGGATGACGTTCAAAGTACTCATCATCATAGGACTGAGGTCTGAAAGAAGAGACAAGTGGCGCCAGGAAGGATTTACCTGTCAGGGGAGAAGTAGCATCTCTAACAAGATATGAAATAAAAGAGACACTAGAGGAATACTGGCTAAATTGCTTAGTCACCAAAGTTCATCTTATAAATACTATTAAGAAACTAGAATGCGAAGGTCAGAAATAAAGTCCCCGGAAGAGAGAAAAATAAACATTATTATCCAATCATAAAATTTTGCTAAATTATCAAAACATTGTAAAATTTGGCAATTTGGTAAATTTATCAAAGTCTCATGATTAAAAATACATGATACGTAATTGTTCATTAAAGGGATTTACGCTTGAAAAGGGATTGAACTGTGGTAGCCAAAAAGTGGTCGAATTAGCGTGACCTAAATCCTACCCTGCCAGGGCCAAGACGAAGGGAAGCAAGAGTACACAGCTATCTCCTAAATGTGGCACGAGAAACATTTCCATTTGTTGCATTGGAGAGTTACATTAAATGGCTACCCGTTTTTTTTTTTTTAAACAGAACTTTTCACATGTCATAGAGACATATCAAAAGTTTTGATCGGTGTAAGTGTTCAGACCTCCTGATCAGTACAGGTGTGATCACTCAGACCCGGACCGATCAAAACTTTTGACATGTCTTAACATCTCTTAAGGACGGAGCCAATTTTCGTTTTTGCGGTTTAATTTTTTTCTTCCTTGTGTTTTTAAACACACTTGCATTTGCATTTTTTCACCTAGAAACCAACATTAGCCCTTATTTTTTGCGTCACTAATTATACTTTGCAATGGCAGACTTAATTTTTGCATAAAATATGCTGCAAAACAAGAAAAAAGTTATATGCGCAGTGAAATAAAAAAAACACAATTATTTCTTTTCTTGGGGGTGGTCGTTTTTAGGCCGTTTATTCTATGGAAAAACTCACATGTTTTACATGTTCAAGTCGGTATGATTAAAACGATATGCAACTTGCATAACTTTTATATTATTTGATGGCTTTTAAAAAAATAAAACCTTCTACAGAAAAAAAAACATTCCTTAAAAGTGTTCTTTTCTCATGCTTATAACGCTTTTATCCTTTGGTCTATGGGGTTGATTGAGGTGTCATTTTTTGCGCCATGATGTGTTCTTTCTATAGGTACCTTGATTGCGTATATGTAACTTTTTGATCGATTTTCAGTACAATGTTTCTGGATTTGATGCGACCAAAAATGCACAATTTTTTGCACTTTGGCGGGTCTTTGCGCTTACGCCATTTACCATGCAAGATCAGGAATGTAATAAATTAATAATCTGCGCAATTACGCACGCAGTGATACCAAACATGTTTATTTATTTATTTATTTTGATAAAACCAGAAAAGGGGGGTGATTCAGACTTTTATTATTGAAAACACTTTTTTTTTTTACCTATACAATTAATTAGAAGTCCCCCTGGGGGACTTCTAATACAACTACACTGATATCCCATAGAGATCAGTGTAGCTGTATTTACAGCACCGATCCATGAGATCATTCCTCTATTGCTTTGGTCTGCTGCAGACTATTGCAATAGAATAACAAGCCGGCATCAGCGTCATTCGACACTGAGGCCCGATCCGGTAAGACCAAGGGATCCTCCCTCCTTGATCTCCTTGTGGGGGGGGGGGGGGGTATCCTGCCATTAGTCACCAGGGATGGGCTGCAAATAACACTGTTAGATGCAGCTGTCGGGTACGGCATATGTCCTTAAAGGACAACTCCCATGAAAAACTTTTTTCCAGTAATTGAAGCACATTACAAAGTTATATAACACTGTAATATACTTCAATCACCTGTCTGTCCTCCTTCCCTATCTTTTCCCCCCTCAACCCCCCACCAGGAAGTGTAAGAAACTCGTTCATACCTAATTACTGTCGTCACCAGGCTCCTCTATCAGCTCCTTCTAGTGAGGATGTGTCATCAGCAGGAGGGCTGGTCTAGGTCCTGTTACATCAGCCTCCCCCTCCCCTGTCTGGTCAGGTGACTCAGCTTGCTCAGCTCCCATTGGCTGAGCAACTGTAAGCCATCTGACATTCTGCAACTCAATAATGACTCGTGACTGACTCCCGGCACATAACCAGCTACAGGACCCCCTCCCCCATACTCCCTCCTGCTACAGAGTGGACTCAGTGAGTGAGTGAGTCATGTCACTTGCTTATCTTTCTCCTCACTCCCAGCATGTCAGCTACACAGACGTCTTATCTCTCCCCTGCTGCCCTGACCTAATTAGGGACGGCCATCCTGCAGAATGTACACTACAGTGAAGTGAAAGTATGTGTGTGCAGCTTCAGTGTGTGTATGTAGCAGCCTGACTGAAGAGAGCCAGAGAGGGGGTCATGTTTAGTGTATGATGGGAGTTGTAGTGAATGGAGGGGCAGGCACTTGCAGTGTCACAGCAGGGGGCTGGCTTGTCACAACAGCCAAAGTGCATCATGGGAAGCTGAAACCAGAAAGCAAGGAAGAAATGAAGAACAAGACTAGAAATTAGAAGGTACACAGACAGTGGGGAAATTCAAACAGTGACAGCTCAGGAGGGATGATAAGTATAAAAGCTAGGTTTCTGATTGGTTTTTGTTTTTTTCCCTTAGCGCGGGAGTTGTCCTTTAAGAGGTTAATGCCATGTCAAAAGTTTTTTGTACCAACAGTGACACTTTAGCGCTACAAATAGTCAGGGAGGAATGAAGGTGGATTAAGTACTATGAAGAGAAATTTCAAAGTATTGGTGGGAAAATGGAGAGAACACAAAAGGTATTTAACCATTTGGCAACATTCATTGGCACTAAGGGGAGTATTACACGGCCCGATAATAACTGTAAACGAGCCCCGATCTGCTAGATCAGCGCTCATTTACTAGGCCAATTACACGGCCGGATAATCGTTTCACAAGGGCTGCATGGACATCATTACTGATGTCTTTGCAGCCCTTGCTTTAAACCACATACGTTACCTATCCATGGTCCAGGGCTCTTCCTGCAGTCCGCTTCTCCCCGGGCCCCACGCGCTGCAGCTTTAGAGCAGCCTGTCTTAGCTGACAGGCCGCTCAGCCAATCACTAGCCATGGCGGTCAGTGATTGGCTCAGCAGCCTGTCAGCTAAGACAGGCCGCTCTAAAACTACAGCCCACGGGACCTGGGGAGAAACAGAGCGCAGGAGGAGCCCTGGACCATGGATAGGTAATGTATGCACTTTGCAAATTGTCGGCCGGCGGCCGCGCACCGCTATTACACGTAGCGATGCGCGGTCGGTGCCCGACAATTATAGGTCCAAACCTATATCAACAATCAGCCGATGATGTCATCGGCTGATCGTTGTGTTTATTACACGGCTTTATCCGGCCGATTACCGTTCCGTGTAATAGTACCCTTAGTCTGCCAAATGAACTGGTATCTGGGAGAAACGAGTGGGACTAGATGTCTAACCCCGTCTGACCGGATAAAAATTACTAACATACATCATGAACACTGCTCAAAGTTGTTCTTGTTGTTGTTGTTTTTTTTTTGTTTGTTTGTTTTTTTAGGTTGTGTAAGCGTACTATGGAAGATAGTGGAACAGAAGTAGGAATCTGTTCTCCTCATCTGTGTTGGCCTTAATGGTAATCCGAGCATGTACAGTAGCTTAAACATGCAATTTGTGACCTAATGGTGACTTTCTATGGACAGTAATTTCACCGTGATTTTTTGTTCATAGTGGTAGATTAATATTCTATGTATAACTGTAACGTTAGTTTTTTTTTTTTTTTTTCACTTTTTATGTTTTGTTTCCAATAAATTGATTTTAATAGTCTATTTATATTGTGGCCTTTATATTATGTTACAAGAGGTGCGCTAAACTATTTCATAAGGTGAACTCCATGGTGTAAGTGAAGCATATAATCTAGATACACATAACTTCTGATCATCTCTCTCCATACTAGAGTCTTATGGCCTATCTGTAATTTTTTTAAGTTGTGTACGGGGGCATGTTGCTTTGATATGGAACAAAAACATGACTATTGAACCTAATATAGTGTTCTTGCACACAAGGTAAATAAAAGCAATTTGCTCAGTGTTTTGGAAGAATGCCCAATTTAGTTCAATGTGGGGATTCAATGATCCTTTTGTACAACATTACCAAAGCTGAATAGATTAAAGTAAGAGCTCAGTGACTTGGCAGAATTCCCAGTCTCAAATAAGTGGGGCTAAATAGAATGCAAAGCAACAAATCTTTGGTCTAAATCATTTTCAGGCTTTTTATTCAATATTACAGACATAGTCAAGTCAGGATCCTTGAATGAAACTGTGTGTTCTGTCGAATAGTATCAGTCTGTATGGCTCCTGTGCGTCCTAGAACATGCCCCAGTGACAAAATGACATCGAAAAAGCTTGGTGGCCGTTGTTGTAGATGTCTTAGAAACGACGTCTTATTCAAAAGTGGAAGAGAGCGGCTAATATTAAAGAGAGAAGGAAGTTTTAGCATGTGATAAGTAAATAATAAATAATAAATAATATGTACCACATCAAAGGAGTTGTCCGGCTAAAAAAACTTTTTCTTTCAAATCAACTGATATCAGAAAGTTATATAGATTTGTAATTTACTTTTATTAAAAAATCTTAAGTATTCCTATACTTATTAGCTTCTGTATGTCCTGCAGGAAATGTTGTTTTATTTTCAGTCTGACACAGTGCTCTCTGCTGACATCTCTGGCCGAGACAGGAACTCTTTCTCGGTTTTCTTTGAATCCCCATAGAAAACCTCCCCTGCCCTGGAATATGGCAGAATAAATAATTGGATCAATAATCTTTGTACAGAATATAGTAACTATACCTCAGAGTATTACTTAAAGGGGTACTCCAGCGTGGGGGCACTTTTGCCCTGGGACCGGGGATGAGGTGGCCAAGGGAAAAGACGTCCACTCACCTCCCCGGTTCAAGCGGCGGGTCCCGCATCGCGGCTCTCCGGTGCCCGGTTCCCGACCGCTTCCGGGTGTCTGATGCGGGCCCAAGACGGATCCTGCCTCCTTTACTGAGTGGCTGAGCGGATCTGAGACGTCACATCTGGGGCCCGCGTCAGACACCCGGAAGGTCCCAGGGCAAAAGTGCCCCCACGCTGGAGTACCCCTTTAAAAGGGGTTATCCATTGAAAATCTTTTTCTTTCAAATCAACTGGTTTCAGAAAGTTATATGGACCTACACCAAAATCAATAAAGAAGAATATAATGATAATAAAAATATGTCACTCATAATTTATCAAAATTAATCAAGTTTATTAGATTATCACAGAAAAAACAACAAGCATTCAAAGCAAGACCTGGAAGGTGGGTGACTACGTTACTGGGACAAGGTATCTTAAAGTGCTAGTGCATCCATATAGATAAATACAATATATTATAGTTCACAAAGCATAAAGTGCATCATATAAGCTGCAAGTGCCATGTGCTACAGTACGCTGATCAGAACCGCAAAGTGCAAACAATGCATATATGGATGCAAAATACTACCAGTATGTAGATCAGCTCACACAGTATGTAGATCAATACTACCCACCTCACACTCCAATGCCGTTTCGCACCGATTCGTCAGGGGAACTGCTCTGAATAGTTCCTGTCTCAGACAGAGGTGGCAGTAGAGAGCACTGTGTCAGACTTAAAAGAAAACAACATTTCCTGTAGGACATACAGCAGCTGATAAGTACCAGAAGACTTGAGATTGTTTAATAGAAGTAAATTAGAAATCTGTATCACTTCCTGACACCAGTTGATTTGAAAGAAAAAGATTTTCACTGGATAGCCCCTTTAACTCTAGAAATGTATCCAGGCCCCTTTTGAACTTGAAATTGTACTGTAATATAAATGGGAATATGCTCTTCATCTATGTGTGTATCTTTTTTTTGATGCATCTCATGAACTTATTTGCAAATATGATGAACTTTCTAATGTCTAAGAAAAAGCTTTGCCCGTTAATCTGACTGCTTCCCTTCCCCCCTAAACACATGGTTGACTCTGAAGAACTTCTCTGAAAAGTCCCTCTCAAAACAGATGAACTAGCCGAAGAATCATGTTACAGTGGCCCATAGAAATTTATGGAAGGAATAAGGAGGGGGAATTGTTTGAGAAATACAGAACCAGAGGGAATTGTATATCTTATCCCAGGGCTAGATTCACAGCTTCCACTGCTCAGTATTGCTCTATAATGGTGACAGTAGAGATAAAATCTAGTTAAAATTACCATACTTCTCAGTAGAGATTTAAAAAAATATAAACATTTTGGTTCGGCAGGTTCACAAATTACGTAAAATTCTGAAACTTGCAAACCGAGCGGGCTTGCAAACCGAGCGGGCTGTTACTCTCTAGAGAAAAGATTGACAACCGCTCAGCCAGTCACTGGCTGCAGCACTATCCTGTCTCAGTGACTGGCTGAGCGGGGTGTCACTTTAGAGATGGAAATGATAGCCTGCTCAGCCATTATCACAGGTGATATAATTATACCCAGTGCATCAGGTATCACCATAGGTGTTCTTTGTATGGGATATCCTCAAAACATAACTTGGTGGCCATAAGGGCTGGAGTTGAGAAGCGCTGTATTAGGCTATGTTCACACTACATAAAATAACGGCTATTGTTTTCAACGGCCGGATTTTTGCGACCAAAACTACGGCCGTAGAATTACGAGCGTACGGGCTAGTAGTGAAACTGTTTAATTTTGCTTCCTAGCATGTTTATAAGCGGGATGAAACAGGTCATTTACTTTAAATACTGCGCCCAGCCCGAGAAACCACTCAGAATTTTTTTTACATCAAAATCAAGTTTAATTCGGCAGATATAAGTTTTACGTTCGCGGCCGCATTGAAATCCACGGCCGTTGTTGCAGCATTACCGGCCGGAAATAATTGACATGTTCATTTTTCACAGGGACGTATATACAACGGCCGTTATCTGATACGTAGTGTGCATTCGACGGCCGTAGTTCCATTGCATTGCAGTCATAATAGGGAACCTCAAAACAACGGCCATAGTTTTACGGTGAGGACTACGGCTGTTGTTTTACGTAGTGTGAACATAACCTTAGACTGTTGCATTTAGCTCAATATTTTCTAATGTCCATGGTTTTTTTTTGTTTTTTTCTTTTTTCTAAAAAAAAAAAAAAAAATTACTTTTCTCCCTAACTGCTTTTTGTGAAACCACTTTGTCACCTGTATTATAAATGGAGTTTGTGTAAGTTGATAGAAGCCAGACATGTCATTTAAAGGCCATGAGATAAACATTTGCTATATACACATAGCATACACATATATACAATACAGCACTGACCAATCCTGACTGACAATATGCATGTTCTAAATTATACAAAAGTAAACATTAGATAAATAAATGACCTTGGACATTAGATAAATGTCCAAGGTCATTACATACCATTCTATGCAAAATGTCTTATTTTATAAATGAAAGTTACTGAAATGAGAAAACATAAATATAACTGTGGAACTAGATCCAGTTCAGGCCACAAACTCTGAATATGATTGTTCGCATACGTCAGTATTTGGTAATGCCCTTCTGCTCATAATCCATTTTCCTTTATTTCATTTTGTAGATAGGATGAATTACGGCATCTGTGAAGAGGAAATGCATGCGACTTCCATGAGACTTGGCTTCTGTCCTATTTAATTCTAAACTGTGGAACAATTAGACATTGAGTTTCTTCTTTTCATATCCAAGTCATTTCATTGCCCCGAGGGCTTAGTCTAACAGAAGGTCAATGTTTAATTTCATAAACCTAAAAGGTTGTATTCAGGCTAATGTTATAATCCCTGAAGGAAAATACTTTTTAAAAAAAATGGACAGACACAATAACTTCAAACAGTATGATTTCACAGAAATATTAGCTTTTTTTTATTACTTTTTCTATAATGCTGACGTGTGTGTGTTGTGTGTGCGTTGTGTGTGCGTGCGTGTGCACATAGACGTTCAAGCATAACATCCAATGGGTCACACCAGGATCATGATGTTTCCCTGTCTCTCTGACTCGTTCTGTACTCACAGCGGACTTTTCTGTATCTGTTCACTAATCAGCCCCAGCAGCATTACCTGAGCCGAACCTGTACGGGAAAGGAAGAGAATAGCGGGCAATTCTACTAGACCACAAAAATCTAGGCCCAAATTTAAAAAGTCATACCTAAGACTCAATGAACTACGTTTACTAGGGAAAAAAATACAAAAAAATGTAAAAATTACACACACACATTATCTATCTATCTATCTATCTATCTATCTATCTATCTATCTATCTATATTACACGCACACGCACACACACACACTGTCCCTTTTCGCCCAGCTTAACAATTAACCCTTTCATGACCTGGGGCAATGATGCATCAATGCCCAGGACATCAGCTGATCGGATCATAATGATCCCATAAGCTGATGTCCCTATCTCTGCCCCCTCTTCTCTGTCCCCTGCCACTGTTACAATCTTGTGACAGCGGCAGGGGAGAGAGGGGAGGGGACAGAGCTCATGGGGGTGCGCCGGCCTTCGTAGCCAGGAAACCGAGAGCCTGGCTTCTCGTTTCCATGGCTACCATTGGGGCTCTGCAATCACTCTGTAGAGGGAGAATTCTCTGTCAGAAGCCCTATAGATGCTGCGGTCATGCTGACCGCAGTATCTATAGCACGGCTTTGGTGCTGAGAGTTGCGGTGGGTCTCCGGCTATCACTGATAGCCGGGACCCGCCGCGGATGACACAGGATGACACTGTGTCATCCTGCGGCGCAAATTATCGTCGCTGCAGCTTCAGGCATAGGCTGCAGAGATGGTAATTTACTGCCCAGCGTCGGGAGGAGGTTAAGATAAGATATATTGGCCCTCCACATTTTTGCCATCTATATGTATTGATATTTATTGAAACTTGCTGAATTCAAATCTTGGTAAATCTGGGTATTAAAATTTGAGAGTATTCTATGATTGCAATATAGGCGGTTGGTGCACAATGGCGGTTGGCCACAGGCAGGCTTAATCAGCAGAGGGCCTATTACACTAATCAATGCTATGCCTATGGCATAGCATTGTACAGTGTTTGCAATCTGATGATTGTATATAAAAGTCCCCCAGGGGGACATAAAATGTGTAAAAAAAATAGTGAAAATGTTTTTAAAAATACCCCAAAGCCCATCCCCCCAATATAAGTTAAAACCACCCCCCTTTCCCATATAATAAATAAAACATATACAAATAAATAAATGAACATATTATATACCATAGCGTGCGTAATTTTCCAATCTATAAAAAAAATTACTTTTTACGGTGTACGGTGTACAGTGAACAGCGTAAAAGAAAAGCACCAGGATTGCTGATTTTTTTTTGTTACATTATATATATAAAAAAAATTATAAAAAGTGATCAAAACATCCGAGCTATACAAATATGGTATTAATGAAAAGAAGAGATCATGGCGCAAAAAATGACACCCCATACAGCCTCATAGGTGAAAAACTAAAACCTTTATAGGAGTCACAATAGGCCCATTTTATTAATTATTTATTGCCCCCCAAAAAAAAGGATTTCATAAAAAATATATAAAACATTAAAGAATCTGTGTAAACCTGCATATGGTTGTGTTCGGACTGACCTATAGAATAATAGTGTCATGTCGCTGTTACCATATAGTGCATTACGTAGACACAGGAACCCCCCAAATGTTACCATATTGCACTCTTTTTTACGATTTAACCAATTTATATTTTCTTAAATAATATTTGTGGGATTCCGTCATACATGTTATGGTAGAATGAACGGTGCCATTACAAAGTACAACTATTCTTGAAAAAACAAGCCCCCACATGGCCTGTAGATAGAAAACTGAAAGTGCTAGAGCTCTTAGAAGGGGAGGAGGGAAAAACGAAAACACAAAAATTAAAATTGGTGCCGTCCACTGGGTCATTTTAGGCTTGGTCCTCAAAGGGTTAAATAGAGAAGGCGAACATGGCCTAGGGCTGTATGCATGTTTTCCCAGTCTCCCTAGGGCTGCATCCTACTTCCTAAGCCATCGGTTTTCTAATGCCAAACTCGATCAGACTCGAGCATGCTTAAGTTGGGCTCATACATTGAGAAATGTCATTGTTATTCACCTCACCTGATTTTAATGTTGGGACTGTTTCACATACCTTTGTTATACCTGATATGCATCCCCTTACCTGTAATCAGCATTGTCTATACCAGGTGAACAATTACTATATTATCCTAAGATGTTGGATAAACTAGAAGAAGAAGAAACTACTCTGCATAAAGTAATACTTTCCCAAAATCCTGCACCGGGTTGATTCTAGTTCCTCCTATTTGGTTTTGTTGTGTACACACGTTTGATGTTCGTAAACGTAAGAATAAGGTAAAGATTTTGTTCTTTTTATCCAATCTGATAAAGAAAACTATTTAATGTTTTAAGCAAACACTCAAAGAACCTGTCTGTTCTGCTGTCAGCTCCCCTACTGCACTGTGCAACCAGTCATCTGTCATGCCGCTCTCTGTGGACACCAGGGTTGGTATCTGGAGTTTGTAGATGTTTTCCCAACTGGAAAGCCCCAGTGCCGGCTGCCATTCCTTCCTTGACAGGTTGTGTAGGTGATTACATCAAGAGATTGCATTGTGTTTTACCACTGGGGCCAGGTGTCATTCTTTAGGGAAGAGCGTTAAAGCTTTTGTCAATGCCTATTCCTCTTGTTTCACTTAACATCAACTCACCTTTTGGTATTAAAAAGAAAAATACAAACTGATAAGAATATCCCCAGGCAGAGTTTTCATCCAACCTAAGGCAGCCATTGCGGTTATAAAGATCCTTCAATAACCTGTCAAAAACTGACATCAGTGGTAAAGAATTGCTCATTTCTATATCTCGTTCTGGATTGATGTACACGCCACTTTTATATCCTTTAGCTCGATATAACATTTGCCCTTTCATGTTCTCAGTTTAAGCCATTGGGAATTCAAAGCTATTTCAAAGCATAATTATACCAATCTGCATATAAAAGGCGCTATGTCCTAGAGAGGGTTCAATAGAAAAAGAAAACTCTTCTAAGGATGGAAATGAGAAATAAATCCCACAACTAAGATGCGGTAACATTAATACATTTTTTTTTTTTTTTTCATCTGATGTGAATAGTTGGAAGGTTTGTGAAGTTGCTGGAAATTTGCCAAAACCAAAGGACAATTCTGAAACAATATAACAAAAAAAAAAAAAAAAAAAATGGAAGCAGAGATGAAAAAGTGTTGATGCTAAAAAAAAGCCTCTTCTCTGGCCATAGGCGATATCTTCATTAAGGCTATGTTCCCACTACGTGAGAGACCGGCTGGTCCATGACCCGGCCGGGTCACAGAAAAGCTAGTCTCTGCAAAGATCATTCTGGCCGGTACCTAAGTGCGCGCGCCCGCATCAGAACTTCCCAGTTCACTTCATTGTGTGAATTGACAGGCCTTTCTGCGGCTGCAATTTACTGAATTGCGCCCGCAGAAAACTGATATGTCAGTTCTTTGCGGCGCCGTATGGAATCCTGGCTGGAGCGTATATACTACGTGTATACGCTCCACCTGGGATCCCATAGCAGTAAAGGCAACAACGGCCATACTTTTACGAAGTGTGAACATAGCCTAAGATCGTATAGATAATGGGTCTATTTACTTACTTATTATTATTATTATTATTATTTTATTATTATTTTTTTTTTTTGTGCCAACATAATCTACAACACTGTACTGTGGAAAGTAGCTTCAAAGAGCATGTTTTTTGCTTTTGATGTCCTGCCCTGCACTGCACAAACAACCCATTGATTTAAAATTGTCTCTTTGTAATATTTAAAGTGAATCTGTCAGCTGCAATTCGCGCTGACACAGGCAAGAAGACACATGGCACTTTTCATGTATCTTTCTATGTGTCCATAACGTAGAAAAAGGTTTTTTGTTTTTTTTTCTTTTTGTGGATCCTCTAAAGCGCTGCAGGTTAGAATAACTCCTCACTTCCCCTCCCATCCCTGCCTCTGTTTAATTTAGTCAGGGTTTGCCTTTAAGCTGACTGTGAATCTATTAGGGATAGGGATGGGAGAGGGAGCGCGAGCAAGAAAGTGTTCTAGCTTGCAACACTTCATCGATTGTGGAATGCATTCTTGACACTTTGCACAGAAGAATAAAAGCATTTTTCTATGTTGCCATATTTCTCAGTGATACTGAACCCAAAGACTGCAGCGGGGAGACTGGGAGGATCTACTGGTTCTAAGGGCCCTATCACACAATTTGGCCAATTATCGCTCTGTTTAATAGAGACAATGATCAGCCGATCAAACGATCATCGGCTGAGCGTTTCTTTAGGTCAAAACCTAAAAACACTGGGCATGGGGCGTACATTGTTACATGTCATAGTGATGCGCGGCCGACAGCTGATGATTGTAGTATGAAAAAATAAAGTACTTACCTTAAAATGTTCCCCGGTATGCTCTGGCCTTCCCCTGTTCTCAGCTGCAGCTCTGCCTTCTCTTCCCATCTCTGCACTGTCAGCCTGCTCAGAATGTCACTGGCCGAGACAGCACCGTGGCCAGTGATTGGCTGAGCGGTCTGTAAGTGCAGAGGCTAGAACAGAAGGCAGAGCTGCAGCTGAGGACACCGGGGAAGGCCCAAGGACACCAGGGAATTCGGTAAGGTGAGTAAATACTTTCTTATTTCACAATATCTTTGTAGCTCTTGCTGCCCGATAGTCGGCCTGTGTAATTGCTCAGTATAGGAGTGCCGATCTAGCAGATCGGTGCTCATTTACACTTAATGACCATGTAGTAGGTCCCTAACTAATATAAGAGAAAACTATGTCGCAGACTAATTAGAGATAGGGCAGGTTTAGTGCAATAAGCAAGGGTTAATTGATTCAATTTAAACCAAAAAGTAATGGTACAAAATGGCTCTTACAACCGTTCATCTGCACCTGATATATTGTTAAGGATATTTTTTGTGTATGTGAAAACACATAGAGGACTTGACCTAGATTTTATGATGATGCTGGGAAGTTGGCATGCAGAGCTTGCATTTTAGTACACCTCCATTATTTACTTTCTAATGGCTGCGTGACCTTACAGCAAGTGATATGTAGGAATAGCTGGAGATGCCTTGTTATTATGACTGTATCAGTGAGATTAGGCCAGGACAGGTTTAAAATATATACAAGCAGTTAGGTAACACAAAATGCCAAATATATTTTACAGCTAACTGTAGCAAGCACCGCTAAAAGCTGCATTAAATTTAATCGGTACACTTTAGGAAAAGCAATCGCACTCACAATTTCCACAGCTATCAAGATAAGTGCACTTTCCGGAGTATGGGCACCTCTGTAAAAATTCAGGCATTATTAACACGATCCGTAAAGTTGTGCGTAATTTTGGAACAGTAATTATGGTTACTTTTGATCCGTATTCCGTTCTGTAAAAAAAAAAGAAGGACATGTCCTAGTACGGATCGTGATTGCGGTACGGATTACCAATAGAAGTCTATGGGATTCATATTTTTTTACGGACAACCCAGATGTCACATCCGTGATGTCCGTAAAAAAAAACATGGATCAAATCTATGCAAACTACTACTATTCACATTTTACGGAAACTGATGCAAGTAAGGATCACAGAGAAAAAAATGTGGGAGGTTTTGAGGCCCAGAAAAATCACTGAACGTGTGAATGATTTCTTATGTTCTAAAAGCATCATGAAAAAAGTTTATCAGGATCCATGTCATCTTAGGTGACATCTTCAGAATAAGCTCTCCTGTGTGTACATGAAAAAATAACAGTACATTTGGCCATTATTAATCTTGTATGTGGTATTTTTGGCAGGTGGAGAGGGGAGAGACAAGATGCTTGATGAAAGAAGATGGAAGCACTTTTTTTTCCTGATAAGATATATTACATAATTATTTGCTTATACTATTGACCTATGCAAAGTTTGGCTATTTAAAGGAAAATTATAAGCAGATTCATACTAACCTGCTGATATTTCCCAGTAGCCACTTACTTCCTCTTAGATCCTTTGGAGCACTGGGGACATTCCTCTTTGTGAGTGCGTTTAAAGAAGCAGTTCACAAAAAAAAATATTATTGGCCCCCCAGTAGGCTCTGTCACGTATACTCACGGCAGCTGATCAGTGTCCCGTGTCGCGGCTTCATTGCGGTTCTGCGGCGCAGTTCAAATTCGGCGTGTGCTGACATCCGCCTCTGAAACAATGTATAGTCATATTTTGTGCAACATGCTGACACCTCCCCCCAACACTAGTCGTGATGACGTCAGTTCATTGCACATGTTGATACTAATGAACATACTTGCGTATACGTTACACATGGCACATAACAATTACAAAATAGTTTATACCAAAATCATTTGCACCCACCCGTGTTTTGCAAGGAATAACTATCAAAATGGAATGACGGATTTGGAAAATATACAATGATTGATGCCCAGTAATAAATAAATATTTCTCTCTATAGATTCATACCATTAAAGAAGCCAGAACATTCAAAATCCTTTGCTGTCTTTCAGCATTCGCTGATTATTTCTCCCTCTGGCTGGCACATATACCTTTTCAATAGCAAACACTTGAAAATGAGTCAGAGATCTGTGGTGTAGGAGAATCAGTCAAGCATTGTGGTGAAACTTACATCAGAATAATCTGTTATTGAGTAAAAACACATCAAGAAACAGCAACATGTTTCAGGCACACAGGGCCTTAGCCATGGGATCCTTGGTGTACCTCCACAAATTGTCTGGAGGCACCAGAACTATTTTGCTATTATTAGTATGGGCTATGTGTAACGTCTATGCCATGCCTAGTGTGGGGGAGGTGGGAAGAGGTGCATGGTGCATATGGCTATATAGTGGTAATGATATGACCGTAGGTGATACACGAAACAAGGACAAGACAAACTTACATACAAGGGGGAGTCAACAGGGCGGAGTCAAACCAAATGGCATAAAAGTACAAAAACAGGATCCAAAAGAACAATCAGGAAACAGAGCCAAAGTCAGGAAAAGCCAGGTAAAAATACAGGAAAAAATATGGATAATAGCCAGCAGGGATATCATGGCACTGATACAATATATAGGAGGTCAGGGACCTGGTTCACAACTTGATTGGACCAAACACAAACACACACACACACACACAACACAGCAAGGGTGAATGAAGAAACTAGATGTTAATTATCTAAGCAAAACAGAGGATAACTGTGAAGTTACCAGAGTGAACTCAGAGGAAGAGATGGGTGTAGCAAATAATGCAATACCTGAGCAGAAGGATTACAATGTTCAGACTGGAGCAGATGAAACATGGAATGCAAGCACTAATTCATGGCCAAAATTGCAGTCTTGGTCAAGCTTAGTCGTGGCAAGGTCTGACTAAGCATGAACATGACAGGTAATTTCTGCAAAATTTTTGCAAACTTTAATTCTAAAGAAATATGTAAATTACTATGTGAGGAGCACTGGGGGAATTTCTTCCCCCCCCCAGAGCACCATTCGCCCCCGCCTGTTGCCTCCTACATTCACACCTAAGGGCTGAGGAATGCCCCCAGTGCTTCTAACATACTTAATTTACGTATTTCTTTAGAGTTGAAGTTTACAAAAATGGTGGGACTTACAAGCATCAGAGGAATGGCGACAGGAAGAAGAGATAAGGGGCTACCAGGAGCTATGCGCAGGTTTATCTGCACAAGCCTACTCATAGTTTTCCATTGAAGACACTCAGAAAAGTAGTATGTGAGTAGTATCGATGTGTGTAAACACTGATGGTTTTAGCCAATAAACTGAATTAACTTTGCTTTATCACATCACTGGACTTTTTTGTCCCCAAACCTTAGAGTCTTTACCATGTCTAATTATCAGGAATTTTTTTCCCCCTTCAAGAACAAAATATAATAAAAATTTTTATTAAATGGGGAGGGTAAAAACTGAGGCTGTTTTTATCATATGCGTTCTTACAAATCAGTTTCAAACATGTCACCTTTTTGAATGACTTACATATCCAGAAATGGAAATTCATTACTGCTGGACTAAATGGAAAACTTGGTTGCAGGTAGTACATCATTGATCTGTTAATGAAATACAGCTCATTGTGGTCCCTGCAATTTTTTAAAAGAATTGATCAAAGAGAAAATAATTCTGTGTGACAAAATGATACAGTGAATATCTGATACTAACATATCCAGAAACGTAGATTTTATACTGCTTTTCTAAAATCTATACGAATTTATGCAGCCCACCAGGGAAGCCAGTAAGTTGTGGAAATTAATGTATAGAAAGAAAAAGGAGCAAAAAAAAAAATTACTGTAGGGTGCCACCCTAGACCCCGCAGCTTTCATCTGTAAAGGCCCTTTAAATGGGTCGATTGTCACTAACAAATATTCTTTGAATGATTCATTGATTAATTCATTCTGCTAATGTAAAAGGGCCAGAGATCAGCCAATGATTGTAAAAGCAATTTGATCTTTTGTGCGGCTGAAAAAAATCATCATTATCGGCACAGCTTCCTGTCTAAAACGGGAGATATGTGGGTGATGACAATGTTTGTTAATGGCCACACAAAAGATACAGTGATCGTTTGTGCTGCCCGGCCACGTAGTTAGTTGTGTAGCGTAAAAGTCAATTTATTGTTTCATTTTTAACTAACATACAATTATTTTCTCTGAGAATCAATTTTCTTTTTACAAATTGCAGGGACCGCAAAGGGCTGTAATGTTGTACTAACATGTGCTATATTTTTCATGAAAAGTTTTGAAGAATATGTAGAACCCATTATTTACAACAAACACCCATTATTTATTTTATTTTTTAAAAAAGCATGTTCACTTCTAGCTGTGTTATTTTATCTTGCTTTTAGAGAATTTCACAAATGAATTGTAGGTGTTTCATCGACTGATCAATAATTTTCTTGTCACGGCTGCGACATCCCATCCTCTAGGCCGCCACCACACCCACTCCTGCCGCTATTACTCTGTGGCGGACACTGGAGCCCACGTGCAGAGGCCTGACGACACCAGGCACCTTGCATGTTCCGCTCCGGTCTCCTGCTCTCTAGCCCGTAACACACATCTCCCACTCCTAGGGCATGGTCTAAATTTTAAGGACAAGTGCACCCTCAATTGACTGCTGCCTGCAGCCAACTCCTATATAACCAATATTAACCAGGCACATTGGAGGAACATGTGATCAAAAAAGTTAATTTTGAAACTGATTCGTATTAGAAATCAACTGATAAATAGGTAGGTATTGTATAATAGGTCTAACCCTTCCAGATCTTTACTATAGTGTTAGGGTTTTAAGAGGAGCATATTGAATGAAAAGATATGCTTTAAAACAGTGCTTCTCAATTCCAGTCCTCAGACCTCACCAACAGCTCATGTTTTGAGGATTTCCTTATTATTTCACAGGTGATAAAATTATAGTCAGTGCATCAGGGATTTTCACAGGTGTTCTTTGTATGGGATATCCTCAAAACATGACCTGTTGGTGAGGCCTGAGGACTGGAATTGAGAAGCACTGCTTTAAAATGACCCCAAGGAATGATGGAGAAATATCTTGTGAGTGGATTCCCTTGTGAGCATTTACTTTAGCAGCCAGTATCAAAGCATCCATGAATTCAATGGAATCATTACTGGATTCTCCCACACTCCAAGAAAAGCCAGAACTATTAACTAGATTACGTTGTGTTAACATATTTCACTAGTGAGTAGCACATTGGTTTCATTATTTGTAAATATTGTATTAAAGGAGAAGCCCGGCCATTTTGAAAATCCGGCAGCCAGCAGGGGCAAAGGGGAATTTGTTAAAAAGTAAGAACTTACCCCTCCCCATGACCACGGTGAGTGGCAGGACCCCCGCCAGGCTTCGGGTTCTCCACTGCTGCTGGGATCACAACCTGGCTGATGGACTGACTACTCAGCCAGTCAGTGACAGGCAGAATGCTGCTCCAGTCACTCATTGGCTGAGCAGCTAGTCCATCAGCTGGGACAGATATTTCCCCCCAAGTCATGACATCATCAAACCAAGGGGGGGGGGGGTTAACGCCTTCCGGTGGGGGTACTGGGGCTGCTCCCTCCGCTCACTGTTGTCACGGGGAGAGGTAAGTGCGTACCCAGTTATTTTATAACATCCAAAAAAACAACTGCCACCATCAAATTTCAGGTCAAGAAAATACCCTATATTTATAAAATATATAAAACAATCCCGGCCAGATATCATTCTGCATTTCTTTGCCTTTTTGAACTGTTTCAAATCGTACAATGTTCAGGAATTCCCTTTCTGGTATAAGAGAATGGAAATTACTATGTCACAGACGTTGTAGTTCACTTGTTTAAATGCCCCAGCAGATTTGCCTAAGGAGGTGAAACAACCATGAAAACATAAGATTGAATATCTGTTTGGACTCTGAACTACGAAACTCCTGCCATTTTATTAACGCAACCCAAAGCAGCAACAAATATTGTTTTCAAGTAACTGAATTGAGCTACTTCTCCCATGAATAGGAGGTGAGAGCATAATGATGCTAAAAAAACAGGGAGCTGTGTTGGATACAAACTCGATTTAGGTTAAAACCACATGGTCTAAATGACTTGTTCAGGGTTTTCCTTATCTCTCCCTTCCAGGTTATCAACAAATATGCTGATTTTATTCATTTCTTATCTACCTAGAACTCTCCTGTATACAGATTACAGCTCAGTACCACTGATGGGATCAAAGGAAACTCTGCTTTTCAATTGCTGAGCATGTTCTACTTTAGGTGCTCTAATGACCCTTACCGTATGCTCCATCCACTCTGATGTGAAGATTAGGTCCCTTTGGAGTCTTCACTACTAATCAAGAACCCTCTAAAGAAGTTCATTCCACCAGCATCCGAGACTTTCACACAATCATTGTGGATGACATACAGTAGTAACATAGTAACATAGTTAATAAGGTTGAAAGAAGGCAAGAGTCCATCTGGTGCAACCGAGGGAAACCCTACTGTGTTGATCCAGAGAGAGGCAAAAACCCCTATGAGGCAGATGCCAATTGCACCATCACAGGGAGAAAACTCCTTCCTGACTCCAATGACATCAGAATAATCCCTGGATCCACCACTCACTACAGTACAACGCCCAGTATTAGCTCGCAGTCAGTTCAGCCGGGATCGCTACACCCTCCGGACCTTGGAAAAGTCTCCGGTATAGATATGTAGGGGAAAAAAGCAAAAAAAAAAGCTAGAAAAGTGGGGAGCAATCTCCGTTTCTTAATACCGACTCTAAAGCATGGAATATTGCATATAATTCTACTCACTTCTCGGAGGGGAGATGGACCTACTCCCCCCCCCCCCCCCCCCCCCCCCCCGTCACCCAGAACACTGATATCACTCCTTGGTTTAGCTTCTCTGGAGAACAGTTTCCATACTTAGACCAGGGCTTTCTGCTGTGAAGTTGGTACACACCCAGTGCTCAACGGAAGCCGAATCCCATTTCAATCTCACTGAAGCCGTCCGAACCACACTTGGAATGATAACTGTGAGTTATATATGATAATTAAAAAAGCTTTATCCTGTCCTTTATTCTGAAGCTAAACCAAGGAGTGATATCAGTGTTCTGGGTGACGTGGCCGGGGGGGGAAGGGAGTAGATCAATCTCCCCTCCGAGAAGTGAGTAGAATTATATGCAATATTCCATGCTTTAGAGTCGGTATTAAGAAAAAGAGATCACTCCCCACTTTTCTGGCTTTTTTTCCCTACATTTTTCAAGAAAAACATCCAGGCCTCCCTTAAACTTATTTAACCCCTTCACATCCCATGACATACCCGGTACATCATGGCAGCCTGAGGGGGGTTAAGAGAGGGGTCCCGCCGGGACTCTGCTCTGAATGACCCGGATCCCAGCTGTTATCTGCAGCCGGGGAGCGCATCTATTAGCTGACGCGGGTCCCATTGCCGCGCCAGCTAATTAAGCATTTAAATGCAGCTTTCAAACCTGACTTTGGCATACTGGAGTCCAGCGGGCCCTCCCCAGTGCTTCTTGTCGGTCTGGCGGTCGGAAATAGACCGGTGCCATGCACAGGAACAGGATGGCCTTTCAAAAAAAGGTCCACAGCACAAAGCAATGTCCATAGTGGCACATTCACTGTAAGTAATTGTTGATGTGTATGGAAACTGTGTGCCTCCCAGAGATGCTGCATCACAGCCATATGTTGGTCACAATTTGACTATATCTGTAGATATATCGCAGCAGACATTTATTGGGTATGATAATTATACAGAAAAATGGACAGTCAATCAGCTCACCAATAGTTCATGTGAACATCTCCATCCGCAACTGAAGCACGGATCCGAAAGCCAGGCCGACTCCCGGTGGACATGGGCAAAGAAATGGAAGATGCGATCCAGCTCCAGTTTAAGTTTAAGCAGTTTAAGCTCAAGATTACAATCTAGTAACTTTATTTAGAACATTAAAAATAAAAATATTGATGCAATGAACGCCGACGCGTTTCGGAATATCCTTCCTAAATCATTATTATAATTACACTATATATATATTGTATCTACCTACATCCATACAGACAAAGAATGTTTGTGCTAGCTAAAACAGTAGTCCGTTTCATCCTTAGGTTTAGAAAAGCTAATCCTTTGCTTCTAGATTAGATGTGTAGAACTGTATAACAGAAAATAACATTCAATCTTTTTTCCCCCCTTTTCTCTCTATCGGTGATAAAAAAAGGTTTTGATGACAACTTTAAACCTGATGTGCAGACAGTGAAAAATGCTTTCCACAAAGAGCGCCGGCCGTAATGAATAGATGAAAGTCTGCGATGGGGGCCGGGTTTATTAGAAGTATTGCTTTCTTGGAGAAGTGAATCAGAGGAAACACAATCCTGTGAAAAGAAAATGAATAAAAAAAAAAGCCGAGGTTCCTGGTGAAGACTGATGAGCAGTGACAAGGAAGGATGTTCCCAGGGAGGTGCTAACAGATGGAGCAGGTGGGATTCAGCTCGGCTGATAGGTGTTTTGACGATAAATGAGCAAGTTTTAACACCCTTTGTCTGGAGTGAAGAAATGGAATGCTTTTCACAACATGATAGGGAAAGATTAACCCCCCAGACTCTGAGCACAAGCTGCTGTCTGCTGGAGAAGACAATGCAGCCTGACGTCTTAGAACTAGAAACCGAAGCCAGGACGTAAAGCCCATGGATTACTCTGAAGGTAACACATAGCCCGGGTCTCCTTATTATATATGCTAGAACCTGGTATAAATGTATAGTGGAGCAATACAGCCAATATGTTACAAGATTTCCCAGGCAGTGATGACTTTTGGATGGCACAATACAGTCCCACATCCAGGGACACCACAACAGTGTAGCAACATTTACATTAAATTGACTTTTTCACACTTTAAGTGGTGGTTGAAAGGGGTACTCTGGCAAAAATCTTTTTCTTTCAAATCAACTTTCTAAAAGTTTTTTAGATATGTTATTTACTTCTATTTTTAGGCTGTGTTCACACTACGTATATTTCAGTCAGTATTGTGGTCCTCATATTGCAACCAAAACCAGGAGTGGATTGAAAACACAGAAAGGATCTGTTCTCACAACAATTGAGTGGATGACCGCCATATAACAGTAAATAACTGCCATTATTTTAATATAACAGCCGTTGTTTTAAAATAACAACAAATATTTGCCATTAAATGGCGGCCATCCACTCAATTTCAACATTGTGTGAACAGATCCTTTCTGTGTTTTCAATCCACTCCTGGTTTTGGTTGCAATATGAGGACCACAATACTGACTGAAATATACGTAGTGTGAACCCAGCCAAAAATTGCAAGTCTTCCAGTACTGATAAGTAGAAATGACCGAACATCGGAAAATCTTAGGTTCTATAAAACTCAAACCTTGTCGAACCTTTCGCATTTGATTTCCGATGCCTCCTCGGTCCGTGGGGAAGAAGGAGACAGCCCGGGTACCTCCTAGAATTCTGGGATACAACCTATTACCTAGGCTGAATCCCGGAATTCCAGGCTGTCTCCTCCTTCCCCACAGACCGGGGAGGCATCAGGAATATAATGCGGAAGGTTCGACAAGGTTCAAGTTCTATAGAACCAAGGATTTTCCGATGTTCGATCATCTTTACTTATAAGCTGCTGTATGTCCTGCAAGAAGTTATGTATTCCTTCCAGTCTGACACAGTGCTTTCTGCTGCCACCTCTGTCCATGTCAGGAACTGTCCAGAGCAGGAGAAGTTTTCTATTGGGATTTGTTACAGTCCCTGCAGTTCCTGTCATTAACAGAGATGGCAGCAGAGAGCACTGAGTCAGACTGGAAATAATACATCACTTCCTGTAGGACATACAGCAGCTAATAAGTACTGGAAGACTTCAAATTTTCAAACAGACGTAAGTTTGGTCTCCCACCTCCCAGGTCTTTGTTTGTTTTTATTATTTTTTCTTGTCCTTGTTATTGTTGCGATATTTCTCAATAAAGTTTTCTTGTACTAATTCATTTGATCTTTTTGCTCATTTGCATATCGGATGGGTTTATAGGTGTTTAGAAGTAAGTAACAGATCTTTAAAACATTCCGAAAGTCGAGTTGAAAGAACAAGATTTTCTCCAGAGTACCCCTTTAAACCACGGCTTAAAGAACCTTTGTGAAAAATAGGCCCAAAAGTCAGTGGGGGAGAATTATCAAACATGGTGTAAAGTGAAACTGGCTCAGTTGCCCCTAGCAACCAATCAGATTCCATCTTTAATTTTTTAAAGAGTCTGTGAGGAACGAAAGGTGGAATCTGATTGGTTGCTAGGGGCAACTGAGCCAGTTTCACTTTACACCATGTTTGATAAATCTCCCCCTGTGTAATGTAAATGTTGCTTAACTGTTGTGGTGTCCCTGGTCCCTAAGGCTATGTGGAAATCATGGATATAGTCATTGGCTGTATCCATGTTTTCCAGACAACCTTAGAGCTTTATCCAAGTTCAGCAGCCCCCGCTAATCAAACCCGAACCCGGTTCGCTCATCTCTAGTCCCTGGATGTGTGACTGTATTGTGCCATCCAAAAGTCTTCACAGCCTGGGAAATCTTGTAACATATTGGCTGCATTGGTCCGCTATACATTTCAAGCAGGTTCTAGTATATATAATAAGGAGATTCTTAAATAAAGTTCTTTCAACTTTTCATTGTTTTTTTAACATGAAAAGGTAAAACCTCACTTAAACAGCAAACCGACTGCAGCTACACTAGTGGGACTATAGAGGCTCCTTTGCTGCAAAAACCCAGTGAAAAATACATGTTTTTTCACAGCAAAATTTCAAGTGGGAGAAGTGTTAACAAAAGCAACGTATAAAGCTGCACTTAAAGTAAATGACATGTAACAAGGGCTTTTTTGCTGTTTCCAGACATTAAAAAGCTCTTTTGGAAAAGCACACCTAAAAATGCATCAATAACCACACCAAAAAAGTGTGGTTAGTAATAACAACTAATAACAAAAAAAATTGTTTCTATCACAAACAGAATTTTCTGCAAAGTTCGTAGAGAATCTCGGTTTGGGAGGTTCAGTTCGCCCATCCCAAAAAGAGTATTTGCATAATACTGTGCAAGAATTTTAAACTCCAAGCTAACTAATGTGTAGCACAGCTATCAAGCGCTTTGCGCCCATTTCCAGCAGCATTTTGCACAGTTTTTTTTCCAAGGATTTTTTCCAGGTTATACACATCCACTTGGTGCATTATACCAGCGGTGGGGAACCTCCGGCCCCTGCGACCTCCTGATGCGCCCCGCGGCTCTCCTGTGATGTGCACTGCTCTGGTGGGGACGAGCCGGCATACAGAGTATCCTCTGTGACAGCTGCCAGACACAGGAGAATGCTGTCTGTGCAGGCTGTCCTTCTCCCCCAGAGCGGCGCACATGTTCCATTTCCTGCAGGCCGCGCGCGATTACATCATTTCATCGCGCCCCACCTGCAGGAGAAGACATGCATAGGCTAGAGGGGATAGAAGAGGACCTGGGCAGCGTGGGAGCGGAGGAAAGTTGAGTGGGATGTTTATTTTTTTTATTTGGGACAGACACTGGGGGCTAAGTACACTACCAGGTACATGACTGGGGGTTAGCTAGACTACCAGGGCTTCACTGGGGGGTTAACTATGACTAGCAGGGGCATCGCTGAAGGGTTAACAATGACCAGCAGGGACATCTCTGGGGGTTATCTATAACTACCAGGGACATAAAAGGGGGTTAACTATGACTAGCAGGGGCACCACTGGCTGTTAACTATGACTAGCAGGGACATCACTGGAAGGGTTAACAATGACTAGCAGGGGCATCACTGCGGTGTTAACTAAACTACCAGGGGCATCAAAAGAGGTTAAATACAGTTACCAGGTGCATCAAAGGGGGTTAACTCTGGCTACCGGGCATCACTAAGGATTCACATTAGGTACAAATGCATCATAGAGGGTTAACTACAATAGCAGGGGCACTAGGGGAACAATACATTGCCTTGCCTGTGTGCTTCGCACCCACGCTACCCCGCTGCCGCGCGCAGTATAACATTGAGTGCAGCCCTCGAATGATTTTATTAATGCCGGAATGGCCCTTGACACGGAAAAGGTTCCTCACCCCTGCATTATACCAACAAAAGGGAATAACTCTGAAACTTTGAATACATCAATATTAAATTTTGAGAATGCAACCAAGGATATTCATTCAATATTCACTAAAAGGGGACATGGCTTAAGTGTTGGGATTTTTTTTTTACACATTTATTATAAGTCTCAACATTTTTGCACAATTTAACTGCATTCTATGGCTATGTTCATACAACATCAAAAATAGAGAAAAGGCGTCCAATTTTGATATTTAAAAAAACTTCAGTTTTTGCCGCGATTTAACTGACTGCAATGGCAATGCACTGAAGTCAATGGGAAGACGGACGTCAAATGCACACAATGCAGTGAAAAAACGGACCGCAGACGTCGAAATAATGAACATGATCATTATTTCCGGACGCCTTTTGCAAACAGCGGACGTTTTTTATTAGTTGTTCACACACAGTTTTTCTTTTGTCACCGTTCTTTCACAGTTTTTACTATTAAATTCAATGAACTTTTCAATTACGCCGCACCAAAGGCCAATTAGTAATTCCAAGCTAAAATAATAATATAAGGGGAGATCAGACAGCTAAATGACGTCCATTATTTTAGACTCAAAATAACGGACGTCATTTTAAACGGAGCTGAAAAAAACGTTGTGTTAACATAGCCTATAGATGACATAAAAAGCACACGGTATAAAAGTGAATTGATAAAAATGTGCAAGGCCATCATACATCACTCTAAAATATAATATATATTTTTGATAAATGAAACATAAAACAGAACGCGCAAACTCAAAAAAACAAGGAGTAAAAATTTTGTAAATGATAAATTCCCCTCTAAATGTTTAGTTTACATAACTTTTCATATTTACTAGTTGACATATGGACTGGTTAAAAAAGTTATGCCCAAGATAGTGGTACTATACCAGTGTTTCTTATTGTGCACCCATACACCCATACACGATTCTGTATAACGAGCTGCGGATAAAGTTCATACAACTGTCTATAGGGTATCGGTGAGCTGTACAAGTCGTGTCATTCCTTAAAGTACACAATCCAGTTCAATATTTTTGAAGAAAGTTTGATATTGAAGGGACTGTATGGGGACTGAAAATTTCCATCTGCTCCTGTTTGGAACAAATTTCTATATTGCAAGAAAGTCTGAAAAAAATATATAAAGGAATTCAGTCTTACAGTTATATAAAGAGAAATGCACAAGCCTTATAATTCTGTAATATTTGATATTTTTTGAATGTTTGGAGGACTGTAAATAGTTTAGGAAGAATAGCCATCGATAATGTAGCTGCTCTTACAATACACAACGCGTATTTTCCTTTCTATAGTACTAAATAATACAAAAATGGGGTCGTACAACTGAATGGAACTAAAAAGGAAACCACCGATTCCCTTTTATATATGTTGTAGGTAACATAATAAATCTTCACCTTTAATCCCCAATAAATATGTATTTCTAAGATTAAAATCTCTTCCCATGCCCTCTCATGCACCGCCATGGTACGCTGACAACAGCACATGATAAATTATAGGGATACCATTAAAATTTTGCTGAATGCTCAGAATTGAAATGTCAGTAGAAGTATCATTTTGCCATGAGCTTTCGTACATTTCTTCCTTTTTATCATTTATTCGTGTTAAAAATGCATAGACCACATAAGAACATCTATGGGCATACGGCTCAATTCCCAGGTGATATGTCTATGATTTATGATGTGTTTTCACTGAATGAATGTCATAAATTATTTTATTGCTCACTATTTAAAGGAAACATTCATTGTTAGCTGTTCCGTATCATACTCTATCCCTTTTTTTCTTTTTTTTTTTTTTTAGAAATCTTTTTAGTTAACTCAAAGAAAGTTTAGGAACATGTTCTTGGCTGTATTATGTTACTAACAAGTTGCCAGTTGTATGGAGCCATAATATGGCGCTCACAGGGTCTGTAGGGCTTAGTCTACTGTTACACTAAGTCCACTCCCTGCACTTCCCTGGCTCCCTCGCCATCCCTAATGATCAGGCCCGGAGTCGTCTCCCCTGCGGCCACAAGGGTAGCCTTACCTCTCCATGCTCCTGCTTGCTTCCTCACTTGCCGGCTTGCCTTCTAGGGTGCATGTTCCAGCTCTGTGAAGTTTAAGGAGCCAGTGCACCCTTAATTGGCTGAGGCTGCAGCCGTCAGGCTCCCTTGTTAAAGCCTCTGCATGCTATTCCTTTGCATGTGGTCCCAGCTCTACATGATTCCTGCCCGTGATTCCTGCCTGTGGTTGCTACCTGTGGTTCCTGCCGTCCGTGACTGTTGCTCTGGTTCCAGCCATTAGTCCTGCTGCAGTCCTGCCTACATGTCTCCAGCTGCATCTCGCCCGCCACCACTAGTGAGCCAAGCCAGGGGTAGCAACCTGGGGATCACCAGCCACAGCAAGTCCAGCCAACCTTGCAGTGGGCACTGGTGGAAACCAGCAACCTCTTAGACTCCGCTTCCTGGTGCGGCTTTTGCCATCACTAGCGGTGGAGCTGTGGATCCACGACTCCTGCCATTATAAGAATTCACAAGGATTTAATTTGTTGCTGACACTGACAGAACTGGCATGGGTCTGTAACAATCCAGTAACTATGTCATACTTGGGGCAATAGTGTTTGCCATGTTCATCATCATTAATTCCAGCCATTGTTTGACAACGGCCATTGTCTGTGCTTATCAGTACATCATGAAAATAGCCTATGAGCTGAGACTGATGCTAAAGAGAAGGGAAGGAAGCTCCGTCTCATAATGCACAGTTACGGGAAAACCTCTAGGACCCCCCCCCCCCCAAACCCCACTGGTGCCGCCGTCTGAGTAGGCAGCCGCCAAGCAACACAA
Source organism: Dendropsophus ebraccatus (assembly GCF_027789765.1). Taxonomy (NCBI): domain Eukaryota; kingdom Metazoa; phylum Chordata; class Amphibia; order Anura; family Hylidae; genus Dendropsophus; species Dendropsophus ebraccatus. The sequence continues at coordinate 139,447,983 of NC_091460.1, read as the reverse complement.
GTGTGAATATGGTCTTACAGGGAAATGGTGTCCGCATTATGGTACTTAGGCAGCAAAATGTAGAGGGGAGACATTAAGATGTTAAGTAATAAATAATGTACACCCTTCCCCCCCCTCTCCTCCGATCAAACAGCAACATTCAGACCGCAACCAGGCCTCTAATTACAGACACTGGGCCCTAAAATTTATTCAGCTCCCCCTATTAGACCTAGCAACACCCTCCTCTCTCTCACACACACTGTTCTCCCATCCCTCCTCTCTCTCATTGATTGCTCTCTTGTGTTCATTCGCTCACGTCAGACTGGTCACTCTGCACTATCCTTCTTCTGGACTGGTCACCCTGTGTTGGGGATCCATGGGCCCCCCACTGACTGAGATAACACAGTGCTAGGGATTGGAGGTGAGAGCTGTCTCTGCTGAGAGGAGTGGTGATGGGATCATTCAGCAGGGGACCTGGAGACACTGCAGGAGGACACCAGGGGAATGCGGTGAAGTAAGAATAGCGTCTTTATTATTTTTAATAGGACTACAGCAATATTTGAAAAGTTTTCCCATACAGGAGAACCAATTTAATAAAACCTTATGGGTTTCTGGAATGTGTGGCTCTAATAGGGATGTTAAAACATTTCAGAAAAGAAGCCTTAGGTAGTATATGTTGTTATATTTCATTGTCCAATAAGTCCAAGTATATACTTCTTCTATTCCTTCTTTTTACTATATTTTGTTTCCTTGGCTACCTGTGTGACTGTCCTATTTTACAGTCTATATGTTCTCTTGGCCTTGTTTTCTTATATGATTGTATGTCCTCTTTTTTTCCATTATTTGTTGGTAGGAAGTGTTTTTCAGACTGCACGTACCGTCTCCTTGTCTATCTCTATGCCTGGAAGAAATACACTTAACAAGATTCTGCATATAGCTAAGGCAAAGTACTACTAATGATGTAGGTCACAATGAGGCATATGGAACTGGAGTGAGTCACTGGTGCAGGAGCCAGAAAATCTTGCCTAAACAGACTCAACCTTTTCTGTCAAGTTGTCAAAATTTCAATTCAGACATGTCTGAGGTATAGCTGATCAGTCTCTGGAAAAGATGGTCCCCAGAGGTTGTCAGACAGCTCTCTGAAATTTCAAAGGGGTATGCCTCACTTAAAAGTACAAAAGATTTTCTTTTCAGAAGTCTAAGAAAGCTAGGTGACAAATGTAAAAGTGGGCAATTGTTATTCACATTTCTAAAAAAAAAAAAAAAAAAAAAGAAAAGGGGCCGGGGAAGATGTAATCATTTGGATAAACAAGTAATTGTTTGTTTCTTAAAAAGAGACATCTAGATGACCTGTACTTACTGATATATTTTAGGAGGAATTCTCTATTATTTTGTTTTGTATGGAAAGAAACCCATGCAAACATGCAAATACACTAAGCTCTTCCTGTATGACGTTGGTTCCCATTGGCACATTACTCGACTTAACCTCATTTATCGGTTTGGCTTTAAGTCTTCGTTTGGGAAGAAGCCAACCTTGCCCAAAGAGCATGTCCACTTGTGGTAGATAATGATGGAGGAGATAGGGGTCGGGTAAGATGGAAAATCAGTGCCTGGCTCCCTTGTTTTTTTAGAAATAAGCTGCAACCAGAGCAATCTGACTGCGGCTAACCTCTCCCCATAGAGAACACAGGCCGGCCATGTAAATGTTCCTGTGTAAGGGTATATGCAACTGTGCAACAGTCTCTGCTTGAAGTCCCGCCTGTCCCATAGACTCAATGATATTCTGAAGTTCAATCTGTCAGTTCTTTGGGCAGACAGCAGATTGAGCTTCAGAATATCATTGAGTCTATGGGACAGACAGAACTTCAAGCGGAGACCGGCGCACAGACTCCGCTTGAAATTTGCGCCCAAATTCCAGTGTGCACATACCCCGAAAAGAGGACGGAAGAGATACTGTACCTGTTTGGTCAACAGTTATTGAAGGTGCATAGAGTCTTCTTTAGGCTAGTTGATCTAAAAGTACACGAGATTTATCACTTATGCTGCTCGACAAATGTGGTTGATTTTTAGACACTTTTATCTAACGTTACATCACCTTTTGATTGGCTGAATTTGTGGTAACATTTTGTGCCACGGTTTTCAAGCTACATGCCTTTCTGCAAGCCAATGTAAGCTAATGAAAAAAAAACAGATCAAAACGGATGCACACAAATGTTTTTTTTTTTCTCACCCGTCTTTTGCATAACTGCACTGTGAACCAAGCCAAAATGGAAAAGTAACTGGCTCAGTAATAGATAACAAGGAGGGGTTACTGGGTCACTGTTAGTAGTGGGATACCAAATGCGTTACTATTTGTCCCTATTGTCTGTATTATATTTATTAATGACCTTGTAGAAGGATTGCACAGGAAAATGTCATTAGATGTATAAAGTAGTTAACACGAAAGGGGACAGTATTTTGTAACAAGGCATCTGGATAAGTTGGAGGCTTGGGGTGAGAAGTGGCAGATGAAGTTTGACACTGATAAATGAAAGGTTATGCACACGGGACGGAAAAATCTATGCCAAGATTACTTACTAAATACACTTCACAGATCTCTTCGATGAACTATTTATAGCCAGGACGCATCATAGGATTTGTAATGCTGCCCATACATCACAATATCAGTGCTGAAGGATACACACCTGGAATCTCAGCAGGTTGAAAAGTTTCTCTGGATTACGGTTACATCTACTATTAATCCAATTTTTAAATTTTTTTTAAGGGTAGCACTGTAGACTATAAGGCTCTAGTTATACTACAGTGGAATGTACTTGGCAGCGTGGGGACACAGGCAACACAGATTAGGCAATAGAGTTTGCTGTACAGGCAGAAATGTTTAGGAAAAGTTCCGAGAAAAGTGTCTTCTTATTCATAAGACTTTGTGTGCACATGCTGCCTTGCCAGTGACCAAAATCAGGGTGTTATGTGCAGTGGTTAGGGATGGTCCGAACCGAGAACTCTCGGTAATGATTCCCGCTGTCTTCCCGCTCCGTGCAGCGGGCGGATCCAGTGGGAGGACCGCCTGGAAAACTGGGATACAGCCATTACCATAGGCTGTATCCCAGTTTTCCAGGCGGTCCTCCCGCTGTATCCACCCGCTCCACGGAGCGGGCAGACAGCGGGAATCCGATGCCGAGCGTTTGGGTTCATACGAACCCGAATCTCGGAGAGTTCGGACCATCCCTAGCAGTGGTCTTTGCAGATGAAGCAGTGCCATGACTGCAGCAGATGGGCCAAGAGGGGGTGAGTAATTAATATTAGCTACTAGTCATCAGATTTATCCAATATGTAAGCACAAATTAAGGCTATGTTCACACAATGTGTAAGCACTGCCATTTTAGTTGAAAACAGCGTCCGTTCTTAAAAAAAAAAAAAAAAACAGGCACTTAGTGTGAATATAGCCTAAAATAAATACCTAATAAACACCTGGTGCCCTCACATTTGTGGGACAATGCTGGGCCAAAAATGTGTCCTACCAACTACATAAAAATAGGGAGTGAATAGGGAGCATCCTGGTTAATTCTTTACATTAGGTTTCTTTATTATAGAGGCAATAAAACTTGGGATTCTCTGCCAGAGTAAGTTGCCATTGTGAACCCGCTAAGAACTTTCAAAAATTAAAAAATATAGTTATAGTCAATAGACTATAGGGAACAATATGTAAGACGTGCTGGAAAAATGTCTGCACTTCGTAACGTAGAGGACTTAAAGGAGAAGTCAGAGTATTTTTAAAATTCGGCAGCTGGCAGGGGGAATTTAATAATGAGTAGGAACTTACCTCTCCCCATGCCCACGGTGAGCGGCGGGACCGGCCTCAGTACCCCCGCTGGGCTCCAGAATCTTGATGCGGCACACGTTACAACCCAGCTGTTGGATTGGCCGCTTAGCCAGTCAGTCACAGTCAGGTCACTGATTGGCTGAGAAGCCAGTCCAAGAGCCAGGACCCCCGAGTCTTTACGTCATCACAACTTTGGGAAAAATGCCTTTCGGTGGGGTCTCAAAGGGTGGTTCCACCGCTCACCGGGGTCACGGGGAGAGGTAAATTCATATTCTTTATCAAACCCTCAAATCAAATGCTGAATTTTAAAAATGGCCGGACTTCTCCTTTAAAACACATGCTGTCATTGTCTTAGAGCCAGATATCATGACCCATCATCTGAGGTCTTCTGAAACCATTCCTTAATTGGTCAGAGTCCTTTTATTGTAATGGCTGACTATTTTTTATATCATATAATTTAAAGCGTAACTATAAAATATTTTGACCATTCAGTATTAGTTAGCTTAGGTCATGATAAGAATTTTTGCAATATACATTAATAACCTAAAATGAACAGTTTTTTAAATACATAAGGCTGATTATCCCCTTACAGCTCTGTCTGGTTCTGACTTATTTCTGCATTCCTGCTGGACACGCCCCCTCCCTGGAGATCCGTCCTGAGTGTACGGGAAGAGCTGGATGGAGGGACAAGTACTCAGTGCTTCAACAAGGAGGGACATGCCACCATGACTCCAATGTGCTGCATGAGGGAGAGTGTGTGAGTCACTGAGGGGAGGACTACAAGTCCCAGCACAACACAGCTGTAGTCCTTCCATAGTACATATAACACTCACTATCAGATGTCTGCAGCAGGTGCCCCCACCTCCATGGCTGACATTATCCTACAGTGTTATGAGAGCAGATGACTGTATCTAATCCCACTGTGTGTGATACCATCTGCTGGGGCTCTGTATCTAATCTTACATTGTGATACTGTATGTTGGGGCTCTATCTGATCCTGCTATGTGTGATACATCTGCTAAGGTGCTGGTCAGTGAATGGAGGGATGCAGCCAGGGAGATGAGGGATAGGCCACGCTCACTTTGTCTCAGCCAGGAGAAAAATTCATTTATTCTTCTGAGCCAAACAACTGGGGATATCTCAGCGAGCGTACACACTATCAACGCAGTTTAGGGATCTTTTTAAAGGGTAACACAAGGGCTTTTTATTTGAGGAATTTCATTTTTTGGCTACTGAAATTATAGTTACGCTTTAACGTAAGGGCCAAGATAGATCCCGGCACATTAAACACATTCATACAACTTTTATTACTTCACAGAAACCAAATGTGTCATTGTTACCTCTGTATGGGCCATATCTGTCAGGGTTTGCATATATCTTAAAGGGTATTCCCATCTGAGATATTTAAGGCAATCTACAGAAAATTCCAGAAATTTCTCATATGTATTTGTTGCTGCCTCTCCATTTATTGTGTTTGGAGCTGCAGAAGACAGCCAAGCACAACATTTAACTACCCCATAGAGTCGTGCTCCATTCATAACAAAGACTCAAGGCCCCTTTCTGGAGATCACAGGGTAGTCCACGGGGATCTGACACATATGCCTCATCCTGTGCATAGGGGAGGGTATTATTACTAGAGATGATTGAACAGCGGAAAATCTTAGGTTCTATCGAACTCGAACCTTGCTAAACCTTCTGCATTTGATTACCGATGCCTTCCCGGTCCGTGGGGAAGGAGGGGACAGCCCGGGTACCACCTGGAATTCCGGGATACAGCCTAGGTAATAGGCTGTATCCCGGAATTCCACGAGGAACCCAGGCTTTCCCCTCCTTCCCCACAGACCGGGAAGGCATCGGGAATCAAATGCGGAAGGTTCGGCAAGGTTCGAGTTCAATAGAACCTAGGATTTTCTGCTATTCGATCATCTCTAATTATTACTTGGAGTACCTGTTTATAGGTCATCTATATAGATTGGCTAGGGTTTTACTCCAGATACCACTGTCGATCTGCCATTCAAAGGGCTTCTATGCCATTAGGCTGATTAATGTAGTAGTAATCGATCAGCACTCAGCCTGGGACGCAGTGCACGTAGATAGCAAAACCGATAAAAAGGAAACTCGGAACTCAGAACTTACAGGTAATTCAGCAACAGGCTGATGCATTGCATCTCATAAGGGACCGGCTGTGTAAAACGAGCCCCAGATCGTCTATGAGCGAGGGATGAGATTGGTGATAATCAAGACTTGGAAAATTTAGGTCAACACAGACTCTAGGCCCTGCCTCTTTGACGCTTTAATGCTAAATAACTGCATTTGCAGAAGAAATAAACAAACGGACACTTCTAACATTTGTACATCTATATATCTATTCTATATCTTTTTATTCACATGTATATAACTGTGCCAGTGGTTTTATATTCATTTTGTAGACAGATTTGCTTTAATGTTTCATTGTTCACCTAACTGGGGATATATCTATATAATAATAATAATAATAATAATAATAATAATAATAATAATAATAATATTTGTATAGCGTATATATCAATACTTGATAGAGCGCAAATCTTTAATGACCAAACAAAATCGTTTCTTTGGTTTATTTTTAGTGCTTGTACTGAATAATTTTAGGGGCAGCAAAAAACAAACAATTCATTCTTATGCTTTTAATCCATAGCTAAACACAACAGAAAGCAAAGCGTGTACTAAGTAAAAGCTGCAGGGCAGAATACACTAGTGAATGCATTAAAGTGGTCTAGTGTTGGAAAACCCCTTTAATCTGTCTTTCGAGGTCTATACTTGATGACCTGTATGCTTCTAAAGGAAAAGTGGAAAGTATATAAAGAGTTGAACAACCTTGCAAATACTTTGTTTTCCCTGTTGATGTTGCTTGTTATGATCCTCCTTTTCAAATTCATAAATTCGCAATTCTTCTGGTTTGCTTTTTACAAAAATGTAGTGGTTTGTGCAGGCTATTTGCCTGATATACATGTGCTCATTCACACAGAAGAGCCCTTAGCGAGACTTTAAAGGGAACGTGACTCCTATTGTTATTTTACTGATTAGGGCTATGTTGATACTACGTAAAACTACGGCCGTAGTTCTCACCGCAGAAGTTCAGTGAATTCCGGCCGCAGAAAGACCTGTCAGTTCACACAGTGAAGCGAGCGGCTCCGGCTGCTTGCTTCACTGTGGGCTATGGGAAGCTCTGATGCGGGCGCGCGCTAATGCGCCCGCATCAGAGCTCCGTGGCCGAAAGATCATCCGGCCGGTACTTAAGTATGATCCGGCCAGAGACCGGCCGTTCCGTGACCCGGCCGAGGTCACGGAATAGCCGGTCTCTTACGCAGTGTGAACATAGCCTAGAGATGGATACTAACACATATTTCCTTTTTTTTTTCAAATCTGTTTAATTTTTTTCTCTTTGTAATTTTTATTTCCTTTTTTTGTACATTGGAGTTGATCAATTGACTTGGTCAACAGCCAGCTATCATTTGGCGGTTATGATCTACTTTTCTGTATGTCTTTATTAAATCGTTACACCATAGGGGAAATTTATCAAGGGCTTTGCACCTAATTTTAGGCAAAATTGGATTTTTTTGCCCATTTTTGGTCTAAGTTCTATTTATCAACCAGTTGTCAACAGGCGAATATTTTTTAGATGCAACTTTTTTTTAATCTTCACAAAAAAATTTACATAATCTGCGATTTGCACCTGATTTATCATTTTATCACTTTTATCACAGTGCTCCAGTCAGTTCCTATGTTTCAGTCATTCCTTGTATTTTCCTGCCAGCCATGTGGCTGTGATTTTCTACAGTCGACTACCTCTCTAATATAGGACCCATTATACCTTTATCTTCATGTCTTCATCAAGGGTTGAAGAAAATGTGTTTTCTGTTTCAAGGCCTTCTGGCTTCACTGTCTTCCATCAGGTCTTCGGTCATAGATGGTACAGATCGGCCTCCTCGTTGATGGTCGTGCTTCTGCATATGTCCTTCTGGGTACTGTGTGACAGAATCTAAACAAAGTGATATATTGTAAGCCTAAATTATCAACTTAAGAGTCAAATTATTTAGGTGACAACACTACCTTTCTTAGAAGCAGAGATGGAAAAATTTAGAAATAATTCTCTACATTTTCTTCTTTTTTTTCCCTTCACATATACATGCTGAATGTATCGAACAAAATTTACCACTAACATAAAGTACATTGGCCCTGATTTATTAATGTGTCTCCACCTGAATTATAGCTGAAAAAGAGGAGCATGGGACTTTTCTCCACATTTATTTATCCTTTTTTAAATTGTTTGTGCCAAAAGGGACATTGACTACTTTGCACCAAAAAATTACCTGAATCTGGCTGAAAATTCTGGCTGACTTTAAGCCAAGTAATAGCTGGTGTAAACTTTGCATCAAAAAACAGCCTGATAAACATGGCCCATTCAAAGGTTGTCCTGCCTAAGTTTGCACCTAGATGGTAGTGTCATGCATAAACAGTCTCTGAATCACTTGGATAAGTAAAAGAAAGCTATGACCACATAAAGACTCAAATCTCAGATGGGCCATGGCCACTTTAAATTTCGCACATGGATAGAACACCGACGGTGCGGCAGTAATTTTTTTGAACCATGGTCCGCTCCCACAAACTGTGCCATTCTATTCCCAGGCACTAGAAGAGCCCGTAGAGCCTCATCAAAGAGTCTCAAAACACAGGGCTAGCCAGATATCCCTCCGGGAAGAACCCGGACCTGTTTCTCTCATGGCTCTACTAGGCATTGCTCCCACCTAGCCAGAATCCTGCTCCATACTGATGAGGGGCAACACCCACAAACAGCTGTATTTGGATGGTTACCTGGCCTTGGTTTTTCCCTTGTCATTACATTGACTTATAGGGCCACTTAATATGGTGGTTTTGGTGGTATGCTTACCGGAGCCACCCCTTGGCTGGGTTCTTCCCGGAGGGATATCTGGCTAGTCCTGTGTTTTGAGACTCTTTGATGAGGCTCCACGGGCTCTTCTTTTGCATATTCATGTTTCCCAGGGGGCAATGCACTTAGGACTTCACTGCACTGAGGGCTTTCATTACCAGCCGGCAGTGTTGTTGTTTTTGCTGGTCTCCCTGAGATCAGTGATCTGTTTCTTTTATTCCCAGGCACTGGCTGGGGGTGAGGCACTGGAGGAAGGTCAGCCCCCCCCAGTGGGAGGAGACCCCTGCCCCTCTATAATGCGGCTCCATTAGGATACATTAGAGGTGGGTGTTTCCTCTCCTCCAGTGCTTTACCCCTGACTGGTGACCGGGAATAGAACGGTGCTGCTAACAGGAACCGGGCCGGTTCTAAAAAAGAACCATGGCAATGGCTTCCCCATGACGGCACCATTCTCTAAATTTGTGAAACTTAAAGCAAATGTACTGATGGTCCTTAAAGGGTTAAAATAGTACTCTGGCACTTTAAAACTTTTAATATAATGCTGCCTCTATATATAACAGAATAAACCTGTTATTTTTATCTTACTACTCTCTTCCCAGGTCCTTCCTATAATTTTTCGGGGTCCCCAACTGACCACTGCTGCTGGCACTTCCGAAACTGATTTGTCTTGATGGTGACAGCCCACCCAGTCAATTACTGACAATCACTGAGTGACGTCACTGCCGAGACACATTCACCTCAGAAATGGCAGCGGTGGCATCATTCAGTGGGGGACCCAGAAATACTGCAAGAGGACACCGGGAGAGTAAGATTTTTAATATGTTTTATATAAGGGCAGCACTATTATGGATGCACCTCAAGAGGGCTGTCATATTGACTGTCTGCTCCGAATTAACAGTTATAAAGTTTATAGTGAGCGCTGAGAATCAAACCCCCTGACACACTGATGGCTTAGGTGGATCTTCTTTATTAGGTGGATCGTTTTTATATATTTTGGGAGAATGTGTTCTACTAAGGCTTGTCTCAGTCTTTCATTGGCTAAGGAACAAAAATAGTTATGTAACACTAGTGGTTATTTACGTAAGTTTTAAGGAATGTAACATCTCTACGTGTTTAGAAGGTCAGCGCCATATTGTAATGGCTTCACTAAATATACAAAATATCACATACTTAACAGCATTAGGGCCAATTCACACTGAGGAATCAGCGCTGATTCCTCACTAAAAATTCTGCCCCAAAATATAGTGCAGAGCCAGATTCCAGTTCAATGGAATTTGTCCTCTGCAGTTCACACAGCAGAATTTCGGTGCCTCATTTCCTGTGGCGGATCCACTTTCTACCAGACGGAATCTAATTCTTCAGCCCGGAATCAGTGCATATTCCGTGTGGAATGCTCACGGAAATTCAGCCCAGAATCCGTGTGGAATTGGAAAGAAATCAATGAATTTGATTAAAGGAAAAATTTATTTGCAGCGGAACACTTCCCTTGCGGAATTCCACAAGAATTCCACACTCAATTCCGCAAAAACACTTTCCGCTCGGAACACTTACCTAGCTGATTCAGTGCTCATTTCTCATTTTGAAATAGCCCTTATATAAAAAATTTTAAAGTGTCGGAGTACCCCTTTAAGATAAAGTCACATGAAGTGTCCTCTATTTACCTATGTGATGGCCACAAAAGAAATGAGAAGTGAAAGCTATTGCTGAAAGTACAATAATACGAGAAAATAAATGCGGATATAACACTAATCCTGCCAGGTCTAGATTTAGCAAGGTCTGTTCCTATTCATGTACCTCCTTCCCAATTTCAAAGAGCAAATTTAGTATTTGAGCAGTCAATTATTTCATTAGCATGTCTGGCCATGGTGCATAAAATATAGAACTGATTAATTAGGCAGATTGAAGTATAGGAATTTGTATTTGTTATAGAGCGCACCGCGATAGCTTCAGCCTCTCCGCGCCCCACCACAATATCTTGCTCCTCACAGCATGTGGACTGATTATATTGATTATGTGAAAGCATTAGTGGTCCTGTTCAGCATATATAATATGCAACTTTGGCCTTTAACAGAAGGTTCTCAGCTGGAGATCTCATTTCAACACTTGGACAAAGTTTTCGGTTAAAACACTTTTGCCCAGCAGGGATCTTGTGTCATGTCATGTCTGATCCGTACAAAGAGACTCTCACTCTAATTTAACTTACAAACATTCCATTTAGCATGTTTTGTTATTTTGGAAGGAAGTTAAAAAAAAGTCATTGTTGTTTTTGGTACTGTATTATCATTTTGCTTGTGTAGACGTTGTAAAAAAAAATAAATAATAATAATAATAATAAATAATAATAAAATAAAGTAAAAAATAGATTCTTATTTCATCTCCGCTTTACTAAACACAAATAATAGAATTTTCTAAATTAAATCTGATTTTCAGAGAATAATAAATGTGTTTTGTTTTGTTTTTTACAAGCAGGCAAGACAAAATAAATTAGGTTGGGTTCAAAGCAAGGGAGTCCTAGCTATAATATTTAGTCTCAGTAGATACTGTATGTAAATAGTCTGCTCAGTGTAAGACTCCATGAGTGTGCGGACCACCTGTGACCAGTTAGAGTCTGACTGTCTCTGTTTCCTAGTAAATGACGACCCCCTATTTTCACACGTGCACTTTGTACCTGGTTAATTCCTCCTGACACTTGTCAAATAAACTGACAGCAAGGTCACATTGGTAATGGGCTTCTATGTTTACATTATGTGAGGAAGAAAATACAAGATATTTCCCCCTGACGGCTAATTCAACAAATATTCAAACAATTACACAAGGCGTAAACCATTAAAAGCATTATGTAGCGTAAGTGACATTTAGTTAAAGGGGAATTCCCATCTTATCCACAGAATGTGCCATAAATATCTGACAGATGCGGAAACCCATACCTATATCCAGAACAGGCATCCCTTGACCCCATCCAACCTGGTAAAGTGGCCCATTGAAATTTTCAATAGAAGTTTTGAAAAAAACTAAGCGCCATTTGGTAGTATTTATGGCTTTATAGTACTGAGGGACACCAGGAGTCTGTGTGTTTCCATCAAGGATTTGTGCACATGGCTATGTGTTAAAAGTAACTATATATATATATATATATATATATATATATATATATATATATATGCAAAAAAAAGGGTCCGTGGAGCCTCAGTTACGAGTCTCAAAACACGGGAATAGCCAGATATCCCTCTCTCCAGAGAGGGATATCTGGCTATTCCCGTGTTTTGAGACTCGTAACTGAGGCTCCATGGACCCCTTTTTTGCATATTCAAATTTTGTATGGGACAATCAATGGAGACTCGTAAATGAGTACTCCATTGGAATTTTTCACTGTTCTCCCTGAGTTCAGTGATTGTTGTGTTTTGTTGGTCTATTTTTCATTGCCCCAGTAGCCAGAATCCTGCTCCACACTGACGAGGGGCAAATACCCCAAAACTGCAGTCTGTGGATGGATGCCTAGCCTTGGTAACCCTTGTCTTATGTCGTTATACTCGCCACAGAGTTAGACTTTGACTCACAGGGGCCACCCTGGTGTTTCCCTATTTAGGTCCCAAAGCTCGCAACAGAGTGAGGACCTGAGGGACTACGTATCAGGGTGGTTTGGTGCTCTCCCCACTAGGAGTCACCCCTTGGCAATGGGCTTCCTTCTCTGGAGAGAGGGATATCTGGCTATTCCCGTGTTTTGAGACTCGTAACTTAGGCTCCACGGACCCCTTTTTTGCATATTCAAATTTTGTATGGGACAATCAATGGAGACTCGTAAATGAGTACTCCATTGGAATTTTTCACTGTTCTCCCTGAGTTCAGTGATTGTTGTGTTTTGTTGGTATATATATATATATATATATATATATATATATATATATACTTACTGAAAACTGGAAATCCGTTAAAACATCTTTTCTTTATTATTTACTTCTAAAACAAGAAAACCACTCTGTAAAGTTATTATTCGCAGACATGAGCAAAGCGAATCTGGCGAATCAAGATTCATTGTGAATCGCGCTGTCAATTTGATTCATTCTGCAAAGCAAATTCCCAACGATTTGTTAAGGAAATTCTCAAAAATACTAAATGCTGTCTGGAGCATCACTGAGCGGAAGAAAGGGATTAACCATAATTCCTAGTGCCCGTCCAATCAGCTGCAGGCCCCTCTATGATGTCAGCACCTCCCCCTCTATATAAGGAGGTTAAGTAATGGAGGCGGCCAGTCGGCTGTGTATGGAGGAGAGAGCAGGGTGGCAGCAGGCAGTTACAGCAGAGCAGGGAGAGACTAACAGACTGATATAGGGACAGAGAGGAGAGGAATGGTGGAAATTGGATGAGTAACTTGCTGATTGACATTTTTTTTTTATTTTTTTGATTTTTTTTTACACTTTTACAACACGCTTTAACGAATTTGCCCTTCTGTAATAGTCCCAGTACTGTAGCTACTATTGTTTGTCTGTTTTTAATTCGCAAATTTTCGGTCAAACTCATTAAGATTTGCCAATTGAATCTTAATGAGTTTGACCTAAAATTTGTGAAGCTCGTGAAATGAATTTCTGGCTGCTTCGCTCATCTCTATTCGCAGCCATCATCATTGCACCATGTTTTTGATTATCAGCTATATCTCAAACACGAACAATTACAATAGCTAAAAATAACACACATATACAGAACAATATATGTAAAATTCAAAGCCACTCTGGCGCAACTCACCCTCCACTGATAATCCAATAGATATGGACAGCCGGTGATAGTCCCCACTCGTAATGGATACTCGACGGGTAGCAGATAAAAACCGTGCTGTTGAGCATGTACACCTACTAGGATATGCCTCTGATATGTGCTGGGTTAATTGGAGCTGATATTCAGTGAATCCGGAGCAGAGCGTGATGGTCCGCAGCGTGGATCGCAAAAGTCTGTATAATGGTCCTAAGGGGAAAACCGATCCCAGTGATGGATGTAAAAGCGACAGTTCAGCATAGTGAACCTAGCTAGGCAATGTCCAGCAAGCAGACTTGGCATTATGCTGAAGAATTTTTACTACCCTATATTTCTTTGTTGGGGAGTCCTCTGAATGATCTTTTGGCCCAATGCGTTTCTTCCGCAGCGGATCTTCAGGGCCAGGTTTTAGTAAGCCTATATCATTTATGGAAAACGCTCATACTGAAGAAAGTAGGGTTCAGTGGGGATATATATATATATATATATATATATATATATATATATATATATATACAGTGGTGCCTTGGATTACGAGCATAATTGGTTCTGGGACAGCGCTTGTAATAAATCCACTCTTAAACCAAAGCAAATTTTCCCATAACAAATCATAGAAATGCAGACAATTAATTCCACACCCCAAAAATAATGATTTATTCTGAATAACATACAAAACTAATGTAACAAACATTCATAAACGGCAGAATATGTGATTTTATAAGTTACTGTACAGTAATGGAGAGGATGGGAAACACAAGGGCGGACAGAGACTGCAGGGAGCAGGAAGGAATGAGCAGGGCAGATGTGGGCACATACATGCAGCACTCTCTGTCCGGGGAGAGAGAGGTTACAGCTATGAAGAGATTACCTCCACAGTCCTGTCCCCTGATGTCAGCCCCAGCCTGAAGTGGATCTGCTATGATTTGGAAGGTAAGGGAGACTTCCTGGGTCAGAGTACAGTGCTGTAGACCCCGCTATGCAGACCATGCCCCTCCCCCACTCGTGCTCTCACCCAGTACAGGGAGCTCTTACACCAAAGCAGTACTCTTAAACCAAGTCACAATTTTGATAAACTGTGAGCTCTTAAAACAAAACGCTCTTAAACCAAGTTACTCTTAAACCAAGGTACCACTGTATGTGTGTGTGTGTGTGTGTGTATATATATATATATATATATATATATATATATATATACACTCATCGGCCACTTTATTAGGTACACCTGTCCAACTGCACGTTACCACTTAATTTCTAATCAGCCAATCACATGGCGGCAACTCAGTGCATTTAGGCATGTAGACATGGTCAAGACAATCTCCTGCAGTTCAAACCGAGCATCAGTATGGGGAAGAAAGGTGATTTGAGTGCCTTTGAACGTGGCATGGTTGTTGGTGCCAGAAGGGCTGGTCTGAGTATTTCAGAAACTGCTGATCTACTGGGATTTTCACGCACAACCATCTCTAGGGTTTACAGAGAATGGTCCGAAAAAGAAAAAACATCCAATGAGCGGCAGTTCTGTGGGCGGAAATGCCTTGTTGATGCCAGAGGTCAGAGGAGAATGGGCAGACTGGTTCGAGCTGATAGAAAGGCAACAGTGACTCAAATAGCCAACCGTTACAACCAAGGTAGGCAGAAGAGCATCTCTGAACGCACAGTACATCGAACTTTGAGGCAGATGGGCTACAGCAGCAGAAGACCACACCGGGTGCCACTCCGCTCAGCTAAGAACAGGAAACTGAGGCAACAATTTGCACAAGCTCATCGAAATTGGACAGTAGAAGATTGGAAAAACGTTGCCTGGTCTGATGAGTCTCGATTTCTGCTGCGACATTCGGATGGTAGGGTCAGAATTTGGCGTCAACAACATGAAAGCATGGATCCATCCTGCATTGTATCAACGGTTCAGGCTGGTGGTGGTGGTGTCATGGTGTGGGGAATATTTTCTTGGCACTCTTTGTGCCCCTTGGTATCAATTGAGCATGGTTGCTGACCATGTCCATCCCTTTATGACCACAATGTACCCAACATCTGATGGCTACTTTCAGCAGGATAATGCGCCATGTCATAAAGCTAGAATCATCTCAGACTGGTTTCTTGAAAATGACAATGAGTTCACTGTACTCCAATGGCCTCCACAGTCACCAGATCTCAATCCAATAGAGCATCTTTGGGATGTGGTGGAACGGGAGATTCGCATCATGGATGTGCAGCCGACAAATCTGAGGCAACTGTGTGATGCCATCATGTCAATATGGACCAAAATCTCTGAGGAAGCTTCCAGCACCTTGTTGTATCTATGCCACCAAGAATTGAGGCAGTTCTGAAGGTAAAAGGGGGTCCAACCCGTTACTAGCATGGTGTACCTAATAAAGTGGCCGGTGAGTGTATATATAATAGATAGATAGATAGATAGATAGATAGATAGATAGATTCTCTCTTATAATTGAATTGCACCATAAAAAGGTGATGTCCACGGACAGCTATCTAGACCTATTCTATACATATCCAGTATCTGCAAAAAAGTCTAAAGTCAAAACTGGCATTTTAATAAATCTGCCAGCCATTTGGCAGTATGTAAATAAATAGGAAGGCGTCATCCAGTCGTCACTATGGACACATGACCTTCACTTAGTAAAAGCAGCGGCAGCAAAAATATACTTACAAATCACTTATATATGCTTACAAATCACTTACACATTGCTGCATGCAGATAATTGCTGACTTTAAATCAGCAAAATAAATTAAGATTGTGATTTTTTTGCCAGCCATGATCAGGAGCTGTAAATACTTCCCTGGAGCAGTGATGTAACATATTTTTAATTAAAATATTTATTACGCTAGATCACAGTATGTTAGTTTTGTCAAGTTTAAAGACTGATTATTTAAAAGATAATTTTGAGCGTTAACCCTTATTTTTTTCTTTTCTTGCATTGAAGATAGGGCTTAAAGGGGAACTCCAGGTAGAGGTTAAAAAAAATTAACCTTCTGCAGAAGCAAATAGCATTACTTATCTATCTATTCCATTTTTGAAACTGTTAAAAATCTATTTGTTTTGGGGGTTTTGTTCTGTATTGTGTGGCTGTACTTCCTGGTTGAGCAGTTCTACACAGTACTACAGGTTCCAAAATGCAATGCTTTCCCTTAGCTGTTCATCACAGTCCCCCACCTTGCCCATTCCTGTTGCAGAACATCTAGGCTGTGTTCACACATTACAGTTTCATTGTGTCACTGAATTATTTGCAGTACTTTATCATTTCATTGGTGTCCCACCCACACAGCACTGTATTCTCTACCTGTAACACCACACAGCACGCTGTATTCTCTACCTGTAACACCACACAGCACACTGTATTCTCTACCTGTAACACCACACAGCACGCTGTATTCTCTACCTGTAACACCACACAGCACGCTGTATTCTCTACCTGTAACACCACACAGCACGCTGTATTCTCTACCTGTAACACCACACAGCCCTGTATTCTCTACCTGTAACACCACACAGCACTGTATTCTCTACCTGTAACACCACACAGCACACTGTATTCTCTACCTGTAACACCACACAGCCCTGTATTCTCTACCTGTAACACCACACAGCACTGTATTCTCTACCTGTAACACCACACAGCACACTGTATTCTCTACCTGTAACACCACACAGCATGCTGTATCCTCTACCTGTAACACCACACAGCACACTGTATTCTCTACCTGTAACAGCACACAGCACGCTGTATTCTCTACCTGTAACACCACACAGCGCGCTGTATTCTCTACCTGTAACACCACACAGCACACTGTATTCTCTACCTGTAACACCACACAGCACGCTGTATTCTCTACCTGTAACACCACACAGCACTCTGTATTCTCTACCTGTAACACCACACAGCACGCTGTATTCTCTACCTGTAACACCACACAGCACACTGTATTCTCTACCTATAACACTACACAGCACACTGTATTCTCTACCTGTAACACCACACAGCACTGTATTCTCTACCTGTAACACCACACAGCACACTGTATTCTCTACCCCTGGTAGTCCTAATAAACCCCCAGTGATGCCCCTGGTCGCTGATGTTAACCCTCAGAGTGATGCCCCTGGTGGCTGATGTCAACCCCCAGTGATGCCCCTGGTAGCTCTAGTAAACCCCCCAGTCATGTCCCTGGTAGCCCTAGATAACCCCCCCCCAAGTCATGCCCCTGGTGGCTCTAGTTAACCCCCCCAGTCATGCCCCTGGTGGCTGTAGTTAACCCCCCAGTCATGCCCCTGGTGGCTCTAGTTAACCCCCAGTGTCTGTCTCAAATAAAAAAAGAAACATCCTACTCACCTTCCCTCCGCTCACACGCTGCCCAGGTCCTCTCATCTCCCCTCTAGCCTGTGTCCGTCTTCTCTTGCAGGCGGCGCGCGATGACGTCATTTAATCGCCTGCAGGAGAAGGAAGACGTGCGCCGCTCTGGTGGGGAAGGGGACGGCACTCACAGCATCCTCCTGTATCTGGCAGCTGTCAAAGAAACAGGAAGATGCTGTGTATGCCAGCTCCTGCCCCACCAGAGAGCCGCGGGCCGCATCAGGAGGTCTCAGGGGCCGGATGCGCCCCGCGGGCCTGAGGTTCCCCACCCCTGCATTTTATAGACACGTCTATATAACTTTTAATGTACTTTTAATAGTAAACAGTTTTCCTTATCTGGAGTTCCCCTTTAATGCACAAAGCGTACAACGGCCATTCTTTTACATGTTCATCCAGCAGATACTGCATTATCGGTTGGGGGAACATTATTTTAAAATCTTTGCAATTCGGCCACTGTATTGGTTTGACTGAGAATCAATTAAGCATTGATACTCAATCACACTATGGCCACAAGACAGCCACACACAACGAAAACAACGTCCGGAAATAATTGACATACGGTCAATTATTTCCACACCAGTTTTGAACAATGGCTGTTGTTCAATAGATTGTGTGAACAATGCCGTTGTTTCAATTGACTTCAATGGAATACATTATTTTATGACAAGAACAGCTGCTGCTTTTATCGCCAACAATGGTCGTTCTTGTTGTAAAGAAATACATTATGAGAACATAGCCTTATGTTGTATGAAGCCACTATGGGGCACCCATAAAATTGCATGGACCTTATTATGCTTATGTAAGCCTCCAGTTTTATATAAAGGCATACAAAATGTATTCTACAGAACCAGCAGGAAACAAAAAAATCATTGGACCCAAATCATAGGCCATTGATACCATCGTGATGATGAGGCATCTATTTGGCACCCACAATTCAGGAGGCACACGGTTACCCCAGTATGGGACTAAATATGATGCAGTTACATCCAGTAACTGACAGGTGATGTCTTTCTCTTTACTTTTCTCCTCCATCTGACCTAGGCCATCATGATGATTTTTTTCTAGCCATGACTTCACTCCACAGGATCTGTTAGACAAACATTTTAGATTCTGAATTTTTTCAATGCCATCCTTACATTTTTCCTACCAAAGTGTCCTAAATAGCAATACAGCTAGTATGTAGGCGTCCCTAGTAAGTAGATAAGTGTCCCTTAGTGATTAAAGAGTTGTATCCCAGTAAGTGTAGAGTCCCCAGTAAGCGGAGCTATTGACCAGTAGGTATATTTGCCCTGAGTAGGTATAGTTGCCCCTCATAGCTAGAGCTGTCCCCCAGTAGATAGGGGTTGCCCCCCAATATAGTTGCCTTCAATAGGTATAGCTGTAGCATGTAAGTATAGTGTCTCCCAGTAGAGTAACTACCATGTCTAGTCTAGTTGCCCCCAGTTTTGCTAAGCATTGATAGCTAAGTTGCCCTACAGTAGTCAGGGTTGCCCCAGTAGGTAAATTTGTTACCCAGTAAATAGTTGTCCACACACTCACACACACACACTAAAAAAATGAACAAAAAACATATACTCATGTGGTGTCCAACTACTAGCGTTCTGTTATGCACCTGTCCTAAAGTTCTAACTCTGGTTAAACAATCTTTTTTTTTTTATTAAAAAAAACTGATCCTTTTTGTTTTTGTTTGTGTACGTTAAAAGTAACCAATTAAAACTTGATCAGTTAAACAGAAGCGCAGTGTAAACCCAGCCTAATAAGTTGTGACAGTTGGCCCACAGCAGCACAGATGGATGGCAAGGGACAATGTTTTTCCAGTAGAACCACTTGTGTATACCAGAGCCCGTAACCTGGGTGTAAGCACTGCTAAGGTAAGTCAAGCTATATGTTCATTTGTAACTGCTTTCACTTGTTCTAAACCATCCCTTACATACTACTACCAGGGGACAATTAGTTGTGGGTGTTCAATTTTCAATTTTACAATCATATTCCAAAGGGCATACTTTAAAGGGGAACTATCAGCAGGTTAGACAAATGCATGGGGCGCAGAGGAGAAGGTATGTCTCTTACCTTCCTCCTCAGTACCATTCCTGTTAGCAGTGTAATTCTCGGTTTGGAGCACCATTAGGAGCACTGTCCCGCCCCAAGAGTGCCAATCCGTCCACTTACTCTATTGATTATCATTAGGGGGAGCAATGCTCCGGACCGAGGATTATACTACTAACAGCACAAGACCGGCGTCGAGGAACAAGGTAAGAGACATAGCATCCTCTTCTGTGCCCCATGCGCTATAGGTTAGATTTGTCTAAACTGCCAATAGTTCCCCTTTAACAAGACATCTGTATTTTTCTTTACAAGTATTTATCATATACAGTTAGGCTGAGAGCAGAATCGTATACAGTATAAGGTACAATCACAGAAGTACTGCAGTTCAAACTTCTAAATTCCAGTTCAAGTTGAAAATAATGGGAAAGGGATGTATGGAAATAGAAAGATCTGTGGCAAGAAAACTGAGTTTTTGCTGCTCTTCCTCCTGTAATGGTGGTCCCTATAGGATTATACTAAACATACAACAATCCCTGTTATATAATTTGCTCTAACCTATGATACGGTGATATAAAATGTGTAATATTCATGCGGATTGCAGTGTTCTAGAGACGTAAACTTAATTTTTGCAAACTGTTTCCAGGGAAATGGAGTCTTGTAGATTTTTATTTTTTTATAAAAAATAATTGGGTGTTTATAGAATGGATGCTGTCTCTAAATCAGTATTTCCATGCATTTTAAGCAGTTGTAAATTCAATTTATGCTTTCTATGGAAGGTTCAGAAGTTCACATGAACTAATAACCACCCATTAGATCTCTTCCAGACGCTATTATTCCAGATTTACCTATTTAATTCCAAAGCTAAGCATTTTTTTCTGAAAACACACAGATTTAAAACACAAAGTTAACCATTTCCTGCACTTTATTGCCCAATTCTGAAGTAAACATACAGAGTTAGGCTATGTTTGCACTGTTAGTGCTGCAGGCTGAGGGAATCCCGGCCGGTGTATATACACATAGTTTCCCCCCAGTCCAGGGTCCCTAGCGGCGCCGTAGAAAACTGACATGTCAGTTTTCTGCCGCCACTATTCACTGAATAACGGCTGCAGGAAACCCTGTAAGTGCACACAGTGGAGCGAGAGGCTCTGGCCGCTCCCCCCATTGTGTGCTGTGGGGAGTTCTGATGCGGGTGTGCACGGATGCGCCTGCATCAGAACTCTGCAGCACTAAAGATAATCCAGCCGGTACTGCAGTACAAGCCAGGATGATCTTTTCTGAGACCGGCCGTTCCATGACCCGGCTGGGTCACGGAACGGCCAATCTCATACTACATGTGAACATAGCGTTAGGGCTTAGTACATGGTACAACCATGTGCATGGAACCTCTATGTGCCTATGCACTTGCAGACACTTTGGCTCCATGACTTTAATGGTGATGTATGAATTGATAATGGGGTTAAGAGTAAAGGCCCTATTACTCGAGACGATTATTGGCCATATTCGGCCGATATTGGATATCGATAATAGAAGGCAGCGATCAGCCAACATGTTGAAAGACAAACAACTGATAAATCAGCGATCTGCTGCTGTTGCTCCATAGAACAAGAGCGGCGGCAGCAGACCGCCGCCATCTGCTATGGACTGCCCGGATAATCAAGCAATCACCCGGGCTGACAGCACTCGTTTGCTCCTCTCCATCACCTGGTGTAATAGGGGCTTAACAGAGGCTGGCTATTGCTTTTTTTTAAATCTATTTCAATAAAAACTCGTAAACTGGTTGTAATAGGGAAGGAATCAGCTCAAATTTTTTGGAAGTAGGCATCCTGAGCAAGAGAGCACCTTGTAGCAATATTGAATTGTATAATGGGGGCGCCTATCTCCCCTCTGCTATGTTCCATCCATTCTTCTTAACTAAAGCTGGCTCCTGTTGGGATTCAATGAAGTTCTGTCCAAATTTGTGGGGTAGACACAGTTTAAAGGGGTTGTTCACCAAATATTTTTTTCTTTCAAATCATCTGGTGTCAGAATGTGCCAGAAATTTGTAATTTATTTCTATTAAAAAAGCCTCAAGTGGTTTATTCTCTCCGGTCTGACACAGTGTCAGGAACTGTCCAGAGCAGCAGCAAATCCCCATAGAAAACCTCTCCTGCTCTCCACCTCCGGTTTCCATACACCCAGATGTATTGAAAGATGGGTGAAGGAAAGAGAATTGGTCTTGTGGTTAAGTATAAATACAATGGCCACTGAGAAAAGCAACATTTCCCTGTACAAAATGGGAGGCACACAAATGTATGATAAGGGTCCCTAGCTGGCCAAGATGCTAAGAAGGTATAGTTTGGATATAATATTAAGACCTGAGATTAGGCATAGGGCCTATTCATTGGAAGCAATGGATGATGATTTGGCATTTAATCAACCAAAATAGATTTCTGGCAACTCCAGTTATAATATCTGCAAGTGTGCAAGCCTGGTCAAAGAGATTTTGGAAATCAGCTTGAGGAGCCAGAAAATGTTTGGTACAACCTTTAAAGGGGGTGACCAGTGAAAATCTTTTTCTTTCAAGTCAACTGGTGTCAGAAAGTTATAAAGATTCGTAATTTACTTTTATAAAAAGTACTTATTTTGCAAAAAAAAACACTGCAGAGACACCATCACGTGTCTCGACGTCAGTGAGCTAGCCAGACCTTCCTCCAAGAAGGAACAACAAAGCCAAGGAATGTCTCCAATCAAGGAAACCACCCAAGCAAGGTATCCATCCACAGACAGCTGTTTCGGGGTGTTTGCCCCTCATCAGTGCGGAGTAGGTTTCTGGCTAGTGGGAGCAATGCCTAGTAAGTGCATGCAAAAGGATGCTGGTTGACCTCAGGGAGATCAACCAAAACACAGCAGGACAACCCCTTTTAATGAAGGACTTGGTGGGACATGCTGTGGTAGAGGGGGTCCTTACAAACATAGGTTTTGACAACAGTTGTCAGTCATGATGTGGACAACCTGACCTAAGGTGGTTGCATCCTGATGCTATTGTCCCCGGGTCCCTAGCTGTTTCTTGGTCTGAGCGAGCACCCGAGTTGTAATGTGTGAGGTCCTCTCAGCTAGTCAGTGGCCGCACTGGGGTCCCGCCTCAGCTGTTGACTGGCTGAGCGGACCTCACATGTCCTGACCTGGGTTTCCTGGTCAGACCAGGAAGCGGCTGGGGACTAGAACAGCGGTACGCGGCCACCAGCACTGCAGAGGAGAAGGTAAGGACATGCTATTTCTTTTATCTTTCCCCACCCCAGCACTTGCTAAAAAATTGGTCTGATCTGTCTTCTCCTTTAAAGGGACTGTAACCATTAAGTTTAAGAAAAAACAACAAGCTGTGTACTTCTTCTAGAGACCAGCACTATTATGCTTGTGTACCATTTGAAGTGACAGTATCCCACAAGTGTGTTTATCCCTTCACATAACATAATAATAGTTTCCTATTTTGTACCAAGACGTATCTGAAACCTTACTGTGGGACAGAACATACCTGCCATAAAGCAAATTTCCATTGGTGCTGGTCAGATCAGGTGGATTTCCCTACAGCAAAAAGAGAAAGAATATTAAATATTAAAGAGATTAATTTAAAGGGGTTATCCAATTTTAAAAAAAATTCTTTCAAATCAATTGGTTTTCAGAAAGCTGTATAGATCTGTAGTTTATTTT
Organism: Dendropsophus ebraccatus; assembly: GCF_027789765.1. Classification (NCBI taxonomy): domain Eukaryota; kingdom Metazoa; phylum Chordata; class Amphibia; order Anura; family Hylidae; genus Dendropsophus; species Dendropsophus ebraccatus. The sequence continues at coordinate 139,424,414 of NC_091460.1, read as the reverse complement.
TTTTTAACAATCTCAAGTCTTCCCATACTTATCAGCTGCTGTATGTCCTGCAGGAAATGTTTTCTTTTCAGTTTGACACAATGCTCTCTGCTGACATCTGTATCTGCCACCTGTCCACAGCAGGAGAGGTTTTCCATGGGGATTTGCTACTGCTCTGGACAGTTCCTGACATTGACAGAGGTGGCAACAGAGAGCACTGTGTCAGACTGGAGAGAATACACCACTTCCTGCAGGACATTCAGCAGCTGATAAGTACTGGAAGTTGTGGGATTTTAAATAGAAGTAAATTACAAATCTATATTACTTTCTGGATTTGATTTTTTGCTGCAGTACCCCTTTAACTATCTTAAATTGCAAAATAAATAAATAAATAATAAAATGTGTGTGTGTGTATATATATATATATATATATATATATATATATATTACCTTCAAGAAATCTGTGATTATAGTTACATGAGAGAGTGCTTACCTTACAGCATGGCTGCTATCCAAAAGGCCTTCAATAATAATATATAGAAAAATATATTTTGTTTATATATAGTATATGATATTGTCGAGAAATTACTAATGCAACAATCAATGGAAAGAAGATCGTATGACAATAGATAAATGTCCTAGATAACAGCCACAGAAACCGATTGTATTACTAACCGGGGAAAATATTCTATAAACCGTCTGGCAAATCCAATGCATTTACAAGAGAATAGCGACTGTCAACCTGGAAGAGTTTAAAGTCCGTAAAATAACCAGAGTACAAGTTCAAAGAGGCAACTCCAAAAGATACAGCTAATGTGCCATTAAGGCTCAATCAATCCATCTGTGAATTATTTAGTCCTGGTAATTGATTTCGGTTGAATACCTGGGTTGGACGGTGTATGGAGTTCCCAGAATTTACATGAAGACCTGCTTCCATGATTAGCTGCTGTGGATACATGTTCATGCAGCTGATTCCCATTCCTGACAAAGAACATTTTTCCTAGCACTCACGTGATATATACAGTAGTCATGGCTCCTGTATATACTGAGCTTGCAAAAAAAGTTCCCATTGGGCTTTACATAATTCCAAGAACGTTTGAAGGGCACACATTGCGCAGTGCTGTCAAAAAACATATACGTACACACACACATCTATAATCACCTGCAACCCAGGGGTAATACAGCTCCATGTGATAAAGTACTGAAGCACATTAACTATGACCATCTACACTATGTGGGGTTAAGAACTATAATATTCCTATCTCCCACACAATAGATTCAGCAGAAAAACTGGTAGTAATAATAATATACTTTTATCCTCATTCCTTCTAGGAATGAGTTGGTGAATTCAAAAGTAAATCCTTATTACTATAATGAAGGTATAATACAATAGAAGGGGAGTTATTAATGTATTTACACCAGTTCTGAAGCTGAAAGCCATACTTGTAAAACTGCACCATTTTTTTCTAACACATACAGATGTGTTAAAGGGTTATTCCACCTTAAATGAGGGCAGCATAAACTCGTAACAGAAATGCTGAACAGATTGGTGTATACCATAGTTCAGCCGTTCTTCTAAGGTGCAGGAGAATAGGATTCTTGCCACCCCCCCTCCTCCCACCCACTAGCTGCTGATGGACAGGTGACTGCCTATATACAGCATGGATATGTAACTGCCAATCAGCAGCTGGTGGGCGGAGTTTACAGCATCTCATGAATATCCAGGAATACTGGGCTCATGCACATAATGGAGAGGACAACTTATTGTCCATGTTATTCAGGAGGAGATCTTTGGATCAGCTGCACAGAACAATGTAAGTGATACATCATTCTGTTCAGATTCTCTGTCACTACTTTATGTTACCTTGACATAGGACACCATAAACCTACTGACAGAGTCTCTTTAAAGGACAACTCCGGCGGGACCCACCCCCCCAAAAAAAAAACACAGACACACACAGACACCATACTCACCATCCCTCCGGTGACGATCGCCACTCCATTCGCCCGCTGTCCGCCTCACCGTGACCGCCGTCCGCCGTCCAGCGATGTCTCTGACTTCCGGGTCCTGGGGATGGAAAAGGCTGCCAGTGCGCTTGCGCACCGGCAGCCTTTTCATTGGCTGGAGCGCATCACATGGCTTCCAGCAACCTCAGCCAATCAGGGCTGAGCAAGAAGGAAGCCATGTGATGCGCTCCAGCCAATGAAAAGGCTGCTGGTGCGCATGTGCACCAGCAGCCTTTTCCATCCCATTCACTCTCTATGAAGACGCCGAGGAGGAAGAAGACCCGGACCGCCCCCCAGCTCTGACGTATAGGGCAGAGAGAAGAGAAGCTCTTCCTATCATTCTCAAAGCGCAGATTAATTCACAGCCTGTAATCTATTAACATATCTGACCTATGAGTGGGTATATCGATACAAGGTTTGAATGGTATACTTTCCAAAGTTTTGTTCTAATTACCATGGCAAAAACACAAACTTTAGTAACTATAGGTCCTATTACACAGAGAGATTATCAGCCAAATCAGGTAATTAAAGGGGTACCCCCGTGAAAATCTTTTTCTTTCAAATCAACTGATTTCAGAAAGTAAAAAAAAAATTCCAGTCTTCTAGTACTTATCAGCTGCTGTATGTCCTGCAGGAAGTAGTGCACTCTTTCCAGTCTGACACAGTGGTCTCTGCTGCCACCTCTGTCCATGTCAGGAACTGTCCAGAGCAGCAGTAAATCCCCATAGAAACCTCTCCTGCTCTGGACAGTTCCTGACATGGACAGAGGTGGCAGCAGAGAGCACTGTGTCAGACTGTAAGAATACACCACTTCCTGCAGGACATACGGCAGTACTGGAAGACTTGAGATTTTTAAATAGAAGTAAATTACAAATCTCTATAACCTTCAGAAACCAGTTGATTTGAGACAAAAAGAGTAAGATGGCAAGACTTTAAGATTGGTCGTGTGCTTTGAACGCTTGTATGCAAAGATTAGTTGGCGAAAAACATTGCATTAGGACTTCTTCCCAGCGCATACAGTATGCCTCACTGAATTTATCTCTGCATCATTGATGAATAGCACTTGCTGTGATTGTTATTTGTTTTAATCTGAAGATACAAATCATAAGTTCTTTCCTCGCAGAACGGATAATATCCAGACTTAGGTTAGGAAAAAAAAAAGGAAAGGCGCTAATAGTATCTGATATAATAGCAGTTTAAAGAACTATCTGTTCCTTGTGCATCTCTGGTGGGATCACATAAAAATTCCATCTATCTTTAGTATCTTTAAGATGATAAAAGTGCTATGAAGTTGTGGTTTGTTTTGGAGGAGATCACTGTTTGTTCTCTACCGCTCTGCAGGTTCCAGATGGGGACTTCTCTACCAAGCAATAAAATTGTACAAGAAGTGATGTATTTTACAGCAGTGGCTGCACGGAGCTTAGTACTGAAGTTAAGTAACGTTGTATACAAGTTCACTATTTCCTTTACAATCTGTCCACATCATGCTTCAAAGAACATCCTGCCGTTTCAGCTTTCAATATTATTGACTGAAAGTACTTCTGCTTTGGGAAAATCTCTAGAGAACAGGAATAAAGGAAAGTATAGTTTGGAGGGAGACATAGATGTGGGATAGATAGAATCGTAGAAATGAGGTAGAAAAATATTTTTGATAGATAGATAGATAGATAGATAGGAGAGAGATAGACCGATAGATATGAGAGAGATAGATAATAGATAGATAGATAGATAATAGATAGATAGATAGATATGAGAGAGATAGATAGATAGATATGAGAGAGATAGATAGATAGATAGATATGAGAGAGATAGATAGATAGGAGATAGATAGAAGATAGATAGATAGGAGATAGATAGATAGAGAGATAGATAATAGATAGATAGATAGATAGATAGATAGATAGATAGATATGAGAGAGATAGATAGATAGATAGATAGATAGATAGATAGATAGATAGATATGAGAGAGATAGATAGATAGGAGATAGATAGAAGATAGATAGATAGGAGATAGATAGATAGATAGATAGATAGATAGATAGATAGATAGATAGATAGATAGATATGAGAGAGAGATAGATAGAAAGATAGATAGATAGATAGATATGAGAGAGATAGATAGAAAGATAGATAGATAGATAGATAGATAGATAGATAGATAGATATGAGAGAGATAGATAGATAGATAGATATGAGAGAGATAGATAGATAGATAGATATGAGAGAGATAGATAGATAGGAGATAGATAGAAGATAGATAGATAGGAGATAGATAGATAGATAGAGAGATAGATAATAGATAGATAGATAGATAGATAGATATGAGAGAGATAGATAGATAGATAGATAGATAGATATGAGAGAGATAGATAGATAAATAGATATGAGAGAGATAGATAGATAGATAGATAGATAGATAGGAGATAGATAGAAGATAGATAGATAGGAGATAGATAGATAGATAGATAGATAGATAGATATGAGAGAGAGATAGATAGAAAGATAGATAGATAGATAGATAGATATGAGAGAGATAGATAGATAGATAGATAGATAGATAGATAGATAGATAGATAGGAGATAGATAGATAGATAGGAGATAGATAGATAGATAGATAGATAGATAGATAGATAGATAGGAGATAGATAGGAGATAGATAGATAGATAGATAGATATGAGAGAGATAGATAATAGATAGATAGATAGATAGATAGATTCCAAGTGATATATCTAAAAGTCCCAAAAAAATGGGTAATGGCTCTCCGATGGTGGACAAAATTCAGGTGATTTATTTTAGCTCATAGGAACAAAAATAGCAATGTTTCAGTGCCACAATAAGCACCATTCTCAAGCTATGAACACACCCCTGCGAGGGTATTTATACACACATGCATAATTACAATTCATCAAGTATTTAGTGCAAAACATTAACCTAATCACAGCAAAATCGTGTACAGAATCCATGCCAGGTAGGGGGATCCTGTCCCGAACGTGAATATATATAGTTTAGTTCCGTGTATTAAACTTATAGGGGGACATTTTTCATGCAAAAAATGCATATTTTTTGTCGGAAAATTGCCAGATGCAAATAAATTTATTCGCAAATGGTCATTTTGTGAATAAATATTTGCATCTGGCCATTTTCCACCCGGTATGCCAGGGGGGCGGGGAGGGGATGTGGAAGGGGCGGAACGGGGGGGGGGGCGCGGACTCAGGGTCCACTTAATTCATCATTTTTTTTGCACAAAAAATAGTCAGGAAACCTACAGCTCTGAGCTGGCGTAGGTTTCCTGGCGCGTGCACCTGTGCGCACAGTATTTATGTAGAGGCAGTGTCCCCATATTATATTTACAAAATATTATAGCTGATTGTAGAACACGTGACAGCTGTTTCACGCGGTAGTCCCGCTTCTACTACCGCGTGAAACAGCTTTCACGTGTTCTGCAATCAGCTAGGATACTGGTGTTCTCGCACACTGCAGCCACCTGCGTGAAGATTTTAAAGTTTCAGAAATAAAGATATCTTTTTAATGGTGTGAGCACCCCATACCCAAGGCAAATTTTCTATTTTGCTATAACTCTAATATCAATGCCTTTTCAGTAGATGCCGATCACTGTTCCTCATTCACATAATCATTGTATGTACTGTTCTTGAGGAAAAGCTTGAGACTTGTAAACCAAGCTTGTATTACCAAGTAACATACAGTAGAAACAGAGATTGTCGACAGACAAAGACCACCTGCTCCATCTATCCTGTCCTCTTAGCGTTATCCTTTTTATTATCTTAGGATAGATATATGTGTATCCCAGGCAGGTTTACATTCAGTTTTTGTAGATTTACCAACCACGTTTGCTGGAAAATTGTTGCCTTTTCCATGGTAAATGTGCTCCAATGTACTTATCTTATATGTAAATTATTTTTACTAAAATAATTTGAAATCTACAGGCAGAAACGGTTACATTTCTGATCAAAAAGTGAGATGTTATAGTTTATAAGCTATTTTGCTAATATTTAACATAGTAACACAGTTAAAGGAGAAGTCCAACAGGGCCACAAATGTTCACTTTGCGCAGGATGTGGGGGGGGGGGAGGCATAAAAAGAACTTATATTTAATGCTTCCCATGGCCGCGCTGCACCGTGGGCCGCTCCAGGGGCCCCCGCCGACACTCTCCAGCTCTCCCCTTTTCCATGTCACGACCTGGTTGATGGATGCCCTACTCAGCCAGTCAGTGACTGGGGCGGGACCTCAGTACAGTCACTGATTGGTTGATGGGGCATCCATCAGCTGGGTCCGGCATTTCCCCCAAGTCGTCACGTCATCAGAACTCGGGGGAAAATGCCCTCTGGCAGGGTTTCCGGGCCTTATGGCACAGAGATTCATGGGGAGATTTAAGTACTTGCTTCTTATGATGTTCCCCCTTGCCCCTGCTGAATTGTGACGTAAAAAAAAACCCGCTGGACTTCTCCTTTAATATGGTTGAAAGAAGACGAGAGTCCATCAAGTTCGACCTATAGTATAACCCTACTGTGTTGATCCAGAGGAAGGCAAAAACCCTTATTTGGCAGATGCTAATTGCCCCATCACAGGGAGAAAATTCCTTCCTGACTCCAAAATGGCAATGGGAATAATCCCTGGATCAGCGTATCACCAGAAATCTAGTACTTATACTTTGTAATATTATATTTTTCGAGAAAAGGTTCCAGACCTCCCTTGAACTTATTTAATGAATCAGCCATGACAACAATTGGCAGAGAGTTCCATAGTCTCACTGCTTTTACTGTAAAGAATCCCCATCTCTGCTGGTGGTGAAATCTTCTTTTCTCTAGAAGTAACAGTGCTCCCGGACGAAGATTAAGGTGACTAACAGAGCGGAACTGGTGCCAAGAAGGAAGGTAAGACACATACCTTCCTCCTAAACATCCCTGGCACTATAGGAGGCTATCCGCAGGTTAGATTTGTCTAACCTGCCAATAGTTCCCCTTTAACTTGATGTTCAAATTTTCTAAGACATTTACCTCTTTCCTAATTTATTATATTTACTTACCAATGAGGTCCCTTGCTATGTCGCTACTATTCTAACAGTGTAATTTCTATCTAAATGGGTAAAATAACCTCTGACTGAGGTTTACAGTTTACCTTAAATTATTTTCTGGAACTGTAATTTGCTAGAAGTTAAGATTAATCTGCCTTCTGTCTATCATCCCACAACTGAATGAATCAGCCGGGAGAGTATATCAAATCAACAACCAAAACATTCTACCTTTCTCTCAATTTTGAATCGACTAAACAACTTTTAACGCTGGCGAATTTGCATAGCACAATACTCGGCGTTTGCCGATATGGTTCCTTTTTATTCAAATGATGAGTCCATCATTGACCTTGTAATGCTATTTTCACAATCTATGAGATTCAAGGAGCCACTGACGGAGTTGAACAGACACATTGATCTGGCTTCATTGATCTAGCATGTGGAGAAAAAAAGGAAACCTCAAGCATATGCACTCAACTCACTAGGCCACATTTCAAGGTGAGCCATGACGCCTGGTTGTTTGGCATAACAGGAAAGTCATTCAAAGTTGTGACATTTTAGCAATCTATATGAAGCAATCTTGTACATCTGACTTAATATTCTTTCATTGACACTATTTCTAGTAATGAACCTGGCATATAATGTTTGGTGTGGAAAAAAAAAAAAAAAAAAATCTAACGTTACACATTTTTAGTTACATTTCCTCCTATTATAATATACTAGTATAATAATTTTTATTTTTTTAAGAAAATAAATCCGGACATAGCCATTATACATGGAAAAATGATTTATCTTTTTTTTAATTTACCAAGCTTAAAGCATACCTTGGTATGGAGACGTCAAAAGAGATAGAAAAAGTTTTTATTGGCCTAAGTCCAAGGTCTTTATTGGCAGACATTATTCAATCAGAACGATGAGCGCTTAAAGGGAATGTGTGACCTAAATTTTCTTTTACTGATTAGAGTCAGATACTAACAATTGTTCTTTTATTCTGATCTGTTTCTATTTTCTAGCTTTTTTTTTTTCCACTATTTATACATTGTTATGGGGGCTGCCATGTTGCCTGAGCTGTTTTTAACAGCATTTATCAACATGCTTTACAGCAACACTTACGGACATAGATGACAATATACAGACACTGTCCCCTTGAGATGAATGTGAAACATTACTAAGCGCGCTCTGTGACTTTTGAAAAGCTGCTATTGTCTCCTCTATCTACTGGTGTAACAAGTTGTTGCAATGCTGATCAGATCACTTTAAGAGTGCCTTCACACACACCGGATCCGCAGCGAAATTCACTGTGGATCCAGTGTCAGTGCATCCCTTTGAGAATACATACATATCCCCTGTTAATCCCGCTGCATGTATGCAGGGCCGGCCTTTGGGGTGTGCGACCTGTGCGCTTGCACAGGGCGCATCACTCCCGGCCAGCTGGGGGGCGTTCAGGCAGAGCGCTCCCCTAGCTGTCCGCACGGCGCCCTCCTCCAGTGCCTGTTCCTCCCGGGCTCCCCTCTGCCTTCTCATGGGCGCCGTGTACTGTCCTATCAATCTTGTGACCGCAAGCAGAGCAGTGCTTGCGGTCACAAGACTGATCAAACAGTACGCCTACAGCTGACGCGCTCCCTGGGGATTCCCCAGCAGAGCACGCATCAGTGACCTCAGCGTCAGCCAGCGTCCTTGTACTTCCGGCACAGGCGCACGCTGAGGTCACTGGTGTGTGCGGTGCCGGGGACATGCCCAGAGAGCGCGCATCGGCCGGGGGCGATGCAGAAGACGAGAGCCGCGGCGTGGGAGCGAGATGTTAGGTGAGTTATGTGTTTTTGTTTTTTCAATCTGCACAAAGGAGGCAGACAACATAAAGGGGCAATGTATATGGGGCAGACAACATAAAGGGGCAATCTATATGGAAGCAGACAACATAAAGGGGCAATCTATATGGGGCAGACAACATAAAGGGGCAATCTATATGGGGCAGACAACATAAAGGGGCAATCTATATGGAAGCAGACAACATAAAGGGGCAATCTATATGGGGCAGACAACATAAAGGGGCAATCTATATGGGGCAGACAACATAAAGGGGCAATCTATATGGGGCAGACAACATAAAGGGGCAATCTATATGGGGCAGACAACATAAAGGGGCAATGTATATGGGGCAGACAACATAAAGGGGCAATCTATAAGGGGGCAGACAACATAAGGGGGCAATCTATAAAGGGGAAGACAACATAAGGGGGCAATCTATAAAGGGGCAGACAACATAAAGGGGCAATCTATAAGGGGGAGACAACATAAGGGGGCAATCTATAAGGGGGGAGACAACATAAGGGGGCAATCTATAAGGGGGGAGACAACATAAGGGGGCAATCTATAAGGGGGGAGACAACATAAGGGGGCAATCTATAAGGGGGGAGACAACATAAGGGGGCAATCTATAAAGGGGAAGACAACATAAGGGGGCAATCTATAAAGGGGCAGACAACATAAAGGGGCAATCTATAAGGGGGAGACAACATAAGGGGGCAATCTATAAGGGGGGAGACAACATAAGGGGGCAATCTATAAGGGGGGAGACAACATAAGGGGGCAATCTATAAGGGGGGAGACAACATAAGGGGGCAATCTATAAGGGGGGAGACAACATAAAGGGGCAATCTATAAGGGGGGAGACAACATAAGGGGGCAATCTATAAAGGGGCAGACAACATAAAGGGGCAATCTATAAGGGAACAGACAACAAAGGGGCAATCTATAAGGGGGGGGACAACATAAGGGGGAGACAACATAATGGGGCAATCTATAAGGGAGACAACATAAGGGGGATGGACAACACAGGGGGGCCATCTACAAGGGAATGGACAACACGGGTGCCATTTATAAGGGGGTCAACACGGGGGCTATCTGTAAGGGGGACTACAAAGAGGGGGCCATCTATAAGGGAGGGCTACAAAGAGGGGGCCATCTATAAGGGAGGGCTACAAAGAGGGGTACCATATACTATAGGGGGGACTACACAGAGGGGGGTTCTCAAGGAGATGCACATGGGGTCATATATAGGGAAGACTGAACAAGGGGCCATCTATAAGGAGGCTGAATAGAGGGGGGGCCATATACTAGAGGGGGATCACATAGTGTCAGCCTACTCACTAAATGAGGGTGTAAAGGGGCCGATACAGATGTGCAGTGTGTAGAGAGATGAGGATGGTGCCAGAGTGAGGAGCCTAATATATTTGTCTAGCAGATTCTGTGGATTCGTGGCACGGAGAATGGCCCAGGGCAGAAGAAGAAGAAAATTAAAGGGGAACAACTCTGATCAGAGAAGACGTCCCCTGTGAGTCACTTGATATAACTGCACTCTAATGTATATGGTGTACAGAACCTGTGTAGAGCTGTGTCCACCTCTATATGACTGGATGAGGTGATAGTGATCTATGTACAGTGGATTATTCAGTAGTGGCGGTAGTGTTAGTCAGTATGCGGTGGTATTAGTCAGTATGTGGTGGTGTTAATCAGTATGTGGTGGTAATATGGATTTAGTATACCGGATTGGGTCAGCAACAATATAGTGGTGATGGTGATGGTAGTGGTTGTGGTGTGGTGGTATTATTTCCCCCTTGTATACTAGTATTATTGGTAATATTGGTCTCAGTATACAGGATTTGGGCAGTAACAGTATAGCAGTAATATGTATGGTGATAATATTTCCTTCTTTATACTGGTATTATTGTTAATACTGGATATATATACCCCCCCCCCCTAATAGCATCGCTTGTTCGAGGAGGGGGCCCAGTCATCAGCTGTTGCATTATCCACAACCAGCTGTCAGCTAGATGTATGTAAGTGCAAGTATATGTATATAGATAATGTATTTTCAATGTATAGGTGTGCATGTGTGTGTACTGGAGGTTTATATATGCATAATGTGTGTTTAAATATGTGTGACATTGTATATGTGTGTACTATATAATGTGTATGGGGGGTGTACTGTTATATAATGTGTTTGTAGTGTGTGTTCTGTTATATAATGTATTTTCAATGTGTAGGTGTGCTTGTGTGTGTACTGGATACTACTTCCCCCTCCAGCCATACACACAACTACTACATGGCTGGGAGAAGTAGTAGTTGTGTGTATGGATGGAGAGGGAAGTAGTAGTTGTGTGTATGGCTGGAGGGGGAAGTACTAGTTGTGTGTATGGCTGGAGGGGGAAGTTGTGTGTGACTGGGTGAGTAGTAGTTGTGTGTATGGCTGGGGGAGATAGTAGTATTTGTGTGTATGGCTGGGGGAGATAGTAGTAGTTGTGTGTATGGCTGGTGGGGGTAGTATTTGTGTGTATGGTTGGTGGGGGTAGTAGTTGTGTGTATGGATAGATAAGTAGTAGTTGTGTGTATGGCTGGAGGGGGTAGTAGTTGTGTGTATGGCTCGGGTGATAGGTGTTGGATGTCGTCTGGAGGAGTGGGAAGCTGTAGGAGCTTTATGTCACCTTGAGGAGGTCTCAGCAGATCCCCTGGGGGGGGGCGCGAAAAAAGTTTCGCACAGGGCGCCATCTACCTTAAGGCCGGCCCTGCATGTATGTAAGATAACCCCCCACCCGCAGCCGGAGCATACATCACCTACTCCCAGCTCCAGCTTGCTTCAGGGGTTCCCGGAAGGACGTCCCGCTCAGCCAATCAGTGCGCTGCCCCGCTGCAGCCACTGATTGGCTGAGCGGGGTGTCCTGCCGAGAACCCACGAAGCAAGCCGAAGTGGGGAGGAGGTGATGCATGCTCCGGCTGCCGGGGAGCTAACTTACATACATGCAGTGGGATGTTAATCTTAAATGTATTTTCATAGGGATGAATGGCACTGGATCCACGTTAAATCCACGGCAGATGCAGTATGTGTAAGGGCACCCTAAAGCTGTCTAGTCTTATCACAGGAAGTCTCAGCTTGGTTTTAGCCCCAGTGGTGAAAATGAAAACTGCAAGATCTCAGGATTATTTTATAATAGAGATAAAACATGGAAAATTTGAAAAAATGGCACTAAAAACTCTTTAAAAACTTGTTTAACATAAAAAACATTATTTAAAGCGAATGTACCATTAATACATTTGCTCTAAATTTTATCACATGGATAGAACGGCGCCAGCACGGGTAAGCCGGTGCCATGGTCCTTTTTTTAAATTGTGGCGTGGTACCTGCATACGACGTCGTTATATTCCCGGGCACTGGCCAGGGCTGAAGCACTGGAGGCGGGCCAACCTGCCCCCAGTGGGAGGAAACCCCCGCCCCTCTGTGATGCGGCTCCATTGATTCTATCCATGTGAAAAACATAAAGCGAATGTACTGCTAGTACATTTGCTTTAAACAATAAGTCATTTATTTGCATTCCCCTTAATGCGTCCTCTCCTGGCTCTGTGTCGTGTGATCTGAATAGACTCCCATTGCAAGTCTATGGGGCCCTCCAAATGTTATGGACACAGAAAGGGGAGAGTAGCAGGCGGTAGAGTTGCTGAGAACTGTAGTAAATGTAGTTCACAATATAACAATATAGGGGAGAGAGTCATATCGTGTCTGTACATTTAAGCAAGTAATTTACTGGCAATCACATGACCCAGCTGCAATAAAGAAGGTATTGATAATGCAGAGCTAGGATAGATGAAAAAAACCCATGTCTGTACAGTGAGTGAAGCTGTTACCGTCTCCTCTAACACAGCAGGAAGTCACAGCAGAATGTGAGGAGACAGTTCCTGCAGTCTCCTGGTGGAAATATAATACTTTTTTAACAATGCATCTGTCCTCTTCATCTGTTGCAATCAGGGTTTTCTGATATTATTTTACTACTATTTTTAACTTGCATGTTTTAATCTTTTTTTTTTTTTCTTTTTCTTTTTTTACATTTACAGTAAAATATATTATACATGATACAAGGTCCCTTTTTTTTTTTTTTTTTTTTTGAACTGTTTATTTTTCAGTTTTACATTTTTTTACAACCACAAGATAACATTTAACAACCTCAGTCCAGAAGTTCCATTGGAATCAGACATCTTTCAGCAAAATAATAACAGTTATCACATAACAGCATATTTGTGAGGTCCGTAAGAATAGACAACGCACCCACTCTGGGAACAGTAGGGCCCTACGTTCGCTTGTCTCTCTAGGATGGTTGCCTACAGGGTACCCAAGCGTGTAACCATACACCGCTATCAACTAGGAGCTATGGAGATTGCAGACTGTAACCTAAAGTTTATGTGACTAACTGAAGTTGAAACAACATCTAAACATCTTAACAGTAGGGAGAACCATGCAAACCTCGTGCCGTCATGTGTGTGGTATGAATCACATCCCAAGGGTCCCAGATCTGATTGAATTTATCCATTCTAGAGTTATTAAGGGCAGAAAGATATTCCATGCGCCTTATATCCGCTATTTTCCCTATGAGTTGCTCCCTAGAAGGGGGGTTGTAGATTTCCAATTGGCTGCCACTAGACACTTAGCTGCTGTAAGGATATGCAAAAGTAATTTGGCCGAGTGTTTTCTCATAGATTTAGGAGGTATGTTAAGTATATGGTGGCTGACCTCAAGGGGAAGGACAATAGTGAGAACCGAGCGAATAAGGTCTTGGACCATCTGCCAGTATCCCCTTAACCGTATGCAATCCCAAAATATATGGGGCAGAGTCCCTTCTTCTTGGGAGCAACGCCAGCAACGATCTGGGACCTGTGGGAAGATCCGATGCAGCAACTCTGGAGTATGGTACCAAAAAAGCAGTATTTTATATTGATTTTCTTTATAGGATATACATGACGAGGATTTTGCAGCCTTGGACCACACAATTTGCCAGACCTCTATGGGCAGTGACCTACCCAGATAGGATTCCCACTTAGACATATAACCATGTCGGGCAGAAGGGGAGTCCAAGGGAGGTGCCAGCATACTATATATGTCAGAAATCAGACCTCTACAGAGCCATTCAAAAGAGGTAGGCTTAGATACCGGTTCAGAACCATATATACTTTCTAGCCAACGGTCAATCACATCATAATACGGACGGGCCTGGGGCGGCAAAAAATACCTTTCTTGCAATTTGGCAAAGGGCAAAAGTTTCCTTTGGAATATATCCACCACGTCTGCTAGATGGAAAAGTTTTGCTCCTTGCCAGGGCCTAATCATAGGACCCACCATACTTTCAGGTATAGCAGGATTATAGAGGATGGGTATTAATGGGGTGCGAAATGATCGCAAGGGATACAGTGTGTTGGCTGTCCGCCAGATATCTGCAGTGAGTTTCATGGAGCCTAAAAGGGTGGGCCAGGTAGCTGTATCTGGTGGGGGACCAAATCAGGACTCACGGATGAACCGGTGCTATCCATAATTTTTCTATCTCGAACCACCTAGAAAAAGCCTGGAGGGCTGTCCAAGAAGGTATTCTTCGAAGGTGTACTGCTAGGTAGTATCGGAATAAGTACGGCACCCCCAGACCCCCTCTAGAAGTTTTAGACATCATAACTGAGGCTGATACTCTGTGTCATCCTTTGTTCCAAATGAACCGGAAGGGCAGTTTTAGGTACCGGGACTGTAAGGGTTTCCCATAGATATAGAATTTTTGGTAGTAGGGACATTTTAACTACTGTGATAAGGCCGATAAGAGAGAGAGGTAGTGAGGCCCATCTAGTGAGCAAAGAAGAGATTTCTTTAAACAGCGTAACAAAATTATGTTTATATAAAGTAACATATGTGGCAGTGATATTTGTGCCCAGGTAGCGGAGGGAAGTAGTTCTCCACATATAAGGATACGTCACCTTAAGATTCTCTACAACCACTGCCGGGAGATTAATCGTCAGGGCTTCTGTCTTTGTCTGGTTGATCCTGTATCCAGAGAGCTGCCCATATTCATCTAATAGTTTGTGGAGGTTCGGGAGGGAAATATGTGGATTTCTAAGGGTCAAAAGAATATCATCTGCAAAAAGAGACAATTTGAATTCCCTATCCCGAACCATAATACCATGAACATCCGGGCAAAGACGGATCCGAGCTGCCAGGGGTTCTATGCATAGTACAAAAAGCAGGGGTGACAGCGGGCATCCCTGCCGAGTCCCATTGCGAATTGCCAGTTTAGAGGAAACAGCATGAGGGAGGCGCACCATTGCTCCCGGGTTGGAATACAGGACTTGGATGGCTGTCAAAAAAGGACCACGTATGCCAAAAGCTTCCAGCGTGGCTTGGAGAAATGGCCAACTGAGCCTATCAAAGGCTTTCTCAGCATCCAGCCTGAGAAGAAGTGCCTCAGTTTTAGATCTGTTTACCACATCCACAAGGTCAATGGTGCGCCTCGTGTTGTCCCCTGCCTGACGCAGGGAGACAAACCCGACTTGATCTTTATGAATGAGACCCGGCAAGAGAACCCCCAGCTTATTTGCTAACAATTTAGTGAAGATTTTCAGGTCCGCATTTAAGAGCGATATAGGTCGATAGCTTCCGCAGTCGGAAGGATCTTTGCCCGATTTTGGAACCACTGTAATAAAAGATTCCAGCATGGTCTGTGGGACAGGAGAACCAGACAAAAAGGAATTATAAAGAGGCAGTAGGTGAGAGGATAGTTCCGAAATAAAAGACTTATAATAGAGGTACGTTAGACCATCAGGGCCTGGTGCTTTACCGTTAGGCAGTTCCTTCACCACTTCGAGTAGTTCCTCTGAGGAAATGGGGACATTAAGCTCATCCCATTCAGTCTCCGAGAGAGTCGGCAACATACAAGAATGTAAGTATTGCTGGAGGCATTCAGATCGGGCCTTAGGATCAGTATAGGTAGTATAGGTTAGCATAATAATCAGCAAACAATGCAGCTATGCAATCTGGTGCATAATGTAGACAACCCGTGGGATCTTTTATAGCCTGTGGAGAGTCCTGTACTTTAGCGTCCCTCAATTGGGATGCTAGTAACGTATGGGCTTTATTGGCTCGCTCATAATATTTATGTCTAGTGTAGACCAACATCTTATCCACCTGAAGTACCATTAGGTCTTTCAGTTGGGACCTAACAGCTATCAGTTGTCGCAAAATGGGGATGGAGGGACCTATCGCTAGTCTACGTTCAAGAGAGCGCATACGAGTGAGTAAATGCTGTTTCTGAAGATTTGCCTCTTTCTTCAGTTTTGAGGACAGAGAAATACAGTGTCCACGAAGAACCGACTTGTGGGCTTCCCACAGTACTGCCATCGAGGACACACTTCCCGTGTTCTCCGTGAAATAGTTACGTATGCATTGCGCCAGAGATTCCCTATGCTCTGGGACCTTAACCAAAAATTCATTGAGCCTCCAGTGACATCTCCTCCTGGGAGTATTTAGTGGTTTAAGGTCCAAGAGCACAGGGGAGTGGTCCGACCATGTAATACCAGAAATCTCTGAGGTATCCATCAGTCTCAGACCTATAACATTACTAAAGAAATAATCTATGCGTGTGTGAGTAGAATGAGGGTGGGAATAAAAGGAAAATACCTTCTCTGTGGGGTGGGATATCCTCCAAAGGTCAAAAAGATGATATTTGCGAATTAATTGCCGAAATCTCTGGGAGAGCTGAACAAGAGAGGGTTGTGGAAGTCCGGGTTTTACAGATAACCTATCTGAGTGCAGGGAAAAGGGTATATTAAAATCCCCGCCAATCAAAAGTATCGGTGAGGAAAGAGACTGCAGGGAGGTAGATATAGTAGAAAGCACTCGGGAAAGGAAGCGTATTTGTCCAGCATTTGGATAGTATACATTACACATGAGTATAGGTGTATCCTGGAGACTTCCAGCTAGGATCACATACCGTCCCGCTGGGTCCACTACTGAATGGGAAATGGTAATAGGAGAATTCTTAGCTATTAGAATAGCGACACCACCCCTTTTGTTGTCTAAGTATGCGGAATAGGCCGTGGGAAAGTGGAACTTAGCAAAATTAAAATTACCCGAGCTGTCATGGTGCGTCTCCTGTATGAAGGCTATGATAGGACTTTAATTCCCTCAATAGCAGCCTCCGCTTGCGGTTGGAGTTTAGCCCCTTCACGTTAACTGTCAGAAAACGCACCATGACCTCGGGTGAGGGGGGGGGGGGGGAAGACCAGCATGACCCTTCCAATGTCCGGTACCTTATACGTATCATCAGACCAGGATGTATCCATAGCCACTGAGTATCACGACACTTATGGCCGGTGCCATATTCACCATAGGCTGCAAGAAAGAAACCAGGACGGTTAATTAGGGTAGGTAGAGGGAGGAAGGAAGGGGAGGAGGGGGGAACCAGACAAACAAAACAAGTATAAAGACACATTGATACATCATCATCCAGCTGTATGTGAGATTCCGCTACCCCTCAACGGAAAACCCAGATACAGCTCCTGCCAGGGGAAACTCACAAACTTCTCAATCAGCTATGAGATAGAAGTGTAATATATAACGGATCCTCTCTAAATCCAAAGAGAGATGACTAACCGTAGCAGCTAGAGGGGAAGGGGTACCAATATCAGAGAGAACAAGGAAAATAAATGACTCTAATTGCGACGCCGGGGGAACGCCTGTATATATAAAGTAACAAAGCTTATAAACTTGGACAGATAGGGGGGGGGGACATATATAACCCAAAACTAAAATGGTGAGCCCAGAAGCATGACTATGAAAGATAGGAGCCCTCTTGATAAATAAGCCAGAGAGTTACAGTCCAGCTAGCTTAGAGGGCCCCATCAATTCCAGATCGGGATCTCCGATTCTTTGATACACGTTTTTTTTGCCGGGGGGATCCAGTAGGTGGAGTGCGCTTTCTTCTATTATGTGTTTTTGACCAGACCGGTGGTGGCGGTGGTGGAGGAGGGACCATTTCCCACGGCTGTAAATCAGGCTGTGCTAAGTCTAATTCCTCACAAAAAGACTGCAGGTCCCGTGCCGTGCGTAAAGTCACCGAGCGGCCATTTTTCCTTGCTGTTAGGCTAAAGGGATAGCCCCATCGGTACGGTATGTTAGAGTCTTTCAGGAGTTGGAGCAGAGGCCGTAGTAAACGTCTCTTTTGAAGGGTCACCCATGATAAATCCGGCATCAATTGTATCTGGGCATCATTAAATTCAAGTTCCTTAAGTTCTCTGGCCTTGAACATGATAGTCTCTTTAAGCATATAATCCGTGACACAGCATATAGCATCCCTTGGAAGGGAAGATCTGTCTTTAGGGCGCAACTCCCTGTGAGCCCGGTCCAGCTGGATTTCATGGTCAGGGGGCGCAGACAAGATCATATTGAACAAAGAATTGAAGGTCTTTCTCAGGTCCTCCTCGCCCTCAACCTCAGGGAGTCCCCGGATCCGTATATTATGTCGTCTGCCTCGGTTGTCGAGGTCTTCAAGATGGCGTTGATAATCACAAATTGCCTCATGTTGGGCTTCAACAGTAGATTGGAGGTCAGCCACATATGCTCTTGTAGAATCATGTTCCTCCTCAACAGCATCCACCCTTTGAGCAATGTGTTGTAGGTCTTGTCTAACTGTCGCAATTTCAGCACGACAGGCCTCACGAACTTCCTGTATGAGGGCTTTGAAATCCTCTTTGGTAGGCATATTTTGTAGGCATTGGTGCCATGATAAGTCTGCAAATGAAAAAGGTATGGTAGAATCCTCATAGTCTGATGCAGAAGATCTATTAGACCACCAAGAGTCCATGTGCTTATTTGTAGGTTTTGCGTGTTTAGCCATGTGGGGGCCGTCTTCAGGGTCATTAAGGAACCAGGTGGGGAGAGGGATCGCATGGGGTGGGTCACAGGTGTGTCTCTATGTGACCCTTGCTGTCGTTGAGGCAGTGGGGTGCTGTTGGCTCTTGTGACAGGTGGTGGGACAGAAGGGGGATATCTCCAGGGCTACATGGCCCGGTCTGCTTATCCTGCCGGTTTCCGGTGCCGCCCGGCTCCGTCATGTTGGAGCGGACTGCCGCCGAGTAGGACCGGTGTTCCGGAGGAGGGGGGTGCTCAATCCCAACCTCCACAGTCACTTTGGCTCCCTGCCCCTCTGACCTGTATACCGGTGACCCACCGCCGGAATGTGCAGGCGAAGAAGAGGACGTGTCGTCTGCCTGTAGCGGTGCCTGTCTCGCTGCCGGCGCCATCTTGGATTGCGCACCCGCTCCGTCTCCTGACAGGAATGCATCCAGCGGGCCCGTTCAGGCCGGGCCAACGGAGCTGGACCAAGTTCTGGAGGTCCTGGTTCCCTTCCCGGACATGGCTAGGTAAGTCTGGTGGGCTCAGCTGTCTGTCATCCCCCGAATACAGCCGTTCCCCCGGCGGAGCTCCTAAGCACACGACCGCTCACTCCGACATCCGGCTCCGCCCCTGCCGATACAAGATCCCTTTAAATTGTTCTACAACAAGCAGATTGCATACAAGTCATAAAACTTTATTTGCATAATTCTGCAATACAATTGTCTATACTGCTCCATTCTGTAAAGACCTATATACAAAGCAGCTGCTGAGCTTCCTCATAGGTCTCCTGATATGTCCTTATAGTGCACGTGGCGCTGGGAATGGTTTGGTGTACTAAGGGGGGGGAGACTACCCCACTCCACACTGGTCCACCTTGGCCGGCCATGGAAAATAACCTTCATCCTCAGCGCCTTGAGCGCTATAGGGACATATCAGCAGGTTAGATATTTTAAAGCGATTCTGTACCCACAATCTGTCCCCCCAAACCACTTGTACCTTTGGATAGCTGCTTTTAATCCAAGATCTGTCCTGGGGTCCTTTTGGCAGGTGATGCAGTTATTGTCCTAAAAAACAACTTTTAAACGTGCAGCTCAATGCCCAACAGCCGGGGCTTAGATTGTGTATGCATTAGGCTGAAACACCCTCTCTGTCCCTCCTCCCCGCCCTCCTCATCATTAGGAATGCTCCAGGCAGATTTTCTCCTATTTCCCACCTGTGTCAGCCCAGCACATGGGCTGGATCGTTAAGGCACCTGTGCAATGTTCAGACAGGAGAAAATGTTCCAGTGGCATTCCTAATTATGAAGAGGGTGGAGAGGAGGGACAGAGGGGTGGTACAAAGTTAGGGCACAGATATTCTAAGCCACGTCCGTTGGGCACGGGGTTGCAAGTTTCAAAGTTGTTTTTTAAGACAATAACTGCATCACCTGCCGAACAGACCCCAGGACAGATCTTGGATTAAAAGCTGCTATCTGAAGGTATAAGTTGTTTTGGGGGGCAGATTGTAGGTACAGAGTCGCTTTAAAGAGAACCTGTCACCCCCGGTGACAGGGTGACAGGCTCCCGACCACCCGTTAGAGCACCCTATACTCACCTTATCCCGCTGGGTCCCGCTTCTCGAGATGGTCGGGTCACGGAGATCTCAGCCGCTGCAGCCCGGCGCGCGCGCTGAGAGATCCAACAACCATAGAGAATGACAGGAGAGTCCAGCCCCCTTTAAGGACTGTGGAAATTATTTTTTTTTTTCTTCTGAAAGCCGTTTTAGGGGTTTGGTTTTTTTTTTTTGCAAAACTAAATTTACTTACAATAACCTTAATTTTACCATAAATTATTATTTCAAACTGGAAAATTGTTAAAAAGGTTTGAATTTTTTATTCCATTTTTTTTAGATTTGATGGGACCTTAAATATATAAATCTATCATTTGGTGTTTACTGCACTCGCAAACATTTATGTTTGCTTTTTACCCTTTTTATTTGAAAATTGGGATTTTTTTTACTGTGATTTGTGATTTGATTTTTTTTAAATCATGAGGTGAATTTATTCATATTTTTTAAAACATTTTCTATATGCCATGGGCAAGGACAGTACGCATCTGAAATGCATTGGCATGGTTTATCGTATTATCTGCTCCGTAACAAGACATATTTTAATGGATCTACAAAAAACTGTGAATTATTGCTACAGTACCTCAAGAGAAAATCTCTGATTAGCAGCCAGCCAGTTGCAAGTGGATATATAAGTAGATCTGGAGTTGTTCCGATAGTGGCTAGCCTGTTACAGGAACAAACACAATATCAACAGTTCGAGTCGTACTCAGGAGAATGAAAGATTGCAAGACAAGCACAGAAATTTGCTATTGTAAAAACATAATATAGCTCAAGCCCAGGTGAGTGGGTAAAGTAGCCCTAAAGGGGAACTCTGGAGAAGAAAAACTTGTTTTCTATTAAAAGTACATTAAAAGTTATATAGATGTATCTATACAATGTATTACCGTATCTGTGCAGTTCTGCCACACTGTAGCTGATAGAAATCCAGGAAGTGAAGAAAAATGGCCTCTGTGCCAATTCACATTGTCTCCTGCTCCTTCTGCTCTCCCCCCTTAGGAGACAAATCTTCCATGCCTCTGTCTCACATTGTGTGTGTTTGCTGAGCACAGGCTGATGATGCAGACAGGGGGCAGGGTGTGATGTCACAGGAGGCGGGGCTGGATCCCCCAATCCCCAGAGTGATCCACCATCTCTGAATGGCAAAAAGCAGGTGCAGCACTAATTTTACTGATTGTGATGGGTGGGAGACTGTGATGATCAGCTGAGAGAAAGCATTGCATTCTGGGAACTTCTCAACCAGGAAGGACAGAAACACAATACACAACAACCCCCCCCCCCCCCCTAAACAAATGGATTTGGGGTAGTTTAAAAACTGGGATAGACAGGTAAGTAATGCTATATGCTTCTGTAGAAGTTTTATTTTTTTTAACCTCTACCTGGAGATCCCCTTTAAATAGGTTGTGCCAGGATGAGATAGGTGAGTGATACATTTTAGTGATACAAACTGTCCTTTTAAGTTGCAGCCACTACAGGCAATGCTCTGCTGTTGTAATGTTCATCCTGCTCATAAGGAACAGAAAAGAGCAGCAGGACCCGTCAGCATCCTGCTGTTTCATTCATTGTCATAGGCTGTGGGCACTGTGTACCGGCAGCCTTTAAGAAGCCGGGGCATGATCTCTTCAGCAGGTGCAATGGCTCACAGGATGGAGGACAGAAGATGGTGAGACCTACTCCATGCCTGGAATAGGTAAGTATGATGTTTTCTTTTGGTCTTTTATTTGGAGCACAACAGGGGGTTATTATTACTATTTGGGAAGCGTGCAGTACATAGCAGGGGACATTATTACTATGGGTGGCGAGCTGTATACAGCAGGGAGCATTATTACTGTGGGTGGGGGCTGTACATAACAGTAGGCATTGTTACTGTGGGTGGGGGCTTTGCACAGCATGGACACAACAGGGGGTAATTACTACTATTGGGGGAGGGGGCTGTACATAGCAGGGGACATTATTACTATGGGTGGCGGGCTGTATACAGCAGGGAGCATTATTACTGTGGGTGGGTGGGGGCTATACAAAAGGGACATTATTACTGTACACAGAATGGACACAACAGGAGGCATAGCTACTATGGGTGCAGCTGTACACAGCAGGGGGCATTATTACTGTGGGTGGGGGCTGTACAAAGCATGGACACAACAGAGGGCATTATTACTATGGGTTGGGGGTTGTACACAGCAAGGGACATTATTACTGTGGGTGGTGGTTGAACAGAGCAGGGGGCATTTTTACTATGGAGGCACAGCAGGAAGCATTACTATTACAGTTACTATTTGGGGGGGAACAGAAGGGAATATTATTACTCTATGGGGGATCCTACATGGGGGTATGGGGGTTACCCCCTCACATACCTATTCACTGCACATGACACCAAAGAGCTCAATTACTACTGTCTGGGAGCCTATAGGAGGGAAAACAGGAAGGAAGTTGAAGGAAACATGCAGAGCCAAAGATGTGTGTCTGGCAGGTTCTGAAGAGATGAATTGTAGCTGAAAGAATTCCTCTCCAGATGGAGAGGAAAATGGCAAGTGAACACCTCAGATTAAAGAAGATGTCACTTGTAAGTGACTAAATATTTTTATTTTTTTTTGTATTTTTGGTAGGGGTGCCCTGAGGTAGTGGTTGGGGGCAGGCAAATTTTTTGCACAGGGGCCCTGTACAGTCTACGTCCGCCATTATGTCCAAGAATTGTTGAATAGTAATTTTCAGGTCTTTTCTGAGATGTTTAAGTGGAAGCAAGTCCCTTATGCTGTCACTGCACAAGCACTGGACCTTCAGTTAGGAGAAAAAGACGTCATAAGAATCTGAGGGGCGGGCAGCCATTACACTGATGGGGTGGGGGGTCGGGGAACATTCCCAATGCACAAAAGGAGCTTGTTTACATTTTAAGCTATTACTACAAAATGGTGCAATGGATTCAAATCATTATCTGCATCTCAATGACTACCCTGCTGTTAGTTTCCTTTTAAGAACATCTCCATACTTTTCTCCATTCAGCCTCCCCTCGACCCTAACCAGTCTCCCTGTCCCAGCAGCTAAAGCACACCCTACATCATGATGGTTGCACCACCTTGCTTCACTGTAGGGATGGTATTGGGCAGGTGATGGGCAGTTCCTGGTTTCTTCATAGAATTGAGGCTAAAACTTTGTAGAATCAAACCAGAGAATATTGTCCAAGGCCACAACATAACAAAATGTGAAAAAAATAGAAAGGTCTGAGAACTTTCTGAATGCAATGTATATACATAGTCTCATGAAGACTACATCTGAAAAAGCACTAAGTATAGATGATTTTATGATCTCTAATCCTCTTAGTGTAATGTATGATTTAACCACCCATAAGGAAAAGCAGGTTGTGAAAAGGCAACTAGGAGCTTATATAACACATGATGTGGCATGACTCAAGCACTGAGTCTGCATTTATACAGCGCTCCCAGTCTCTTGCTTTTTCTTCTTTATGTAAGTGTTGTTCAGTTTACCTTCTTCTTTTCTAGGCTGTGCTATATGTATATCATAGTTTTGCTATTTGTTATTGTCTACACCTCTCTGCTGTTTTTGCCAGTAAATGAGTTTCAAAATATTCTGAAAAGTAATTTCCTCAACTGCTAATTTCATTACTGCAATCAGTGTTAGGGTCCTCCAAAATCCCTCCTAATTAACACATGACCTAGATAGAAATTCCCTTTTATTACAAAAAGGCATTTCATTTCTGCTTGAACATTGTCTTATAAAAGATTCTTCTGTTATTGATGTTGAGTCTCAGATTTGTATTCATCTTTGCATAGATATTTATGTAGCAGTTCAGTTCTTTTAGCTATCTAAATGTATCTTAATAGAGAATTGCAGATAGCAGACACAAAATTAAGGCAGGTGTGGGTCTCAGAGGTGGGACTTGCATCAAGGGACCCTTAGAGTATGTGCACACTGTGGAAATCATGTGGAATCTATCACTTGCCTCAACCCCCCCCCCCCCCGAAGCCCCCTTCCCACGCTCCCACTTGAATTTCCGCCGGCCCCATGGACTTCATTCTAAGGTCAGGCGGATTACGCTGTCCGCTCAAAGAATTAAAGGGGTTATCCATCGCTAGAAAAACATGGCCACTTTCTTCCAGAGACAGCCCCACTCTTGTCTCCAGCTTGGGTGGGGTTTCGCTGCTCATATACATTGAAGTAAATGGAGCTTAATTGCAAACAGCACCTGAACTGGAGACAAGAGTCATGTTGTCTCTCAAAGAAAGTGGCCATGTTTTTGTAGCACAGGATAACCTCTTTAACCTGTTCATTCTTTGGGCAGACAGCGGAATCTGCCTGACCATAAAATGGAGTCTATGTGATGGACGGAGAGTGAAGCGGGAGCGCGCAGGGATGAGCGACATAATCCGCAGCAAGTTATCTGTGTGATTTCCATAGTGTGCCCATACCCTTATAGTAAGGAGGGAGGCAGGAGGGGGGAGGAAAGAGGAAAGGGAACATTGAGACCTGCAAAGTACTATGTCAAAAATGAGGTCCGCTTAGCCAGTCAGCAGCCAAGGCAGGGCCCTATTATGGCCACTGACAGGCTGAGCATACCTCAAACGTTATGTCCTAGGTCCCCATTAAGACCAGGAAGCGTCCGGGGACCCAAGTGGCAGTATGCGGCCACCAGCGCTGGAGGGGGGGAGGTAAGAGCACATTTTTTCTTTTATTCTCCCCAGCACTTGCTAAAAAAAAAAAAAAAAAATCAATGCTATCCCTTGATCCCGGGTCTGTTGCTCATGTGAGGTTGGGTGAAAGGCCGAATAATGTTCTTTCTCCACGGTATACAGACTCTTGTGGACTCTTTCAATATTCCAGACATGGCGCACACTTTAATACTTGCATTTATAAATGTAATTATTTTAGAATGAAGTTTTTGTTCCCGCTTTAAAATCAGTGTGAGTTGTAATTCGATTGTACTGATTCTGATATAGTACGATATCTAGTTAGAGCCATACATAAGCTAAAACAACCTTAATTATCTTTACATAATGTATGGCTCAGCTTGCATCCATTATTTTTCATGGGCATAGTTGCAGTCTTCTGACATTTGTTTCAATTAAAAATACCATTTCGTTCAACTGCAGATGAAAATCAATGGAGCTCATTAGTAGTAATGTGTCTGAAATGGAGAAATGGTTAATATGCAGCAGCTGATGTCCTTCTGCAAAACTATTCTAAGCTATAGGGAAAGCAAACAATAAATAAAGTATTGTAGCAGTGGACTCAGACACGAGAATAAACATAATATACTCAACAGACAGCTCGGGCTATTAAAGGAGGATCGGTCATGGAAGGACAACAACATTTCTTCTGTCCTGACATGATTCTGCCGGTTTGGACTCTTAGGTCTTGAAAGGGTGATTTCACACTGCGATAAGTAGGAAGTCCCCAATGAATATGTCCAACGTATGCTTGTGAATGATGGCACTTAGTGGCAATCGTCATACAAAGGGTCCTATGGTGAAAGAAATAAAGAATATAAACCACATGTTATATGTTTTATATGTTCAAGCTAAATGGAGGTCTATTCCATCTAAGGCTATGTTCACACTACGTATAAGTACGAGCGTTGTTGCCATCGGGAACAACGGCCGTACTTTATGCGCCTGTGATCATTGCCTGTTTCTTTATGGGCTCTCGGCCGGAATGTATACACACTGTATACGCTTCGGCCGGAGTCCTTGCGTCGTCGTAAAGAACTGACATGTCAGTTTTCTGCGCCCGCAATTCAATGAATTGCAGCTGTAGGAAACCCTGTCAGTTCACACAGTGAAGCGAGCGGCTCCAGCCACTCGCTTCACTGTGTGCTATTGGAAGCTCTGATGCCGGCGTGCCGGCATGGCCGGTGTCTTCCGTAGTGTGAACATAGCCTAAAGATGCATAATGCATCAACTTTTACAGCGATTTCTATTCTATTAAGGGGAACAAACCGTTCTATACCAGGATTTTCTGGTTTTTGATACTCTATGTTAATACTTGAGTTAGATGTTGACGCAAAAGAGGCCACACTGGTATTTTCATACTTGTTCTTCCCTATTGTTCTAATACAACTGAGTGGGACTTTAGGGGGTACATGTCAGGGTGGTTTGGTGATCTCCCCACTGGGAGGCACCCTTAGCAAAGGGTTTCCTTCCCAGGAGGGATATCTGGCTATTCCCATGTTGTGAGACTCGCAACAGAGGCTCCACTGACCCCTTTTCTTGAATATTCAATTGTTTACAGGAGGTAATGTATCAATGGAGACTCTTGATTGAATTCATTGGATTTTTTGCTGATCTCCTTGAGCTCAATGATTATTATGTTTTGCTGGTCTACGACTCAATGCCCCTGTTATGGTGCGTTTACACAGAACATTTATCGTTCAAATTTTCACGATAACAATTACATTTGAGTAATAATCGGCTTGTGTAAACACAGCGAACGATCAAGTGATAAGCGATAAATCGTTCATTGTGATCTTTCAACAAGTTCTTAAATCGCCGTTCACCGAAAATGCGCAAATCGCTTAGTGTAAGCAGTCTTTCACCGATTCACCCTTAAGCGATCTTAAAATGATTTTTTCAAATGATATATCGTTCCATCTAAAGGCAATGTTCTCACAACATCAAAAATATTATAAAGGCGGACAATTTTCATATTTAAAATAACGTCAGTTTTTGCAGAGATTTAACTGACTGCAATGCAATGCATTGAAGTCAATGGGAAGACAGACGTCCAATGCACACAGCGTATTGAATTACGGACATTTTTCCCGCGGGAGTCAAAATTATGAATATGATCATTATTTTCGGACGTCTTTTGCAAACAGTGGATGTTTTTTATTTGTAGTTCACACAGTTTTCCTTTTGTCACCGTTCTGTCCCCGTTTTTACTATTAAATTAAATTTTTTCAATTTTTTTCAATTCCAAAGTCCAATTAGTAAGTAACACTAGAATAATGTGCCAACAGCCATCAGTGCACCAAGGGAAGGTCAGGCTGCTAAATAACGTCCGTTATTTTAGACTCAAAATGACGGACGTCATTTTAAACAGAGATGAAAAGACGTTGTGTGAACATAGCCTAACGCTGATTGTTATAAAAAAACACATTGTTCGAAATCGTTAATCACTCGATTGGGCGAATTATCGCTCTGTGTAAATGCACCATTAGCTAAAATCCTACTTCACATTGATGAGGGGAAATACCCTGAAACAGCTGTCTGTGGATGGATGCCTGACTTTGTTTAACCCTTGTCACGTCGGAATACACACAACTGAGTTAGACTTTGACGCAAAGGGGCAAACCTGGCAATTCCCTACTTGTGTCCTAATACTTGCAAATGAGTGGGACTTTAGGAGCTATGTACTAGGGTGGTTTGGTGATCTCCCTCTTGATTGAGTATTCTGTTGGATTTTTTTTTTTTAATTGTTGTGTTTTGATACTCTATGTTAAGCTATGCTATTCCACAGCATTACATTAAGTCCCCCTCACTACAAAAAACATGGCATACACCTTACCCACCAATGTCATTGATCATGTAAGGTCAGTTTGAACAACTGTCAAATATGGGCTAAGATTTTATGGCTTTGTCTGCAAAATGATAATTCCTCAGACTATTGTAGTTCAAATGTTCTTCAACCTATTTCTATTTAATGTCACTTCTATTTTATGGTCACCTTAAGTCTTTTGCTGTTGCAAACCAAACCGATCTATCTATTTATCTATATATTTGTCTAAATAAATTGTGAATCATAATAATAATAATAATAATAATAATAATCATCATCATCATCACGATATGCCCTTTTTTCATTGCTGGCAGAGTACCTAGGTTTATTGTAAATTGTCAGGTCATTGGTATTTCTTACATCTTCCAGGCAGGAAATCTAATAGCTCAGGATTTAGTATTTCCAGTCATTGGCAGCGTATTGTAAAAATTGAGCACCCTGGAAATAATAGTGTTAACAGTTAAAAATAATTGTACAGAGCTGAACTAAACATCATTTCTTGACAGCACTTTATGGTTGGATTCTCCTTAGATTAAGGTTTTAACACTTTTTCAGAGTTCACGGGTTAGGTAGAAGAGTTTCTATTGGATGTTATCCTATTATTTTACCATACAGTAAAAAAAAAATAAAAAAAAAATAAAAAATCATAAAAATACACCATACAGCAAAAAATGTCAGATTAGGAATAACAGCTGAGTGAGAAAGAGATACAGAGGCTATGATTAAAGGCTTTGGCTTGTGCATGCACAGTAGATTTGCTCACCCCGGATTTCCAATTAGGTATAAAATATAGAGATACACACATACACTTACATTTTTTTATTTCAATTCAACAGGACTAAGTATTATATGGCCACCTATTTATTTAAATAGTAGCCATGTAAAACAGCATATATATGGCATGGAGTTTCCCATGGTAACAATAATAGCTTATTGTCTGAGGTTAGAGAAGCTGAATCCTAATCATACAGTTTCAGTAGGTGTTGTCCAGAAACAGGAGAACACCCCTTTGAGAATTCAAGAGTCATAAACCATTTTTGTGACCCGACAATGTCTTTTAGGGTAAAAAAAAAAACAGCAGTTTTTTTTTTTTTTATAATGGCAGCAGATAAGAAATTTTGAACATTATTAACAACCTCATTACAAAAAAAATGGCCATTTTTTTTTTCACCTAAAAAAGACATTGCGGGAACATAGCCTAATTGTCAGGACAGATCCGGGCACACAAAGGAAACGCACATAGACAGGTGAAGCCCTGACATGGCCCCACACCCACTGTCTCTGCCTACTTGTCTCTAAACCACCGTAAATGATGGCGGACAACTTGGAGTCGTTCCCTGCACTGGAAGAGGGTTGCAAGGAAGATGCGACAAAAGACGGGACAAACACGAACAAAACACAATTGGCAGATTGTCAGCAACAAACAGGTCAGGACCAAGAGAATCAAAATACAGGCCAAATAACAGAGCCAGAGAGTAGTCAGAAGCAAGTCGAGGTCAAGTATAACAGGAGTTCAGAATTAGCAGGAATAAGGAGCGAGATATAAGTACAGCAAGTAAAACCCTATAGAAGACATTAGCCATAGGAAATAACTGAGTAACAAATGATACAAGGTCCCGGTCACAGAGATGATTGGAGCAGAGAAACAAGAAACCAGACAGGAGGAACAGGCTGTCAATCACTATGCATGGCAGGGTGCTAACTATATACATGCTAAAATAAATCTTCCCAGAGAATTAATGGGAGTTAAACTGGAATCAATGAAGCCAAAGCAAGAAATGCAGACATGAGAACAACTAGCAAGTACATAAATTGTGTTGCAACGGCTGTCAGAGCTCGAAGCCAAGGGTTTATCAGGTACAATAATGACACTAATAAACTTATTTTTCAGGGTTTTTTATGGTGTTTTATTATTTTTTAACATATAGAATTTGTTCACACACAGCAAAATAAAAGAAAAATACTGACATAATTTAGTGAAAATAAAACAATGTGTGAAGATTGTATTTTGCAAAAGCAAGTTGTAAATAATGAGCACTTTCATTATGTGGGTTTCATTCTGTGTGTGCCCTGCTGTCCAATTTCCCATTGACTTTAATGAAGAGCATTATTATAAGGCTGGGTTCACACTACGTATATTTCAGTCAGTATTGTGGTCCTCATATTGCAACCAAAACCAGGAGTGGATTGAAAACACAGAAAGGATCTGTTCACACAATGTTGAAATTGAGTGGATGGCCGCCATTTAATGTGAAATTTTTGCTGTTATTTTAAAACAACGTCTGTTATATTGAAATAATGGCCATTATTTACCGTTATATGGCGGCCATCCACTCAATTTCACCATTGTGTGAACAGAGCCTTTCTGTGTTTTTAATCCACTCCTGGTTTTGGTTGCAATATGAGGACCACAATACTGACTGAAATATACGTAGTGTGAACCCAGCCTTATATTGAAAATACACCCATTTCTTACCTTTTTTATATGGTGTGTGTGTGAACATAGAGTAGCTTATGGGAAAAACATAAACAAAATACTTTAAGGCTGGGTTCACACTACATATATTTCAGTCAGTATTGTGGTCCTCATATTGCAACCAAAAACCAGGAGTGGATTGAAAACACAGAAAGGATCAGTTCACATAATGTTGAAATTGAGTGGATGGCCGTCATTTAATGGCAAATTTTTGCTGTTATTTTAAAACAACGTCTGTTATATTGAAATAATGGCCGTTATTTACCGTTATATGGCGGCCATCCACTCAGTTTCAACATTGTATGAACAGATCCTTTCTGTGTTTTTAATCCACTCCTGGTTTTGGTTGCAATATGAGGACCACAATACTGAACCCAGCCTAAAGATGCTACGTGGAATCAGTCTATGGCTATGTTAACACAATGTTTTTTTCAGCTCCATTTAACCCTTTAAGGACATGGCCCATTTTCGTTTTTACGTTTTCGGTTTTTCCTCCTTGTGTTTAAAAGGTCATAGCACTTGCATTTTTCCACCTAGAAACCCCCATGACCCCTTATTTTTTGCGTCACTAATTGTACTTTGCAATTACAGGCTGAATTTTTGCATAAAGTACACTGCGAAACCAGAAAAAAATTCGAAGTGTGGTGAAATTGAAAAAAAAAACGCATTTCTTTTATTTGGGGGAAATGTGTTTTTACGCCATTCACCCTGGGGTAAAACTGACTTGTTATGCATGTTCCTCAAGTCGTTACGATTAAAACGATATATAACATGTATAACTTATATTGTATCTGATGGCCTGTAAAAAATTCAAACCGTTGTTAACCAATATACGTTCCTTAAAATCGCTCCATTCCCAGGCTTATAGCGCTTTTATCCTTTGGTCTATGGGGCTGTGCGAGGTGTCATTTTTTGCGCCATGATTTGATCTTTCTATCGGTACCTTGGTTGCCCATATACGTCTTTTTGATCGCTTTTTATTACATTTTTTCTGGATTTGATGCGACCAAAAATGCGCAATTTTGCACTTTGGGATTTTTTTGCGCTGACGCCGTTTACCGTACGAGATCAGGAATGTGATTAATTAATAGTTCGGGCGATTACGCACGCGGCGATAGCAAACATGTTTATTTATTTATTTATTTGTTTACTTTTATTTAAAACCTGGGAAAAGGGGGGTTATTCAGACTTTTATTAGGGGAGGGGGCTTTTTACTATTAACAACACTTTTTTTTTTTTTTTTACACATATACTAGAAGCCCCCATGGGGGACTTCTAGTATATACACTGTGATCTCTCATTGAGATCTCTGCAGCATAGATATGCTGCAGAGATCCATGAGATCGGCACTCGTTTGCTTTCGGCTGCTGCAGCCGGAAGTAAACGAGTGCCGAGCCGAGGACGGCGCCATCTTGGACGCGTCCCCGGCCGGCATCAGTAACGGAGATCGCTCCTCCGGGACAAGGTCCCGGAGGAGCGATCTCCCCCACTAGACACCAGGGAAACGTTGCCTCCGGTAATCGGAGGCAGCTGTCAACTTTGACAGCTGCCTCCGATTAGCTAATTAGCGGGCACGGCGATCAGACCGTGCCCGCTAATAGCGGCGGTCCCGGGCTACACGCGGCACCCGGGATCGCGGCACTTCAAAGCGGGGCCGCCGCGCGGCCCCGCTTTGAAGTGCAAGTGAGGACATAGGACGTACCGGTACGTCCTATGTCCTTAAGAGGTTAAAATGACGTCCGTCATTTTGAGTCTAAAATAACGGACATCATTTAGCTGTCTGGCCTCCCAATGACGGCTGCTGGTACATTATTCTATTTTGGGTTACTAATTGGCCTTTGGATGCAGCTTAATTGAAAAGTCCATTGAGTTTAATAGTAAAAACCGAGAAAGAACGGTGACAAAAGAAACACTGTGTGTGAACAACTAATAAAAAACGTCCGCTGTTTGCAAAAGACATTTGAAAATAATTGTCATGTCTGCAGCGACGACATCCGTTATTCAATACATTGTGTGCATTGGACGTCCGTCTTCCCATTGACTGCAATGGATTGCTTTGCAGTCAGTTAAATCGCTGCAATAACGGACATTTTTTAATATTGCAAAAGAGGACGCCTTTTCTCTATTTATGACATTGTGTGAACATGGCTTTTGGCTATGCTCCCGATTGTGCAACAGCTTACGTCATATTGCTGCCCTGATAAAAAAAAATGTCCAAAGAAATTAAATAAAAATAAATAAATAATAGAAACAGATACTGGCTATGTTGACACAACTGAATGGCAGTCAAAAAATTGTGCTGGTATCCATCTTTTCAACCTGTCTCTAGTACAGTTTTGTTATTTTTTTTTATTACCTTGTGTGTAAATACATTACCAAATCAATCGCCTTATTTGCTTTTATGAAACGTTCATTTAATTTATTTAAAAGGATATTCTAAGATTTTTACATTGCTGGCCTATCCCCAGGATAGGGTATTAAGGCTTAATTGGTGAGGATGGTGGTGGTAAGGGGTGGGGGGAGTAGAGGGGTAAACAATCGGCATTGGTTTTTGTCAGGATGATCCATTTTTTCGACAGAACAGTCAGAGACTTTTGTTACCTGTTGCACAACAGACCAGTTTCTTGGTTCCTGAGGTTCCTTCAGTGCTTGTTTAGTGTTGTCCATGTTCTGCTTGCATCCAGGTTATGTTTCTGTGTACTGGCTGCCTCAGGTCATCCTGTTTCTAAAAACCCGATTCCAAGTCCTGTATCCTGACCTGTTTCCTAGCCTGCTTAAATTTGTCTTCTATTTCTGAGCAGATCTGTTCCTGGATTGTGATTCTCTCGCGCTCTCTGTATGTCACATATGGTATTCATATTCTGTTACTCCTGTTGAAATAGTCACTTCTGAGTCTACATCTGGTGATCTGCTATCCTGTGATTTTACCTGCTACTACAGTGTCCACATCTGCCCCATCTGATCGATATCTGTGTCCTTGTCTGGCAATTCAGTGACCCACGTCTGTGTGTATTCTGACTTCTCTGAGCTGATTGGCAACTCAGCCAATCACTGGCCCGGACCGCCACCCTCAGTCACTTGTTCAGAGAAGCTGTAGAACGTTGTGCTGGGAAGAAAGCAGAGGGCAGGAGAAGGCCGGCCATGGAGAGATAATGTATAACAGTTTAGGGCAAGGGCTGCACAGACATCGCTAACAATGTCTGTGCTGGCCTTGTTAAACGATAATTCACCTGTGTAATAGGCTCAGTAAACGGGCACCGATCTAGCGGATCAACACTTATTCACATTATCAATCGGGCAGCCTGTGTAATAGGACCCTTATAGTTTGGGAGTTTAGGAAAACATGAATACAGCCATAGGCCATATCCATGTTTTTCCAGACTCCCGAGGTCTGCATCAAACTTCTTTTGCCACCGGTATTAAAGGGGTACTCTGATGCTGTTAAAAAATCAATCATAAACATAGTTTTTACATTTACCATCCCTCCGGAGTCTCTGTTTGAATTTCCAGCTATTTGCAGGTCCCTGAAGCTCTAGTTGCTGGCTTCATTTTATCTTTACTTCCTGGATTGGGGTTTCCCATGATGCACTTTGTCTCCTGTGATGGGTAACTGACTCTCTAAAACTGTTAGATGGATTACATCTTGTTCAGCCAATCAGAGCTGAGTAACCTGTGTCATCTGGGAGGCTGGCCTAACAGGGCTTAGACCCACCTCCCACTTAATGATGTCATTGACACAAAATGGCTTCCACAGAGCAGTCTGGGGTCAACAGTCATTAGGTAAGAATGGGTTTACTTCACTTCCTGGTGGAGAATTGAGGGTGGAAAAGATAGGGAAGGGAGGCAGATAGGTGATTGAAGCATATTACAAAGTTATATAACTTTGTATTTAGTTTCAATTACTGGGAAAAAGCTTTTCGCTGGAGTGTCCCTTTAAATGCCGAATGATCCAACAACTCGAACATGCTCGTCTCTACTAGAGATCAAAAATGAAAAGTTATGGGAATTCCCGGTCATTGAGCTGTTCGTAAGTACAGAATTACCTAATTGTGTAACTGGAATTATTTATGCTTAAAATATGTACGACAAAAGCTCCATAAATCAGTCTTACTTTTATAGTGTTCCGTACACTTACAAAACTGTAAAACCTAGGTTGTAATGTAGGATTTGTATAACTGTAATAAAGTGGACAATTCAGAAAGATAACTAAAGGCAAGGTATCTAAATGAGTAATTGTAATTTTTTTTCTTTATTGCAAAAGTCTATTTAGTTATGTCACTAGTTTAGGTAAAAGGATGAATTCTCCCAACAGATAATCACATGGAACATAGAAATTCAAGAGAAAAGGTTGGATACAACAACTATCAAATCTAAAGCAACATTTTCAGATAATGAAAATAAACTGTGCAGGCAGGAGAAAGCAATATTTGTCATGGAAAGAAGAAAATACAGTGCTAACCTTTGGAAAGATGAATTCCTATTCCTATATGTGTATCATAGGATAGCAAGCTCATAAATTACTTGTAATGACATTTTCAAAATATTTAACTTTTATCTTTGGTTTGGAAAATCTAGTAAATGTAACTTCTAGGCTATGTTCACACAATGTTTTTTTTTTAGGTGAAAATATGATAACTATGGCCGCAAATAATGATTATGCTCATTATTTATGGTTGTAATTAACATAATACGGCTGTATTTTTGCCTCAAAATGATGACCGTACAAGAATGCAGCCAAAATAAAAAAATGTTGTGTGAAGATAGCCTTAGGAAGCACTGGGCTATTTTTACTATTTTTCTTTTATATTATGTATATAACTAGTTTTGAATGTTGACACTGCAATAAGTTTTGGCAACTTACGTGCTTATCTGACTTATACAATCCCCTCACATGTTCTCCTAAATGGAATGAGGTTTACCTAGTCAGAATTCGATCTATTATTAAAAGCCGAGAACTATATCTGGTTCTGCTCTCAGCTTTGGTTCAATGGGAACTACAGAAAGGGATTTTTAGGATTTAAAAATTTATTAATTTGGGCTCAAAATTGAAAATAATGAATATTGTACTACCCTACCTAATTCTTCTTTGGTACCCCGCCAGTGCTCTCAAGTATTCCCCAATGCTACACTTGTCCTTATGTGCATGCTGGCATGACTTCCATAGTCATGACGTTATGCGTCTATTGTGATCATTCAAGACAATAATGATGCCGCTACCATGGACATTTGATGTGAAGTAATGACAGACATTATGTAAGCAACTACGGAGGTCACACGGGACTGGCAGTGGTATGGTAAAGCTATGTTCACTCACAGTATTTTGCTTAGTATTTTGCTCAGTATTTTTTTCAACCAAAACCAGGAGTGGGTTAAAAACACAGAAAGGGTTTATTCACACAACATTTTTATGTAAAGAACGGACACTGACTGCAATTGAATCAGCGTCCATTCATTACTGCAGGGGCGGCATTGCATTGAAGTCTTTGCAATGCCGCCCGCTGTTTTCACAAATCGTTAGAACGGGCGTCAAAGTAATGTTACTCTTATTATTTCCGGACGCTCTCCTCCGAACAATGTCCGGAAATAATAGCTGTTCACTAGAAATGAGCGAACCAGGTTGGGGTTCGAGTCGATCCGAACCCGAACGTTCGGTAATTGATTAGCTGGGACTGCTGAACTTGGATAAAGCTCTAAGGTTGTCTGGAAAACATGGATACAGCCAATGACTATTTCCATGTTTTCCACATAGCCTTAGGGCTTTATCCAATTTCAGCAGCCATCGCTAATCAAATGCCAAAAGTTCGGGTTCGGATCGACTCGAGCATAATCGAGGTTCGCTCATCTCTACTATTCAGACAATGTGAAGTGTAGCAGCCGCATTGCATTGTAGGTGCCTGCAAGTCAATTGTAGAAAAAAAAGAACATTTCTGCAACAGACACTGTTAAAACGCTGTGTTAACATAGCTAAACTGTGCAAATCTTTCCATTAAAGTTTTTGGCTATGTTCCCACAATGTATTCTTTATGTGAAAAACAACCATCTTTTGATAAAGACAGATATGATTACTGATCATGATCATTAGTGATGGCCGTCTTATCAAAAGACGGACATTTTTCATGTAAAAAAAAAAAAAAAGCTGTGGTAACATAGCCTTTCTCTGTTAGTTCCACTCCTGATTTTTGGCTACAAATACTGATTAAGGCTGGGTTCACACTACGTATATTTCAGTCAGTATTGTGGTCCTCATATTGCAACCAAAACCAGGAGTGGATTAAAAACACAGAAAGGATCTGTTCACACAATGTTGAAATTGAGTGGATGGCCGCCATATAATGGCAAATATTTGCTGTTATTGAATATTTTATTCAATTATATTGAAATAATGGCAGTTATTTACTGTTATATGGCGGCCATCCACTCAATTTCACCATTGTGTGAACAGATCCTTTCTATGTTTTCTATGGTTTTGGTTGCAATATGAGGACCACAATACTGACTGAAATATACGTAGTGTGAACCCAGCCTTAAAGACAGAAATACTGAACATAGTCTTAGGCTATGTTCACTCACAATATTTTTGCTCAGTATTTTGGTCAATATTTTGCAACTAAAGGGGATTGAAAACACAGTAAGGCTATGTTCACACAACCTCAAAAATGGAGAAAAAACATCTGATTACGCTATTTAAAAAAACGTCCTTTTTTGCAGCAATTTAACTGACTTCAATGCAATTGCATTGAAGTCAATGGGAAGACGGACGTCCTATGCACACATGCATTGGAAAACGGACGTTTTTGCCACGGACGTCAAAATAATGAACATGAACTTGAACATTATTTTCAGACGTTTTTTGCAAATAGTGGACGTTTTGTAGTAGTTGTTCACACACAGTTCTTCTATTGTCACCATTCTTTGTGTGTTTTTACTATTAAATTCAATGGATTTTTCAATTAAGCCACAACCAAAGGGCAATTAGTAACCCCAAACTAAGATAATGCGCAAACACCAGTCATTGCACTAAGGGGATGCCAGGCTTCGAAAAACGTCCGTTATTTTAGACTCAAAATAACAGACGTAATTTTAAACGGAGCTGAAAAAAATGTTGTGTGCACATATCCAAAGGAGTGGATGGCTGCCATTTAATGTTAAACAGCACAGTTTTTTTTTTTTTTTTTTTTTAAAGGCAATTGTTTTGAAATAATGGTCGTTATTTGCCAATAAATGTTGACCATCCACTCAATTTCACCAGTGTGTGAACATAGCCTTCCTGTGTTTTAAATCCACTCCTGGTTTTGGTTGCAAAATACTGACCAAAATACTGAGCAAAAATACTGTACACAACGTAATTTTTTAGTAAATAATGGCCAGTGATTGCAATGGAATCAGCGTCCGTTCTTTAGTGCAGGGACGGCATTGCATTAAAGTAAATGTATGGCCACTCGCTGTGTTCACACACAGTTATGTTAACGCCCGTTCTAAAGAACGGAGTCAAAATAATGTACCTGTCTATTATTTCTGGATGCTGTTCAGTGAACAGCATCCGGAAATAAGAGCACACATAATGTAAAGTGCGGTGGCGGCCACACTTTACTTTGAAGTGAATGGCTAATTTATTTGCGGACACACCCGACGGTGCCTGCAAATCGTTAGTAAAAAAAAAAGAACGTTTCTGCAGCCAATACCAAGGTATCGGCTGCAGGAATGTCCTAAATGCAGCCCAGTGGCTGGCAGTTTAACAGCTGTTAAACATAGTGTGAACATAGCCTTATACAGTTTTTACAATTTTCTGCCCAAATGATATATATATGTATACATTTTGGAGGAGATTTATCAAACTGGTGAAAAGTAGAATTGTCTTGGTTGCCAATCAGATTCCACTTTTCATTCCTCACAAAGACTTTATAAAATGAAAGATGGAATTTGATTGGTTAGGGGAAACTAATCCAATTCTACAGTATACCAGTTTGATAAATCTCCCCCTTTGTTTTTTGTTTGTTTTTTTAATCTCAGCAGGATTAGAAGGGAAGCTGCTTTAAAGCTTTAAAAGTGCAAAATAAATTACTAAATGTAATAAAAATAATATTTTAATAAATACAAATAAACCAAAATAAATGTATTTACAAATAAAATAGGGTGTGTGTCTCTGTAACTATGTATACATGTATATTTAATTCTAAGAGATAGAGTTGCAAATAAGACTACTGATAGTTTTAATTTATTAATATGGTTACCCACTGCATTTTATACAGTCAAAAAAGAGCACAATTTAGAACATTGTACTGTTTTAGCAGCTTGCAGTAAAAATATTCCTTATTTTTTTATCTACTTCAATATGAAAGTTGTAACAATGTTATAGATGAAATTTTTTAAAAAATGTAAAATGCGCATAAAACATAACACAACTGGCTATCTAGTAACTAAGTAAATACCTTAAGACACATACAGAGAAAGCTCCTTGGTCTGATTTGTTACATCGTAAAAGATCGCTAACACAGTGATCTGGACTGAAATAGAGGACGAAGGCCACATAAATGTGTTTATTTACACAATAGAAAACCTGGATGGTAAGAGGAAGAAGTAGTGTTATTATTTTATTAACCTAATTATATTGGCATCTTGTGCAAATATACATATATCGTACCAAAAAAAAAAAAAAAATCATCTAAACTAAATCATATGTAATGTTTCTGTAATACACAAATGTGCATTATTTATCACACAACCTATTTATTTATTTTTATTTATTTACTTTTTTGTATAAAAAAATAATAATTAGAGAAAAGGATGTAACTTTCTAAGACATCATTGTTTTTACAGGACAGACACAATCACTCTAAAAATGTGGCTCTTTTGGTTACACCTACTGTATGTATTTTGCCAACTTATGTTCCGGGGTGAATTATACCTCTTCATTACATAAGCATAATGACACAATGGGCTATGAACTAAGAACCTGTATGAGATACAGGTACGGAACAGGATCATCGGGGTGTAGGGCCTTTTGGCATACAGTACATTTGGCTGGTATATGTCAGCTCCTTTTTACAACTGTATTAAAGGAGAGGCATGGCCATTTTTAAAATTCGTCAGCCAGGAGGGGTAGCGGGAAATTTAATAGCGAGTACGAACTTACCTCTCCCCGTGCCTTGGGACCAGCCTTGGGACCCCCATCGAAAGGCATTTTCCCCCGAGCCGCGATGACGTCACGACTAGTGGGAAAAAGCCTGTCCTGGTTGATGGACTTGCCACTTAGTCAATCAGTGACTGGAGTGGCATGCCGCTCTGCCAGGTCCAGTCCATCAGCCAGGCCATGATGCATGCAGCACCAAGATCCTGGAGCCTGGCCGGGGTCCTGAGGACAGTCCTGCCGCTCACTGCAGGCAAGGGGAGGGGCAAGTTCCTACTCGTTATCGAATTCCTCCCTGCCGGCTGCCGAATTTTAATAATGGCCAGACTTCTACTTTAAAAACCATAGTTTACTATGTGTTTTGTTTTTTTTCCCCCAAAAGTGTATTCAGTAAAAAATATACATGCTAGGTACATTTAATAATGCTTGTCAATGACAGATGTATGTAACTGTATAGGCCTGCAGCTGCATACATCTGGGGAATAACTTTGGAGGCACAACTTTCAATGGTTTCGTCTAGGTGAATCCATAAATGAAAATGAATATGGCAGATCATGGGTATAGCTGTTATATGACACTACAAGATGGCAGGCTATTCCTGAGCTCCACTGTAGTGACAGTAAACTAGTGTACCCTGGAGAATACCAAGGGCATATAAAAAGTAAGGTAGTATTTGTTCTCAGCTCATTGCATCATTACGTATGTTACGATATAAACTAATACCCCAATGTGGGTGGTTATTCCTTTATATGTAAGTTTTATGTAATGTTCAATGGTACTAAAACCAGAATATAAACACACAACATGTAAAGCATCTATACAAGCCTAGAAATTATGTAGTAGAGCTGAGTTATAAAGGCAAACCTGCCATTAAAAACACTTTTTCCCCACCAGCCTGGATTGATAAATTTCATCCTGCTTGGGTATAGGGGGAGATCTTTTAGTCAAGGGTAGCCGGGCAGGCAGAAATCACTAAATACTACCCCAATGACTGTCAGTTTAAGCACCATGGACTTAATAAAAGGTTCCCTTTAAGGTAACACAATGGAGCACATTTACTAATATCGTCATACCACCAAGGTTTTGAAAGACATGCCCCTTCAGCAAAGAAGGTTTGCATTTTTTAGGTTTAAGAAGCACTCATTGGATGCTTGATGGAAATAAGGGTTCAATGAGTAAAGCAGGTCCTCAAAAAGGTGGGATCATATCCTAAATATGCTCCAATCTGTTATCTAGCCGTTTTACATAGGGAAATTTACATAATCAGGTACACGTCCATACAAAGTGAAATAACAAACTCAGCTCTACTACATAGGTTGCTCTCATTGGTACTTATAAATATAGTTTAAGCAACAGTAAACGAGAACATGTTTTGGCAAGCTTATGTTCCACTAACCTCCATTGCTGACAAAAAACCCTACATCTAAGTATAGAAGGACATTCCGAGCCAAATTTGATTAATCAAAAAGGTTGTCTGATCACAAAATATCCCTTGGGGGCTACTGACGGTAAACGGTCAATGTTCTGTTCCCCTTCTGTAGCCACAAATGCAGTATAACATAGATGGAGCATTGGGTCCCCTGTATGCCGTCAATATGACCTAATCAGACTTTCAGACCTAATCAGGCTTTTTGTGAATAGACCACCCTTTTATATGTTCAGATACTTTGGTTATATCTTGCTGTTAACATTAAAGGCTATGGACACTTAAGCACTGATTTTTTTTTTGCCCAGTCGCTTCTTAAATTGAAAATCATGCAAATTTTTTAATGTTAAAAGGTTTGGACTTTTACTGTAGAGTCTGTGTAACTCCTTTACATGGTTGGCTAAGCTGATACATATTACTTGCTGTATCAACATTACCTGCTGCCCTCTTCCTTCTGTCACTGTTAGGCTAGGTTGACACTATGTAAAAATAACGGCCCTCTTTCATAATAACGGTCCTCATTGTGCAAATAACTAACATTATTTGCACAATGACGTACGTTGTAATGAAAGTCGGACTTCATTTTTACATTGTTACAGTGTTAACCTAACAGCAGCTGCCGAGACTGGGAAGCTACGGAGCACAGGAGAAAAGACCAGGAGCGGGGAAAGGTAAGGTAACAGGTGTTTGGGCAATTGTTAGCTGTCTACACCGCATTGCTATTACACATAGCAATACGTGGTCGGCACCTGTCGATTTTCAGGTCCAAACTTAACTAATGATTAGCCGATGATCGTTGTCTCTATTACATAGAGCCATAATTGGCCAAATCGGCCCGATTCAGCCGATTATCTCTCTGTGTAATAGGGCCCTTAGAAATAGAGGTGAGAATAGGGGGAGGGGGTTTGAGTGGTTTACAGTAGATCAGAAGAAAATGGAGCGGCAGTATCCAGTCCTTAGGGATGGTTGATTGGAATCAGCTAGTCAATACTGTATCAGAACATAGAAATAAGGGCACATATGGCAGTGGGATGGATGTAAAACACACAGACATTCCATCTGTTTAGAGAGAGAAGCACCCATTGTAAACTGCAGAGAAGGGGGGGGGGGGGTCACTCTTAAGTACAGCAAAGTAATAAATCCCTCATGGACTATAGAAAGGGAAATCAGTTTAGGGATTATGGTTTTCTGATACATTAGAACTAATCAAGGCAACAGCATTTTAGATACACATCCAATGTCTATTGTTGAGAGAGAAAACCCTGAAACTAATAGAAAGTGAATGAATGTGAATGAATGGATGTGAACGAACACTGAAGCATAAAACTTTATAAACTCAAGTTATCCATAAAGATGTGAAATAATAATAATATATATATATATATATATATATATATATATATATATATATAATATATATCAGGTGAAAGGTGTCAATAGCCTTTAATATTAGAATTCAGCTGGAAATATTCCTTATACTTTCCTAGCCGGATAACCTGAAACAATGGTGTAATTTCTTCTAATTGATCAGGTATCATAGCGGAGACACCCATATAGCTCTGGCCTTAAGCTAAATACAGTATATAAAATAGCATTCCAAATAATTTGCTAATACAATCAAAACTATTGCTTTTGTAAACATGTTCAATATGACATCTAGTCAATAACAACTCTTGTAACATATATAAATAAAAAAATATTGACAAAGAATTACAAGCAACACACTAGAATAGGAAAAAATAAAATAAAAATAATAACATTTTAATATTCGATGATATTTGAACTTTTTTTTTTTTTTGACACGGAAGTAAAAGTTAAATTTAAAATGATTGTCCTTATGAGCCACTCATTTTCTTTAATAAAACATATTACTCTTCATATATATATTTATATATATATATAGATATATTACAATTTTACCATGAAAAAAAATATTATCATAGACACAGATAATATTGAAGTTTTTAATAATAATAATAATAATAATAATAATGTGAAATGGTCCTAACTTGAAATCTTGCTGTGTAAAAAAATGAATTGGAAACCACTATGTTTCATGATTCGTCTATTAAAAAACATTTCTAGGCAAGATTAGAAGATATATATTTTTTTCAAGTTTCCACAAAACTATGCTAGAGAAAGATACGTGTAAGTTATATGATTTGGGGCTAATTTTTCAAAATAGTAATCTTCAGGTACATATTTTACAATTTTAAACTGTACAGAATATCTAGTGTTGTTTTGACAACATTTACAGATCAGTTCCCATTGTTCTTTCTTCATTTATTTTTTTAACTTTTTTTTTTTTTTTTTTATAAAACTTTGTTGTAAAATTAAAATCCACAGGATAAAATAAGGAAGATCAAAATACGCCATAGTAGGTCATAGTGCTCAATCTTGAAAGCTGCATCTTTGGTATTTAAAGTTCCGTACAAATCTGATGTAGCTTACAGCTTATTTTAACGGGGTGAACAGGAATTGGTCCAAATCTATCATTATGAAATGCTATTTAATAATTATATCAACAATAAATAATTTAGGACCTGAATTAGTTTTACATAATTTTTTTTTTTAAACCTTGTGGGCTGTATGAATCCATTTATAAATCAATTAAATTGTACCACTTTTTTCAGAAAATTATATAATATATATATATACTTTATATTTATTTAGAAGCTTTGAAATAGTACAGTAAACACTTTGCAACACGGTGTATAAACTACAGAATGTCCTTGATATTCCATGGGTCAGCGGATAAACAATATTTTTCTTTTTTTTTCTTTTATGACCCACAAGTGAAAATAACATGATCACAATCTCTCTTGTAAAGTTTGGATAATTTGGGTAACACTTCATCACACAAAAAGAAAAAAAATATATATATATAAAACAGTCAAGATTAAAACAGTGATATTGCATTTATAATGCATGTTCTATCTGTACGATTGGCTTCTTGTGGTG
Organism: Dendropsophus ebraccatus; assembly: GCF_027789765.1. Taxonomy (NCBI): domain Eukaryota; kingdom Metazoa; phylum Chordata; class Amphibia; order Anura; family Hylidae; genus Dendropsophus; species Dendropsophus ebraccatus. The sequence continues at coordinate 139,380,596 of NC_091460.1, read as the reverse complement.
TTTAGAAACATCTAAAGGGCTCAGTGACGTTTTGGAGAAAAGAAAGATATATAGTGCTGTAAACAGGCACACACTGATAAGTGAGGCAAGGGCGGTCGCCTCTGCAGTTTAAACAGTTCTTCTTCACATTTCAACTCATTTCTCAGGCCTGCTGAGAGCAGAAAGGTCCTTGGTTTGGCCATGCCTTCAGCAGCAGACTTTTATTCCTTCTCTTATACCAGACTGGATGGCCAGGATAATGAAGTTGAAAAGTTGATGCTTTTGTTGGTCAACTTGTGCAAATCATGCTGCTTCAGGTAAGTCCTGTAGATCTGACTAGCATATCCTTTTCCGTGCTAAGAATAAAAAGAAAAGCAAAAAAACAAATTTGAATTTTGCAGAGAGAATAAATACAAATAATACATTTGGGTTCACATTCTACCAAGATCCACCAACATCGGCAAGGAGTTTGCATGTTCCCGCCCTGTTTGTATGGGTTTCCTCCCACACTTCAAGATACACAGGTAGGTGAATTAAGATTGTGAGCCCTAATGGGGACAGGGATCAAATTGGGCGAAGACAAATGATGTAAAATGGTGGAATAAATAGGGGGTGTAAAAATAAAATAATTTTATAACAGATATAGAATCCCAGCTTTAGATCCTATGAAAATACTTCCTGTTCTCTGGGTGGTTAGTGTTGTTTTTTTACATTGTATAGAAATCTCTTAAAGGCTGCCGGAGTGAAGCCCGCCTGACCCTCAACAGGAGCCCCTCATACTTACCCCTTTCTCGAAGTCCCAGGCTCCACCGGGAGGTTGGGCGAGCTTCACCCCGACAGCCAGGGTGACAAGTCTCCTTTAAAATGTCTACATACGTACCTAGATATGTGAACATGGATGTATATGTTCACATATCTAGGTACCAAGGAGCTACGGGATTTGGTGGAGGCCACAGTGATCTTGAGAACCTTTAGTGCAGCAGAATGATTTTGTCCCCTTTGTACCCTGATATACATTGTCAGCTGTGAGACCTTATATAGACAGGGCTGTGTGTTTCCTAATTGTGTCCAATCTACAGAATATACTACTGATGTACTTCTACTGATGACCCAAATCTCAACTCTTTTACATCAGTCGGGTCCTGTGTAACCTATGGAGAGGGGAGGGGGGGGAGTAGGGAGATTAGTCACCAGCAGAGAATAAAGAATTACACAGCGGGAACTGTGTGAAAGCTGTATTCAGAGGTCACAGAGGTCAGTGCTGACTGTCAGAGGAGATAGCCTTGTGATGTAGCTGTAAATTAACTCTTTGTTGTCCTGTTTTGGTGCCTCATCTCCCTCCACCCCTCCCCTCTCCATAAGAGAACCATGAAGATGGGGGAAGAGCTTCAAACTGCTTTTTCATGATAAAAATGCATTTTTCGGCTAATAAACCCAATTATAAAGTTTCTTAAAATCGCCTGTACTATTGATTTCTGCAAAAAAAAAATTAAACGACAGTGACACTTTAAGATTAGTGTTGAGTGGACTTGCCAAACTGTTCTCCAAACCCAAACACTCCCGGTGGCTGAAGAAGTTGGCATCCAACTTCTCCAGCTGCTGGGTGACAAATGCCGGGCATTCAGGTTGGGCAAGTCCACTGGAAACTAGTTAAGATCAATGCAAAATCAATATGACAATCAAACTACACAGGAATATTGAGAAAGGTTGCATACAGCAGTATAGACATGATTTTCTAGAGGCAATTCAATGTGCAGATGTATTCAGGGCTTCTAAAATAAAGATGGCCGTAGCTGCATATTTATTTAATGGTTTAGAATCGCTGATGCTGAAAGTGGATTAAGGGATTTTGCTGCTGAGTGTGGATTACAGAATTGGCATTTCATATCCATGTACCAGTATGTTGAATGAAATGGATATTTGTAAGGACGGTCAGTCGCCTTTTGTCCCATCTGATCAATGATCCTTATGTAGAGAAAATATTTTGGAGTGAAAGTTTCTATAAGACTTAAGTGTGTCTTCTGATACCTCAGTCAAGGCATTAATGTGTACTTTGAAGTTGTTATTTCTTTCTAATCTTGTATTTTTTATGAAAGTTTTAAGTACATTTTAAATACATATAATAGGTATAGCGTCGCTTTTCTTCACAAAGAAAGTATAAGATCTGCATAGACATATCCAATGTATTAAAATAGTCCAGGGGGCTGACAACGAAACTGCATAAAATAAATGGGTATTCTGTTTATATAATTTTTAGTTATTTAGTTATTGTTGGCTATTTCTAGTCGTATGATTTTGCGTTGTTGTTTTGTCCCTGGGGTAACAGATGTTAGGCAATGACCACTAATAGCAGCCATTATTTGTACATAAGATTTGGCCTACAAAGGGCAGGGTTCATACAAAGGCTAAGTTCACATGGCATTTAACAGCGTCCGTTAAATAGCAACAGACACTGTTAAACAGTCGGCTGCCGGGCTGCACTTAGCCCGTTACTGCAGCCGATACGTTTGGAACTCACTGCTTGTCATGATGTCCTTGGAAGTCATTTTACGGCAGAGGGTTAAAGAAGTAGTTCACAAAAAAAAAAAAAAACTGAAAAAGCAGTTACAGTACTTATCACCTGCTGTATGTCCTGAGGGAAGAGGTATTCTTTCCAGCCTGGAGAGAAATTTGCCACTGTTCTGGACAGTTCCTGACATTAGGTGGTGGCAGCAGAGAGCACTTTGTCAGACTGGAGAGAATACACCCCTTCCGGCAGGACGTACAGCAGCTGATAAGTACTGGCAGACTGAAGATTTTTTTTTTATTAGAAACACTACACAAAAAAAACTTTTATATGTTATAGAGACAAAACGAAATTTTTTATCGGTCAGGTCTAAGGAGGTCTGTTTAGGAGAATGAGCCTGGAAAGGTCCGCACTCGTGATCAAGACAGCTGCATAATGTAGGTCTATGGGCTGTCTTGTTCACATAGTCCCAGAATGAGCAGAAGTGGACTGCAGTTTATTCTTCTTGCCGGTCCTGGTCTGAACACATTTAGACCCATAAAAACTTTTAACATGTAAAAAAATAAAATAAAATCATGACAGATATAGTGATAAATGGTCTATAAGCAATGCTGCATTCACAATTAGTGAGGCCTCCAAGAATAGCACCGCTGCCTAATAAAGCGTAAATGAGAGTTATAGGATTGACATGTAAGCCTGGCTGTGAATCACGACTAGTGCTGCTGTGAATCACGACCAGTGTGTAATGAAGAAACATAAGCATCGCTTTATTACTGCATTTAAAGTGGCTTATTATTTACAGTGACTGAATGATAGAATATTGCTTTGGAAACGTTCACGTCCCTGGAACAGCAACAACTGAAAGCGCAAATTAGAAATGTTTGGGGACAATAAAACGATCGTCAAAGGCAATGGGGAGGTGTTTTCTTACTGCTGGGCAGGGAGTGCCACTGTGCCCCAGGGCCTTCGCTGTTGTAAGTATAAATGTTTCTGCAGGAGGATCACAAATCATTATCTATTGAGATCAATGATAAACAATAGGGTAATAATTGTTATGTTGGCTGAGATGTCATGACAACAAATGACCGGTATAAATCAGCCTGATTGTATTCACACACAAACATTTTATTTATTTTTTTTCTGGAAGACTTAGGGTCCTATTCCACGGGCCGATGGGGGCCCGATCAATAATATAAACGAGAGCCGATCTGGTAGTTTACTGGGCCTATTACACGGCCTGATAATCGTTTAGCAAGGGCTGCAGGGACATCGTTAAAGAGCTGATAGACCGCTCAGCCAATCACTGGCCGCGGCGGTCCTGGCTAATGATTGGCTGAGCGGTCTGTCAGCTAAGACAGGCCGCACCGAAGCTGCTACTGCACGTGGGATCGGGAGGAAGAAAGAACGCAGGAGAAGACTATCCAGCTACCGCCCCATCTCACTTCTCCCCTTTGCCTCAAAACTCCTGGAACAACATGTCTACCATGAACTATCCTCCCACTTTTCAACCAACTCACTTTTTGACTCTCTGCAATCTGGCTTCCGCCCCCACCACTCTACAGAAACTGCCCTCGTCAAAGTGGCTAATGACCTGCTAACTGCCAAAGCCTCACGCCACTATTCTGTGCTCCTTCTCCTTGACCTATCTTCTGCCTTTGACACAGTTGACCATTCTCTCCTCTTACAAATTCTCTCATACCTTGCCATCACTTGCTCAGCCCTCTCCTGAATCTCCTCTTACCTCTCCAACCGCACTTTTAGTGTTTCCCACTCCCACACCACCTTCTCTCCTCGTCCCCTTACTGTTGGTGTTCACCAAGGCTCTACACTTGGGCCTCTTCTCTTCTCTATCTATACTTCTGGCCTGGGACATATCATAGAATCCAACGGCTTCAGGTACCACCTCTGCGCTGATGACACTTAGAGTGTCCAGAGTGTCTATCGGCCATATTTACCTTCTTCTCCTCCCGCTTTCTAAAACTCAACATGGACAAAACAGAACTTTCCTCTTTCCCCCATCTCGCTCCACCCTGCCATCTAATCTGTCAATCACTATCAACAGCTGCACTCTGTCCCCTGTTCCTCAAGTCCGCTGCCTCGGGGTCACCTTTGACTCTGCCCTGTCCTTTAAACCCCAAATTCACGCCCTGACCACCTCCTGCCGCATTCACCTCAAAAACATTTCCAGAATCCGCACTTTTCTCACCCCTGACTCATTATTTCCCGCTTGGACTACTGTAATATCCTCCTCTCTGGCCTTCCATCTAACTCCCTTGATCCCCTCCAGTCTATCCTAAACTCTGCTGCCCGACTAATCAACCTTTCCCCTTGCTTTGCCTCTGCCTCTCGACTCCCTCCACTGGCTCCCCATTGCCCAACGTATTCACTTTAAACTGTTGACCATGACGTACAAGGCCGTCCACAACCTGTCCCCTCCGTACATCTCTGACCTGATATCCCGCTACCGTCCCTAAGGCAACCTTTGATCCTACGTCTCCACTCCCCCCTTGTTCGTACCTCGCAAAACCGCCTCCAAGACTTAGCCCGAGCGCTACCCCGACACATCCGGCTCTCACCCACCATCAAGTTCTTCAAAAGTAACCTGAAAATCCATCTCTTCAAACTAGGTTACAACCTATAATAATTCTGCATCACACTTGACTGGCTGCACTTTACCTCCTGTTTCTCTCCCCGTACCTTATAGATTGTAAGCCCTCGCGGGCAGGGTCCTCTTCGCCATGTACCAGTCTGCCATTTGCCTTAATGTAATGTGTTTTGATCTTGTGTTGTTTCTGCTCGTTACCCCTATCTATTGTATAGCGCTCTGGAATTAAGGGCACTTTATAAATAAATAAATAATAATAATAATAATAAAAGACCTGCAACATGCTTAGGTAAAGTATTGTGCTTGTGAAATTGTGGGTCGCCCGCCACGCATCACTATTCCACGCAGCGATGCGCGGTCGGTGGCCAATGATTTTAGGTTTGAACCTAAATAAACGATCAGCCAATGACAAGATCATCGGCTGATCGTTGTCTCTATTCCAATATCGCTCCGTGAAATAGGCCCTTAGATTTGGACCAGCCAATGGATTTTTTATTATAATTTTTGAGCATACTTATTTTCCACCAGAGATGTTCACCTTATCTAATTAAATGAAGGGAATGAGAGGGATTTAAGAATGTAATTTTCTCTGCTTTCACCATGGTGTTACAGATCATGGTAACTGGGTGGGTTTCTTGAAACGGTTAAAACGCTCGCTCGTGTTTTCCTACAATGCTCCCATAGTGTTCCAGCAATGAAGCCCATTGTGTTATATGGAAAGTGAGAAATCACTGCTGCTTACATTTTTGTTTTCGGCATTTATTTCCCTCTAAATAGTTTTATGCATGTGTCAGGAAATCCATTTTTGCTTTAAAATGTGTGAAATAGATGAAGACTCCATGCTGCCTAAGCCATCAAATTCATGTTGTGACAAAACCAGGGAACTTTCATAGCAATAATCCGTTTAAAAATCCTGACTTTAATGTGCAATAATGTCTACGACCACTGCATAGAAGCTGGATGGAAACAAATTCCCTCAGATAACCAAGCTTCAAAGGGAGCAGAAAATCCATGTACCCTTTTAACCACAACACAAATTTAATCCCGGCATGGCACATTAGTAAGGATTTCCTTACATGGAAATGAAATGGACGTCCTTGCTGTACAGAGCTAATAGAAGCTTAGGTATTACATGAGATGCTCTATAGAAAAGAACAATCATTTATACATCCGCTGTACATATCACACCCCAACAAATAGTAATAAAAATAAGTCTATCTGTACGACAAGAAAGAAAACACAAATACTAATAAATAATATATGGATATTCGGAAATAAATTTTAATCATGTATAAGATCGATAGATAGAATAATAGATCGATAGATACGATTGATAGATAGATGTTTAAATTACAGTAGATAGTATACTTTCTTATGCTTTTGAGCTTTTAAGCATGTGAGTAAAACAGGCGATATCCCGTCTGCCTCAGTGTCACAGTGTCTCTATTGGCGGGCTTGCGTGCCTCCGCTTCCGCCACTCTCTGCTCAGAGAACTGACATGTCAATTCTTTGAGCAGAGAGCGGTGCGCAAGCCATCCCATAGGGACACTGAGGCAGGCGGGATTCCACGGCAGGGGGCTTCACTGCAGAATTCCACCTGTTTTGCTCAGTGTGAACATATCCTTAGAGTTCAAAAAAAAGTCTGATGATTGTTGGCACCCACTTTATTGGACATTGCTAAAATCTCCAGATTGTTAATTAAGGAAGTATTTCAGTCTCCTTCACAGAGATATTGCTGCTATGAGGAATATACAGGTGGAGTTGTTGACAATACAAAGACTAAGGAGTGAACATTGCAGAGACACAGACTGGTAAGAGAAGGGGTCCTTGGCCAGGTTAACTAAGGGATTATTCCCCAGGACCATATCCTACAGATGCTACAGACGGGGGAGCCTTGTAGAGGAATTTTTCCTGCGGCTTCCCCTTCCATAGCATCCGTAGAATGAGCCTTAAAAGGGGCTGGAATGAACCTTAAATGGGTTGTCCAGCGGTAAAAAAAAAAAAAAAAAAATTAAATCCACTGGTGTCAGAATGTTATAAAGATTTGTAATTTACTTCTATTTAGAAATCTTCCCATACTTATTAGCTACTATATATCCTGCAGGAAATGTTGTTTTATTTACATTTAGAAACAGTGCTCTCTGCTGCCACCTCTGTCCATGTCAGGAACTGTCCAGAGCAGCAGCAAATCCCCATAGAAAACTTCTCCTGCTCTGAACAGTTCCTGACATGGACAGAGATGTCGGCAGAGAGCACTGTGTCTGAACATAATAAAACAACACTTCCTGCAGGACATACAGCAGCTTAAAAGTATGGGAAGACATTAAATTTCTAAATCGAAGTAAATTACAAATTTATATAACTTTATGACACCAGGTGATTTAAAAGAATTTTTTTTTTCGCTGGACAACCCCTTTAAATTTCTTATTTTAACTGGTGGTGAGAACCCTGTACATATGCCCTTTAATGTTAGAAAACAAGTGTGTGAACCCAAGGATTCTGGAAACAAGATAGTAGCAAAGTAGCTATAGTAGCAAGTTACTATAGTTCAGAAAAGACCTTTGCATGTTAAAAAAATATTGTAACCTGAGGCCAATTTAACTCAAGGGACCGCTGTATTCACATCCTAACTCATTATTTATTAAACTGCTTTAACTAATACATTTTCTTTTATACAAATGACCATTGTACAGTGCCACTCTTGTCGGTGGTTTGTATACTGCAGTTCCATAGACATGAATGGAGCTCAGGTGTAGTACTGCACTCAGCCTGAGGATAGGTACTGTTTTTGAAAGAAAGCAGCTCTGTTTTTATTTTTTTCCGAATCCTAGACAACCCCTTTACAGGAAACCTGTCATCTGTACATTTTACATGTCAATGAGGCACACAATGTGCACTCAACAGTAATGGGTGAAATGGCACCTACTCAAAGCCTAAAACTCCAAGAGGCAATCAGGGGGACAGAAGAGACGTGTGTCTATCGCCTTGTTCCTTAAAATGAGGGCTGCAGGAAGCTGTATTATATGATGCATGCCATCTCTAATCCCTTGAATGGCACTCCAGAATTCTGTTTAGGGGGTACAATTGCACCCACTTATACAGCCCTATCAGGACACCTGCATGATCCTTTAATTGGAAGCTTGTGGCAGCTTCCCTTCCCATAAATGTAGCTCACACTATTGAGCCAGGCTGAATAGCAAATGACAAAACACAACAGTTTGACAATAGGGTTTCATGATAATTGACTTCTCTAAATTGAAAGTGCCACATCATGACCCCTGTAAGAAAAAGCGGACCCTAGTCTGATTTTAATGACTAAAATAAATGGGAAGTGTAAAAAAAAAAAAAACAACATGACACATCCGAGTAATATGTTCTAGAATATGTTCTAATCAGTTACGGGCGCCCCCATTCAATAGGGTTTACTGAAGCAAAGAGAGGCGACTCGGTTACGTTTCCTCCAATAATTATTGACACTGCAGGCTACATTTTTATTCTCTTTTTACGTACAATATATTATATGTCCAATTTAGATTGAAGTTCATGTTGTGAAACATGATATAGATATGTTTAGCAATAAAGGGTATAAGAATGTTATATATGGGAAATACATTGTTACCCACTGACTGATGGGCTTTATGCAACATTTATTCTACTAGATAACTGACTGAATTAACGTCCATATTCATGTGGCATAAAAACACCATTCACAAGGTAACAACATATTTCCCCTACAGCTGACATGGATAGAAAATTCTGATAACATTAATATACATGCTAAAAAACCCTCAATAACACTTGCAAACTACCAAATTACTGCGAGGCATGTTAATAAACAGGTTGGCTGTTTTGTAATTTATCAGTCTCTGAAAGTAGAAATGGTTTGAAGACTTGATTGTTCTCCCGATAATTATATTTTGCCCAATTTGACACCTTTTAGTACAAACAACCTGGTGAGGCTGTCGTTTCATAGCGCCATCCTCATGTACAGTAGAAGGCCCCCATTTATCTATGCAAATAATTACCTGTACGTTTAATCACCATGGGAAACGCAGCAAATGACGTCAAGAACAACAGCAAAAAAAAAAAAAACTAAAGATACTGGTGGTAACAGGTACAATAATATCTATGAAAGCGGGAGAAGAAGCACTTGATGAGAAGTCCAGAAGTATTTATTGAAGCCCATAAAACCAATGTGTGGGTTACAGCACAGAGGTCTCAGTCTACGCCAACGTGTTTCTGCTTATGCACCCTTAGGCCATGTTCACACAACGTATGTTGCAAATTGCAACAACGGCCATGATTTATACAACACATATTCACCCGTATGTGAATGAATGGAATCCCGGCCAGAGAATATACACATAGTATACGCTCCGGCCGGGATTTTATCCGACCGCACAAAAACTGACATGTCAGTTCACACAATGGAGTCTGTGGCTCCGACCGCACGCTCCATTGTGTGCAGCAGTGAATTGGGATGCAGGCGCACACGGGTGCACCTGCAAGCATATTCACCAGAAGTGAAGATCATCCGGCCGGTATTGCAGTACTGGCGGGGATACTCTTCTCAAACACCAGCCGTTCTGGACAATGATATCTATATATACAGATTAATGTGTGCTAGGCTATGTTCACACTATGTTAAAAAACAAACAAAAAAAACAGCAAAGGTGGCCGCTTTTTCTATTTAAAAAAAGAGTCTGTTTTTGCACAATTCAATTGACTTTGCGCAGTTTAATTGACTCCATAGAAAACCTCTCCTGCTCTGGACAGTTCCTGACATAGACAGAGTTGGCAGCAGAGAGCAATGTGTGAGACTGGAAAGAAAACAACATTTTCTGCAGGATATACAGCAGCTAATAAGTATGGGAAGACTTGAAATATACTTAATTATCTGAAACGTGTTGATTTAAAAGAAAAAGATTTTTGCTGGATAACCCCTTTAAGTGACCTACTTTGGTACTAGGTATTACATGTTAGGAGTTGTAAAAAATACAAATGTATAAAAAATAAGGAGTTGTAAAAAATACAAATGTATAAAAAATAAGGCATTCTACACAACTGGATCCTACAGAGAGGGGAGTTACAAAACAAACTTAGCAGATGTAACCAACATGTGGTCGTCCCAAAGAAATCTGTGGCTGGTAGTGCAAATAAATGCTGGTAACATGGATACCTCTATACCTTCACTGTATCATCATTGTGTATAAGTCTACGTCTATGACTGGGATTTAAACCAGAACTCTAAGGCAGGGTTTACACAATATGATCCCCCCTCATCTAGACAGATGTCAGGAGCATTACTTATCACTAGACTGGTTCCTATTTATATGCAGAGAGATTTTGCTATGATGATAAAAAAAAAAAAAAGTAACAGCTAATTAAAGTCCTGCTATTCCTCATCATCAGGTTTGTCGCACTGCTTACATGCTCCTCTTGTGTAAGTCTTTATGCAGGTCACAGAATGATAGGAATTTGTCGCTCCTTTTAGACCTTAATCTGCAAGTGCTCATCTTTACAGTAAAAATAATGACAAATAAAGCTGTGTTCAAACTACGTTGTTTTCATTCGTTTTTGCAAATTGATGCATTTGTGCGCATCCTTTTTTATCCATTTTTCCATTGGCTTCCATTAGAAATAAAAACAGATCAAAACTCATCCTTTTTTTAGTGTACGCAAAAATGTGGTTGACCGTGGTTTTGTGTACGTTAGAAAAAGGATGCTTTTTGATCCTTTTGGAAGCCAATGGAAAAACGGATCAAAACGGATGCACACAAATGCATCCATTTTTTCATGGGTTTTTTGTCCTCTTTTTTTGTTGCAAAAACAGATGGAAAAAACAAAAAACATAGCGTGAGCCAAGCCTAAAAGCACAGAACTGTTGGCCGATATCACCTAGTAGTGACACCTAAAATCTGTGGAAATGTGTCGAGAAATGTATCAAGAAGTTGTATTCTAAAGGCTATGTTCACACAACATAAAAAATTGAGAAAAGGTGGCCAATTTTGATATTTAAAAACCATCCGTTTTTGCCACAATTTAACTGACTGCAATGGCAATCCATTAAAGTCAATGGGAAGACAGATGCCCAATGCACACAATGCATTGAGTAATGGAAGTTTTTTTTTACCGTGGACATCAAAATAATGAACATGATGGTTATTTTTGGACGTCTTTTGCAAACAAAAGTTGTTCACACACAATTTTTCCTTTGTCACAGTTTTTCTCCGTTTTTACAATAAAATTCAATAGAGTTTTCAATTAAGCCGCATCCAAAAGCCAATTAGTTACCCAAACTAGAATAATGTACCAACAGCCTTCATTGCACTGAGGGTAGGCTAGACAGCTAAATGACGTCCGTTATTTTAGACTCAAAGTAATGGACGTCATTTTAAACAGAGCTCGAAAGACGTTGTGTGAACATAGCCTAATACAGCTTTTTTCCATGTAATGTATTAAATCATCATAAGGCCACAACTGGGAATAACGTAGCTGGGAATATCCCCTGACATATAAATCCAACAAGTCAACAGTCGGATGTATACCAAAAGACTATCTTTTTGGCATATGTTTGGTTAGCATGTCACTTCCTCCACTGTATTAAACAGTGGAGTACGTATGTTGTGGTATATGTTGTTAGTGAGTCCATGGCTGACATATGTAGTTGTATGGACATACAGTTGCACATGCCTCGGGCATATGTTCAGCAACACTTTTTAGTTGGTCTCTCTAAAAATAAACTGCAAGCAGGGTGTGAAACTTGCCTTAGAAAAACTGTCACTCAAATATTTGGATCCAATTTGGAAATTAAATTGTTGTTCTTGAGTCTTCCTCATGAGATATAATTATTTTAATTGTAGAAAAACAGATTATTCATCTGTGGAACCCTGTTATTTATTACACACATTATTCTGCATGTCCATAATATATATATATATATATATATATATATATATATATATATGTATATATATATATATATATATATATATATATATATATATATATATATAAAACTACTGTGAAAGGCTATGTTCACACAACATTTTTTTAATGTAAAGAACAGGCACTGATTGCAATGGAATCAGCATCCGTTCTTTACTGTAGGGGCGGAATTGCAATGCCGCCCGCTGTGTTCACACATCGTTATTTTAAACGCTCGTTCTTTAACGAATGTTGTTTTAAAATAATGGCAATTATTTGCCCTTAAATGGTGGTCATCCACTTAATTTCAACAGTGCGTGAACATAGCCTTTCTGTGTTTTCGGTCCACTACTGGTTTTGGTTGCAAAATATTGAGCAAAAATTCTGTGTGTGAACATAGCCTTAATCTGAATATCGAATTATCCTAAGCAACCCTTGTACAAATTCATCTCCCACGTTCTAGTTTTTAGAAATTAAGCAGATTAAATATTATCTCATCAGTACTTTTTTTTAGCACCTACCCGTATTATAACTTTCAGGACACTTTATTAAATTAGTAAAATTGTATCAAACATAAAAGCAGTCGCCTGGGATTATTTAAAAAAAAAAAAAAGGTCTGTTTCATTCTGTAGACAATGGTACTTCTGTTCACTTGAATGGGATTGAGCTGCAATACTAGTCACAGCCCTGGGATAATAATGGTACATTTATGGGAGGAAAAAAAATCCCGGACAACTCATTTTTAGAAGCAACCGGATACAAAATAAATACTTTTAGTTGAAAGCTCGATGGTTTTCCGAGGTTGATTTGTTTGTTTGTTCTCTTAGGCTATGTCCACATTTGGTAAGAGACCGGCCGTTCCACGACAAGGCTGGGTCACGGAACGGCCGGTCTCAGAAAAAATTATTATGATCCGGATGATCTTTAGTGCCACTGAGTTCTGATGCGGGGCGTGCGTGAAGTGACATGGTTTTCTGACATGTCAGTTTCTTGCAGCGCTGCTAAGGATCCCAGTCGGAGTGTATACCATCTGTATACACTCCGGCCGGGATTCCCTCAGCCTGCAGCACTACGTAAGTACAAAGGCCGTTATTTCTGCGGAACTTACGTACTGTGAACATAGCCTTACATGGTAAAGTGTCTGCTTAGAACTATTAACTCTTTGTCATACCTTAGGAATGTTTTATTTAAGTTAGTCCCATAAATTTATAGTCCAAGTGAGTATTTTACAATTCCCTGTATGTTCTGAGTTACACAATACATTGGATCGGATGATGATCCTCGGACTTGCACCTCCACCCTTCTTGCTTGTAGTTATCAAAATTGTCTTGCTGACAAGAGCTTGTTGGTATTAATTTTAACAGTAAGGGCCATATTACAAGGGCTGACACAGAGATTAAACAATCGAAGATCTTACAGATCTGTGTTCATTTAGGAAGCCTACCACAAAGCTCCATCAATCAATCACTAGATCATTTGCCTGGCCCTCAGCTTCCATTATAGGTCGGAAGCACATTTCCCTGTGTAATAGGGCCCTTACAAGTGTCTTTTTCTTCCCAGGTTAAAAAAACAAAAACAAATGAGTGTTTGCTTGTTCATCAGCGGACCACAGGCCCCATTACATAGGGAAATCTCAGCACAGGCTATCTTCCCACTTTAGGAACATATCGAAGGAACACAACCGTCTTGGTATATAAATGGGTGCTAATAAAGATCATATTCTTTATTAGCGGCAAATTGCAACAACGGCCGTGATTTATACAAAACATACGTTGTGTGAACATGGCCTAATAATGGTCATAGATTTCATGTAAATGTGAATTCAACGTAAACTATTTTTGCTATGGTCTATATGGAATGCATATCCTAGAATTAGTCGGTTGAGTCAGAGACTTTTGAAAATCTTAACCTTGACATGCTCAAACCAATTATAACAACCATTGTAAGCCAGGCCGAGTCATAACCTCTAAAACGTCCCTTTGACTTCAAGCTGAACATATCAGAATGAAATCTGGCTTTGCACTTGTAAGCATAGATTAAAACAGACAAGGACCACAACTCTGTATTTCAGGGTAAATATAGCATTGCTTTGGCTTGTGAGCTGCTGGGATTTCTATTATTGTACGGATAATTTCCAATGTACTGTATGTTCTCTAATAAACAAATAAATTTCAGTGTAAGGCAACGTTCACATAACGTTTGTGCACGATTTAATTGACGTCAATGTAATGCATTGAAGTCAATGGAATGAAGGAGGTCTAACGCACACAGTATAAAATGACGGACGTTACCTGTGCAGACGTCAAAATAATAATCATGTCAATTATTTTCAGGCGTCTTTTGCAAATAGTGGACGTTATTTTTTTGTTGTTCACTCAAAGTTTTTCTTTTTTCACCATCCTTCCTCCATTTTTACTATTAAATTCAATGGACTTTTCAATTGAAGACACAACCAAAGGCCAATTAGTCAACCTGAACTGGAATAATGTACCAACAGCTGTTATTGCACTGCATTTTAAAAATTATAAACGGAATTAAAAACGTTTTGTGAACATAGCCTAACAATGGTAAACCTAAATAACAGATGAAGGTAAACTTATTTATACTATCATCATTTAAATCAAATGTATCAGCAGGTACATTGCTTTAAGTCTTTACATCAATAGACCAGCGCCGACCCGGGGATGTCTGTGCAGTAGTCCTTTTTTTTTTTACCCGCGGCCTGGTTCCCGCACATGGCGATGGTCTTTGCCTGGTCACTGGCCTGGCCTGTACCACTCGAGTTGAGCCCGACCCCATTTTAACTTTATCCCCTCCTCTCTGTGACGTGGCTCCATTGATTCTAATGGAGCCACGTCACAGAGGGGAGGGAAGAACGTGCCGGTGACCGAGGATAGACCGGAGCCATGCGAAAGAAATTTCGAAGACCTAAGGCCCCGTTCACACTAAGCAAAAACGGCGGAATTCCACCGTGCTCAGTGTCCTGCTTTGAGTGAATGAGAGGGCGCGCGTCCGCTTCCTCCCCTCTCCGCTCAAAGAAATGACATGTCACTTCGTGCCCTCTTATTCACTCAAAGCAGGACACTGAGCACTGCAGAATTCTGTTCTTGCTCAGTGTGAACGGGGCCTTAGGTCTTCAAAATTTCTTGTCATTGCCCACACATCATTGTGTGTAAACAGGATATGTGTGGCAGGTACAAATTAAGGCCAACTAACACATACATATACATATATCCGTGTTGCCAGTTTGCAGATCACACAGCAGTTGCATTAGCGTTAAGTGGAGACTTTTGTTTGTTTGTTTTTTTCTGTTTAAAAATAAAAAATATTAAAGACAATATTTGTGTTACGAGACATAATTAAAAATTACTAAAGAATTCATGAAAAAGGCGTAATTCTTTACTATGTTAAGCAATAATAATAATAATAATAACAACAACAACAATGACAACAATTTAACAATGCCCATATGTTCTCTAGCAGCACATCTCAAAAGGGACTTTTTGTTGTTGATCCTCTGTAATGCTTAATATTTAGTTTTATCATGTGCAGAAGGACACGGTAGAGTAACAAGAATGTGATCTTACAGATGGAAACAATCGGATTAAGGTAAGATAACCCAATGAAAAAGAAGCCAGTGTAAAAACTCATGTTCCTTGCTGGCATTTAGCTTCCTCGGAATTGAACAACATTGCCTTGGGTGAACTTGTTAAAAACCAACAGTATACTTGTACTCCTTGTACTTCTATAGGAAGGCTAGTTAGATTTCATTAGGTTCACTCTAAAAAGAAGGGATGGCTCAACTGCTAATTGATGGCAATGCTTTTTATGTGCCGTATTATGACAAGTCCTGTCAGATATAGTTTACGCAGAGTTTAATGGATTGCATAAAATGGGAGCTGAAACATCCTACTCTGTTAACATGTTTACACCGCAGGGCTAACTATAGGCTTTCGGGCCCTTTTGCCTCTGTGAATTAAAGCAGTTGCTACTATTCATGGCGGAAATTTTACATTTATTCTGACAATATTCAACTCTGTAAAATAGAAAAGGTATTTTAGTTATATTTTTAAAAAAAATGTATGTAGAAATTAAAATAATAATAGTTGTAGTATGATAGAAACATAAAACTATTCACACTGTTCATATTTGTAACCTCAAGGTTGGTAATATAGTATAGAATTTTTTTCTTGTTAATTTAGTTACTAGAATACAAACCTAGAGAAAGAGGAGTGGCTGCACCTCACATCCATGCCTGACACTAATGCCTCTCGGCTATATTTAAAAACCAACGGCAGAATGTTGGTATATAATTTGATCAAACCATGTTGCCTCATGTACCAATGTGCCGGTCAGCGACTACCAGTCCAACAAAAGCAAGCCCCAACAGGGGAGGGGGGGGGGGATGCCCACAGAATGGCCCTGAAACACCACGGTCACAGGACCAAACCCCATAGGCCCGCACATATCCCACAGGTGCCGCTGGCAGAGAAGGCAGCCACCAAGAAACACAAGTGTGAACAAGGTCTTACTACTCACCAATGCACCGTCAGGGAAAATGGGAGAAAGAGGAGTTACTTACCATATGCGTACAGGTGCTTCCTGCTGATTAGGGTCACATGGGTCTTACTAGGGAGGAGTGTAGGGCTATTCTGTGGCCCCCTCCCCTGTTGGCGCTGGCTTTGCGGGGTTGGCGGTCACACATGAGTAGGGACTCATGTGTGCCAGAAGGCCTGCACATGGTACATAAGGCAATATGGTTTGATCAAATTATATACCAACATTCTGGCGTTGTTTTTTAAATAAAGCTGAGAGGCATTGGTGTAAACCATGGGTGTGAGGTGCAGCTCTTCCTTTTTCTCTAGGTTTGTTAATTCCTAGAATAGAATAGCAGTACGCACTATTTTGCTTACCAAAAATAACAAAAGCCTTCTCAGGTGGACATCAGTATAGAAACTTAAAGGAAGCCATTCGTTATGTCAATTGCTTTAAAAACATCTATATATCCTTATTATCCATAGAAAATTGTGTAATACTGCAGAGGATGTAACTAGGAAAAAAAATGGTTGGCAACATTGGCTGCTCATTGTGGTTTCAACAAGCCAACTCCACAGTGATCACCTGATTGTCTATGAGAGACGATCTACGCGTCTATGTAGAACAATTTTTGACTAATGTAACTATTTGCTTCACAAATGAACAAATTGTTATGGAAAACAATATAAACATTCTGTTACACACAGAGGGAAACATCCATCAGAAAGGAGTTTTTTCTTTTTCTTTTTTTATACTCAATATTCATTTTTTTTTGTCAGTACTATGTAATTAAAAATTACATACACAATATTGCGGTTGTATAGGCAGTCAGGCTTAAAACACCTAATAACAAGGAACGTGCTGCAAGGTAATCTCCTAATAGTAGGTAGAGGATTGGAATGACAGAATGACAGCCGTATTGTTCTCTTGATAGGCCTAGATAAACATGGCCTTGACAAACATTGGCGTTGACAAATGGAAAATATGAAGGAGAAAAAGTATGAAATATACCATGTAGTGCACTTATTATTTTTGTATCTTTCATATGAAATGGCTTAGGTCTACTGCTCTGTTCTGTACCCCACAAGACAACGTACACCAGTCCCATATATGATTAAAAAAAAAAAAGATACGCTTATGACCTATATTATGTTAATGTAACACTATTGATACATTTGGGGTAAACACCAGGAGATATTAACAGCATCGAAACACCAAATTCCCAAAAGTAGATGACCTTTCTAAATTGCATATCTTCTACTTAGAGATGTCAGTATGTGTTATGAAAAAAAATAGTAACAAATGGCGCATCAGGTCTTTACAGTAACAGCAGTCAGCTTCTTCAGGAACTGCTGCATTTGACCTACGTGAGTGTAGCCAAGTCCAGTCTTTATTTATTTTTTTATTTAATTTCAGCATATATCATCACTAAACTACAATCCAGCTTTCCTAGTCTCGGAAGCAGTATCACTGACTGGTAACCCATCTTTCCCAATCTCAGCAGTAGTCACAGAATGTAGTATCACTAAGCTGTACACCATCTTCCCATCATTCCTCATCTAAGCTATTGTATTCTTGGCGTGACCGACTTTATAGTAATCATGCAATTATTTTTAGGTAAAATAACAGCCATTATTTTTATATTAACGGCTGTAAATCATGATCATTATTAACAGCTGTTTTTTTTTCCCCCACCCCAAAAAGATGTGAGAACACCTAAAATTGGGATAATACGGTAACAATATTACCATAAGAGGATTCTAGCATAATAGTAACTAGATTCTATATTATTACACTTTTTAAACATTCTTTATTTATTAAATTTTTTCATTGTATATGCATATATGTAAACCTGAAGATTCTAAGCACAGTGTAATTTGCTGTACAATGCCCACCACGTACCATAGGTTATTCACTTTGCCTCTGCCTTTCCCCTCTGCCAATCCCTTAACTGGCTCCCCATTGCCCAACAAATTCATTTTAAATTGTTTACCATGACTTACAAAGCCATCCACAACCAAAGCCCCTCCATATATCTCTGACCTGATATCCCGCTACCGTCCTGCATGCAACCTCCGATCCTGCAATGTCCTCCATTTGTTCTCCCGTCTAGTTTGTACCTCACAGAACCACCTCCAAGATTTGCCTCCCCCATACTCTGGAACTCACTACCCCGACACATCCGGCTCTCACCCACCATCGAGACCTTAAAAAAGCAACCGGAAAACCCATCTCTTTAAACTAGGCTACAACCTATCATAATTCTGCACCACACTTTGACTAGCTGCCCCTTTACTTACTGACTCCCTCTTCCTAACTTGTAGACTGTAAGAGACCTAATACAGGGAACGATTTTTAGCGATTAACGACTAACGATAAAAGATGGCAAACGAGATTGTTAACCTAAAATCGTTCATCATATTACACAGAACGATGGTCATTAGTTACGATCATTACTACAATCGTTATTGCGATTGTTACTATGATCGTCTACACCTTCTGATCCCAGCAATACAATGAACAATGTGCAATTACACTGAACGATTAGTGAACAAATGCAGGACTTGAGCAAACGAATGTGGAATTACAGCGAACGATTGGCGAATGTTTAACGATAATTTTAGGTTCAGATCTAAATCAACGACATACAAACGATTTTTCGATTGTTGCCTGCAATTACACAGAACGATTATCATTTAAATTCGATTGATATAACGATTTTTCACACAACAATCGTCTCGTGTAATAGGGCCCTTAGTCGTCACAAGCAATGTCCTCTTTGCCCATGCACCAGTCTGCCATTTACCATATTCATGTTAAATGTTTTGACTTTTGTCACCTTCTATCAAATTTATAGCGCTCTGGAATCAAGGGTGCTTTACAAAAAAATAATAATAATACTTCTGCATCCTTGCTACATATATACTGTCAGGATATATAGGACCAGTAAGACAAAGGACAGGTGCAGCCCTAACACTGGCACCCACCTCGCTATCCCTGCCTACTTGCCACAACAGTCCTAAAAAACAGCGGACAATTGGTTGATGGTCCCTATCCTATATAGTGTGAACCCATAACAAAAAAAGACAGACAAAACACAATAAATCCAGGGGTTCAAGTCAATATCAAGAGGGTGGCGCAGTACAAAAATCCAGAAAGCCAAAAGTCAGAGTGCCAGACACACAAAAATGTAGGGAACGCTAGGTCAAGCAACGCAGGCATGGAGCAAGGGAAATGAGGGGATACTTATGGGGCCTGGAGTCCAAGAAAAATTAACTTTTACCTTATCACGTTGCCTTAAAACAAGATTAAGGAGCCATTTTTTAATCCTACACAAGATTTCCCCATGAAATTCAAAAATAAGATTCAGCTGTTTCAAAAGTTACATTTAAAGCATTTTTCTCCTTTTTCGATGAAAGGATTTTTTATGTTTCCTAAGACTTGGAAAGGGATTATAGAAAAACGCTAATAGACAGCTCCAAAGTAGAGTTATAACATTTGCCGACATGACCAGGTCTATCAATGATAGCAGTCACACATGGCTGGTGGCACAGAGCGCTCTCGCACTGAATTATGCCATTCATACACACAGCGTTTATGACTCGTGAATGATTCACTGTAAAAAACATATTTTAAAGCATCTTAAATTAGATTTATCATTAAAGGAAATAGTTTTTCGCTACCCGGGCCTATTGTGGGAAGGTAGTAGATATTTTGTCACCGCCATTATTTATTTCCCTTTGGGTCTTTAATGTGACAACATATATAATGACTAGCAGCGTGCACTATAATATACAAAGGCTTATCTTTGCCTCTGAAACAAAAAGTACAATGATAATAATAATTTCTTTACCTGGCATACGCTAGCACGGTTCATTGATTTAAATCGTTTCTTACTTGTCTGCGTAGGAGATATAAACTGTAAAACATTCTCTCTGCTTCTCTTGCTTAGAAGTCTAGTGCACTTAAATGGATCTCAAATACAGTATACGTATACAATATATGATGTCAGATCATAAAAACGTCTTCGCTCCTATCAATTACGAGATGTACCGGTAAGTCTAGGGCATTAAACCTCCAGGGAGGAGAGCACAGTCTAAGAATAGAGTCGAAAAGTAAGTATTCAAATTAGAACAATCATGAGGTCAAATACTACCTGCTGTGATACTACTGTGGAAGCATTTAGGTCTGCAGTGTGGGTGGGTTTGCATATAGTATTTGGGTCAGTATTTGATAAGTATTTTGGTCAGTATTTCTTTTTCTATTTGCTTTTGGTCAGTTTTTTTTAACTGATTATGTTTTTTTTAATGTTTGTGCACATAGTCATATTTAGAGATGAGGGAAGCGAATCAGGCTAATCAAGATTCACTGCAAATCACGTTGTCAATTTGCAAAAACAATTTGGCGGCCAAACATGCTGTCTGGAGCATCACCGGGCAGGAGAAAGAGATTAACCATAATGCCTAGCACCCAACCAATCAGCTGCAGGCCCCTCTGTGATGTCAGCCCCTCCCCCCTATATAAGGAGGTTCAGTAACAGAGGTGGCCAGTCGGTTGTGTGTGGAGGAGAAAGCAGGAAGGCAGCAGGCAGTTACAGCAGAGCAGGGAGAGACCTAGGGGTCATGCACACTAAGCAACCGACGAGGAATTGAAGAGGAAAGATTTCTGCTTAAAATTCCTGCTCTGGCAGAATAGGAGCAGAATAGAAGCTGAATTTGAGCTGAATTTGAGCAGATTTCAAGCAGAATGCAAGCGGAATTCAGGCAGAATTTTAAGCAGAATTCAAGCCCCATTGATTCTGCCAAAAGAAGTGACATGTTACTTTTTGGGGCGGAAAGCAGATCTGCGGCAGTAAATTCTGCTTGGAAATTGTTGAAATTGTGAACAACAGAGCGGAAATCCCATTGAACACAATGAGAGATTGCCCTGTTCATTCTTTTACGGGAGGAATTTCAAGCAGAATTTAAGAGCAGATTCCTTTTCAATTCCTTGCCTTTTGCTCAGTGTGCATGAGCCCTTACAGAGTGATATAGGGACAGAGAGGAATGGCGGAAAATGGATGACTGACTGGCTGATTGACTTTTTTAAATTGTAATTTTCCGATTTTTGACACTTTTACAACAACATACTTTACCAAATTTACCCTTCTGTAATGGTCCCAGTATTGTAGCTACTATAGTTTTGACTGTTTTAATGAAATTCGTTAAGATTCAATTTGCGAATCTTAACGAGTTTGCCCAAAATTTGTGGAACTCCCCAAAAATTTTTTCATCCGCTTCGCTCATCTCTAGCCATAATGAAAAGATTTGCACCTGTTTTCTGGGCCTTGGACCCACTAAAATACTATGGCCATAAGTGCACTCACCATATAGAATAATGGCCGTAATTGAGTACAGATGTAAGGATATGTTCGTCCGTCACTTTGAGTTCAAAATTATGTGTTATTTTACGGTTTGGCTGTGGGTCAGTGCAGTGACAGCAGTTGGTACATTATTTTAGTTCAGGTGGACTGATTGGCCTTTTGATGTGTCTTTAATTTAAAAGTCCATTAAATTTAATAGTAAAAACGGCAATAACAGAAAAATCGAGAGCCTTTTCACTTTTTTTTTTTATCTTGTGTTAACATAGCCATAAGATTATGAACATGCTCAATATTTACAGCCTGTTTTTTTTTTTTTTTTTTTAAAAAGGCTGTATTTTTTCACCTGTACACACAGGCTTTCACAAAAAAACTGCAAAAAAAAAAAAAAAACCGTCCGTATTTTGGTGTTAATTTACTGTGTGTGAACAGACCCTTGGGCTATGTTCTGCAGTGCAATGAATTATTATTATTATTATTATTATTATTATTATTATTATTTAATTTATTTATTTTTCAAAACTCAAATTCCAGAATAAAAAAATATTCTGTGAATATACGATTGTTTTTGTAGAGGACATATAAAATGTATTGCTATTAAAGCATCTGTTGTTGGAAACCTATATATGCTCATTTTTTTTAAATAACAGGATGCAATATGGTTAGTTTATGAAATTCCCTGGGTTTAGAAGATGTTAAAGCAAAATTTAACAGAAGGAGTTGTTTTTTTTCCTCATTGGCCAAGGTAACCCACATAGCTCTCTGATTTCGTAGACACACTGTGAGTCACGTCAGATTCGGTGACAGTTTACCTCACATAACCTCTCATACTGAGACAAATGGTTGGGCCTAATGAAAAAAAAAAAACTGAAAGCAGCAAAAACATTATTTGATTCAGACTCGACTTACAGTACTGCTTGCCACTATCACAGGCATCAATGTCAGCAGTGACGCAGCCTGTTGTAGGGGCAGGCTGGAATTATCAAACTCACTAGTCATTTATTAGCATTACAGCTCGAATACATCTGCAGTATCGGTGAGACGTCTCTGCAGACAGTTTTGGGTTAAACTATTTCTACCATTTTAACTTCTATGTAAATTATGAATGTCTTTGGTTACAAGCTACAAAAAACATCTGTGTGGTGTGATCCACCAATCAAATATATATATATTTTTTTACTTCTTTATTCAAAAAGAAAACAAATAACATTCAAAATTAACCATGACATCATGGCCACAATCGTAAATCATATCATTTTCAGCCCCCCCCCCCACCCACCCCCGAGAGAGAGAGAGAGAGAGAGAGAGAGAGAGAGAGAGAAAAAAGGAGACCAGCCCCAGCAAAGTATAATATATTTTCCTGGTTCTTATTCTATTTTAGCAGAAATCCAAGGTCCCCACATTTTATAGAATCTATTTATCAAATATTTATTGTAGCTTTCAATAAGATGTTCAATGAAATTTGCCCTGGAAACATCCTCCGTTCACTTATAGGGGGAATTTATTATGTCTGCAGGTGTCAATTACACTGATACCTCTGTTCTCAAATTTAATTGGTGCAGGAGGGCAGTTTGAGAACTGAACAGTGTTTTCCCATAGAAAATAATGTAAATGTGTTTATTTTTATTTTTTCCGGCAGCAACCAATGCAGTACCCATTTATTGCATTGAAAAGTGCACATTTCTTATATATTATATTTTAGTACAATATAATGTCTTGAAATGTAGCTCTACCCTCTGTGCACTAAGGATCAATCACTATGTAACTTGGCAGGCGTCTTAGTAGGCTGGGTGACAGGCCCTATGAAATACACACAAACACAGCAGGGGGGATAGTCTGCTGAACAGCAGGGGATTATTATCCACCAGACTTCTTTTTCCTCTTTCTACACACTAAAAAAATATATACTGTCTGGCTAAAGGGAATCTGTCAGATCTGTACCAGGTGCAGAGCTGCAGACACAGGCAGAAAAAGAAAAAAAAAAAAAAAGATACCTTTGCTGATGGCCATTTGCAAAGTTATAAAATTGCATATGTCCTTGTAAGCTGAAGTGCCACAGAAATGATGTTGAGGCACAGCATGGACGCTTTTTCCCTCCCTGCCAAACCCTTTCATGAATAATAGACGTATAGGGCTGGAGGCCCAGCCTTGTATGTCAATCACTCAAGACAGAGATGGTGTGGGTGGGAAGAGGTGTCAGTGTAGTGATTAAAGGGCTACTCCGCTCAAAATCATTTTCTTTCAAATCAACTAGTTGTATATAGTACATAGGTTTGTAATTTACTGTAAATGTATTTTAAGTATCCCCATACTTATCAGCTGCTGTATGTCCTGCAGGAAGTGATGTATTCTTTCCAGTCTGACACAGTGCTCTCTGCTGCCACCTCTGTAGAAAAAGATTTTCACCAGAGTACCCCTTTAATCACTACACTCACGCCTCTTCCCTCCCACAAAATCTCTGTCTTGACTGATTAACATACGAGGATAGGACTCCAGCCCTATACTTCAATTAGTCATGAAAGGGATTGGCAGGAAGGGAAAAGACGTGCATGCTGTGGCTCAGCATCACTTCTGTGGCACTTCAGCTTATAAGGACATATGCAATTTTATAAGTTTGCAAATGGCGATCAACATAGGCATATTTTTTTTTTTCTGTCTACAGCTATGCACCTGGTACAGACCTGACAGATTCCCTTTCACCAGACAGTATATTTTTTTTTAGTGTGTAGAAAGAGGAAAAAGAAGTCTGGTGGATCGTCAATAATCCCCTGCTGTTCAGGAGAATATCCCCCCTGCTGTGTTTGTGTGTATTTCATAGGGCCTGTCACCCAGCCTACTAAGATGCCTGACAAGTTACACAGTGATTGATCCTTAGTGCACAAAGGGTCGAGCTACATTTCAAGACATTATATTGTACTAAAATATTATATATAAGAAATGTGCACTTTTCAATGCAATAAATGAGTACTGTATTGG
This sequence comes from Dendropsophus ebraccatus, assembly GCF_027789765.1. Classification (NCBI taxonomy): domain Eukaryota; kingdom Metazoa; phylum Chordata; class Amphibia; order Anura; family Hylidae; genus Dendropsophus; species Dendropsophus ebraccatus. Next base: position 139,355,708 of record NC_091460.1, on the reverse strand, counting down.
TTGCTGCTGGAAAAAAAGAAATACAGACATTTGCATCATTTTCTATGGGAAAACACTGCTCGGCTCTCAAACTGCCCTCCTGCACCAATTAAATTTGATTTCAAGACATTATATTGTACTAAAATATTATATTTAAGAAAAGTGTTTGTATTTTGCAAATATATAATATAATATTTAAATATATAATACATGAAAATTGTTATGATATATATTATGGAAAAACAATTCATACGAGGATGGATACTTGACTTTCCCTAGCATATAGATATTAGTATAAAGATATTAAATAAAATGCTTTTCAGCCAACGTATGTTGTTGATGTTGTTGCTTCTCTAGCTAGATGCTTTCAAAGAGCCTTTTCATTACTGTTAGAAGTTGTACATATGCTTGGATCCTGAAAGGTGGCATGACATCTACAGCTGGATTTCATGATGCATTAAGCTCAAAGACATCAATTTTTAAGCACAGCTTTGAATACAAATGTCCGCCTAAAATGTGTAAAACAGCGGGTATCATCAAAACACATTTATGAAATATGATGCGTAGAAAAAAATGTGACATTACCTATGGCGACAATTTCTTCATGTATGCATTGTAAGTTGTTGAAGTAAACCAGACAAGTAGATGCCAAGGCCAATAGCACATATGGGCTATGTTCACACTAAGTTTAAAAAAAAAAAGGAAAAAAGGAAAAAAGGAAAAAAGGTGTCCACTTTTAGGTAAAAAAGAAAAAAAGCTTAATATTGGCTATGTTCACACAATGTTATATTTCAGTAAAGAACGGACACTGATTGCAATGGAACAGAGCGTCAAGGGCGGCATTACATTGAAGTCAATTCAATGCCGCCCGCTGTGTTCACATATCATTATTTTAACGCCCGTTCTTTAGAACAGCATCATTGAACAGCGCCCGGAAATAATAGCTGTTCACGTAATGTAAAGTCGTCCGGCAGCCGCACATTACATTGAAATGAATGGCTAATTGATTTGCGGGCACACCAAACGGTCAATTGCAAAAAAAAAACAAAAAATGTTCCTGCAGCCAATACAGCTCAGTGGCTGGCAGTCTGCATAGCAACGGACGCTGTTAAACGCTGTGTGAACATAGCCATTGCATCATTTTAATTGACTTCAATGATTTGCATTGAAGTCTAAGAATGACAGACGTTATTTGCACACAATGTGTAAAATGATGGACGTCTTTTGAGGCAGACGTCAAATAACGCCCATGACAATTATTTTCAGACGTCTTTTATAAACAGTGGACAATATTTTTTAGTTATTCACACACAGTTTTTCTTTTTTCACCGTCCTTTCACAATTTTTTCCTATTAAATTCAATGGACTTTTTATTTAAAGACACAAAGGCCAAGTCCACCTAAAACAGAATAATGTACCAATAGCCGTCATTGCACTGACTGGCGACCAAACTGAAAAATAACGGACATCATTTAAAAAAAAAAAAAAGACAAGAAAGAACATTGTGGGGCCAAATTTTCATACATTGCCATAATTCTACCCCCATTAAGTAGAGCAGCCATTTTATTGCTATTCAATGAGTACATCTAAATCCACCCGGTATACAGAAAAATAGCTACATACATAAAGATGATATCAGCTCTAGTTAAAGGAAGGTAAGTGTCAAAAGAAACACTTCCGATGCGAGAAACTGTCAGGACAAGCTTAACTGTTAAATATATGCTACCTATTCTAGGTAGAAACTGACAATAACTCGTAAACTCTGTAACACAAAGAAATGATGTGTTTTCTTCAAAGTGAAAAGACTAAAAAATATCAATTGGGCTAATATATCTATCTAAGAGTAGCATAAACTAGTGACAGAGAAGTTGAACAGAATAATGTATCACTTACATTGTTTTGTACAGCTGATCCGGAGATCTCCTCCTGAATAACATAGACAATAAGTAGTCCTCTCCATTATGTGCATGAGCCCAGTAGTCCTGGATATTCATGAGAAGCAGAAAACTCTGCCCACCAGCTGCTGATTGGCGGTTATCTATCCATGCTGTGTACAGGCAGTTAGCTGGAGGGTGGGGGGAAAGGGGTGTGGCAAGAATCCTATTCTCCTGCATATTAGGAGAATGGCCGGAACAAAATTATGTAAGTAATACACCAATTGCGGTTGTCTGAAATGGCGATTATGCAAATTGTTTCAAAGGGAAGTCAATATTTCAGTGAGACTCTGTATTTTCAAAGATTTACTACTGATTTTAATAGGAAATATTTTTTCCCATAAGAGTAGTTTTAACTGTAGTGTATTTCAAGAAAAACTACATATTTTTTTCCCAGTATTTTTCCTGGTGTTTGCTTTTTCTGCATTTATGGTGCAGGTTAATGAACAATTTCCTTCTCAGGTAAAAAAAACAAAACATTCCTACAGAGGTATTGGCCGCAGGAACGTGCTCAGCAGGAAGTGGTGCTTTCTTTTCAGTCTGACACAGTTCTCTCTGCTGCTGCCTCTGTGCATTTCAGGAACTGACCAGAGCAGGAACAAATCCCCATAGAAAACCACTCCTATTCTCCATAGTGGAAAGAATACATGACATACAGCAGATGTAAAGTACTGGAATACTTAAGTTTTTTTTTTTTTAATAGAAGTAAATTACAAATCTCTATCACTTTCTGGCACCAGTTAATTTGAAAGAAAAGAAAAAAATGGTGAACTACCCCTTCAATTAATAAGAGAATAAAAACATAAAGAGTTAAATACAAGGAGAAAAACAAATGGGAAACAATGACAATAATAATAAAGCATAAAACATATCTGAGATGGAATGGCTCTTCAAAATTCACAAAAATTTATTAAAAAAAAATCTGCTTGGAAATTATAAAAAGTGGCAAAATAAATAAATAAACTAAAATATTAAATAAATAATAAATATTTATTTATTAAATAAAATAAATAAATAAATTAAATAGTAGAAGAAAATGTGATTGTTTCATTCATATAAAATAGATAGCCGTGCAGTTTGTTGTTTTGTGACTACTTCTTAATTAAAACTTTGGATTTAATTTTTTTTTTACTGTCTATTGAGCCTCCTGAAGAATGTGTCTCCTTGTGCGCCCTCTGCTGGTCACTTTGCTTGTAATGTCATTGGTAACATGCAGTACAGTAAAAGTAATGAGAGCCTTGGGAGTATTAATCAGTAGATGGATACTAAGTAGCATTTTGACAATTTTATTGGCTGGTGCGTTTGGTGCTATTGAGGCCTTCAATAAAGCTGTTATTGAATGTGCTGTAGCTAGAATTATGACTTGTTCCTTTTGTGTAACTCCTCAGCAGCTGGGCAGCATTCAATGTAACCCAATCTAGGAGACACACAGCACTGGGCCTTAATATGCATGACACTACCAAACTAAACGGGAGGGAGGATATAGTGTGATCTCGGAAATATGTGCAGGGATTTACCAGTGTGCAGGACAGAAGCAGAGGAGAGACATGTGTATGAAGAGGAGGTCAAGATTCTAGTAGCTTCCGGCTAAACCGGAACCCAGTGGAGATGTAGGACATTATGCTATGGTTATAAAGAGGCCGCACACACTGTACAGTCTGCAATATTAATTCAATATTGAGGGAATGACATAGATTTTAGTGTCATTTCTCTTTGTTAAAGTGTCACTGCTATTTAATTTTTTATTTGCAGAAATCAATAGTACAGGCGATTTTAAGAAACTTTGTAATTGGGTTTATTAGCCAAAAAATGCATTTTTATCATGAAAAAGCAGTTTGAAGCTCTCCCCCCGTCTTCATGGTTGTCTATGGAGAGGGAAGGGGTAAAGGGAGATGAGGCACCAAAACAAGAGGTCAAGTTGCTGATGAACCCACTGTGATTATCCCTCCCAGCATTACAAAGAAGCTACAATGTTGCAGATAATGCCTGCCAGGGACTTGTTTACATCATTTGTCTCAGAAGGGAGGGGGGAGGAGGGGGAGACAGAGAGAAAAGCTCACACACCGATTTTTGTGTTTTCAGCAGAAAGCAGAAGCTGAGAACTGGAGGAAGGAGACTGAATAGATAATAACAAGTATGGAAGGAATTGTTAGTCTCATCATGGGAAGCAACATATCAAAAGTTAAGTTTGAGTGAAATACCCCTTTAAAATTTTAGGGAAACCCTTTTAATCAGATACCTACCACTGGAAATTACCCACATCTGGCATGCCATGAATATATAGCACCAGAAGCATAGCAGCTCTTCATCTCTAACAAATAATCTATATCAGGGACCCTATCATTTACCATTTATCACCTATAGTTAAGCCACTTTTAGCCTGTTCCTATAAGTTTCTGGCTGACCATAATTATCAATAGACGTCCGTCTTTTAGTGCTAAAATGATTGACACCCAGAAAGACGGACTTCATTCTCCCATTGTGGGACCATGGACATATAATGCCAGCAGCACACAGAAAGTGAATAATCCCAGTTTCAGGCCATGTTTATACGCTGTATGAGGCCGGGTCACGGAACAGCCGGTCTCAGAAAAGATTATCCCGGCTGGTGCTGCAGTATCGGCTGGATGAACTTTAGCACAGCAGAGTTCTGATGGGGGCGCCCACCGATTCCCCACTGCACACAATGGAGCGTACGTCCAGAGCCGCTCGCTCCACAGTGTGCACTGACAGGATTTTCTGCGTTCACTATTCAATAAATAGCGGCCACAGAAAACTGACATGTTAGTTTCTTGCGGCGCCACTAGGGGTCCCTATTGCGGTAAATGAACAAATTCTGTGCCCATCGGCTAAACGGTGCAAGGTGATGTTGAAAGTGTTCGCCCGTGGTCAGCCAGTTGTTGCTGTTGCTTACATTGAGGTAAGCGGGTGATAACCTTTTGGCGGACACCATGTGCTCTGTAATGCCAATCATGTTCTGAGCTCTTCTAATTTACAGAATTAAGTGGGTTAATTGCTAATTTGTGACATAATTGTGAGCTCATTAACCTTACAATACATAATCTGCTTATGGCTTTAGCATGACTGTGTTTTGCAGGTGCATTATATATCGACTTTGAGCTTCTTTTTTCTATACGGTTAGGTTGACACACAAAGTTAAATAAAAGCAAAATCATCTGGAAATATATTTAAAAAAAAAGTTTATCTTGTCTAATAATGTACTATGGGAGGTTTTTTTTTGGAAAAAAAGATAGTGACCCCAGCTCGTCTTAAGGGGCGGGCAGGGGGTGCAGAAAGGCGGGGAGGAAGCGTGGTCTCCTTTCATGCCTAATTTATCATGCTTTACACCTGCAAACAAGCGTAAGCTTTAATATAGCACATTAAATAAGAAAAACAGCAGTATTTTCCCCCTGATTTACAGATATATTTTGCTTTTATTTTTACCGCGTGTGAACATTGCCCTAGTAGTCGTGCAACTGATTTTACAAAGTGCATTTATCAATTTGAGGCTATGTTCACACATAGTATTTCCGTCAGTCTTTTGGTCAGTGTTTTTAAAACCAAAACCAGGAGTGGACTGAAAAAACAGAAAGGCTGTGTTCACGCAACGTCAAAAAAAAAAAAGAGAAAAGGCGTCCGCTTTTGCAATTTTACTAACTGCAATGCATTGAAGTCAATAGAAAGACGGACATCCAATGCACACAATGTATTAAATAACGGACGTTATCGCCACGGACGTCAACATAATGATCATGACAATTATTTTTGGATGTCTTTTGCAAACAGCAGATGTTTTTTATTAAGGGTTTTTTCTTTTGTCACCATTCTTTCTCCGTTTTTACCATTAAATTCAATGTACTTTTCAATTAAGCCGCACCCAAAGGGCAATCAGTAATCCCAAACTAGAATAATGTACCAACAGATGTCACTGCACTAAGGGGAGGTCAGCTAAATGACGTCCTTTATTTTAGACTCAAAATGACAGACGTAATTTCAAACGGAGCTGAAAAAACGTGGTGTGAACATAACCTTACTGTGCAAATCTTTCCATTATAATTTTGCTGATTTTGGTCGAAAAAAAGACTGACAGAAATACTATAAGTGAAAATAGCCTTATTTTTCTTTTTAAGGATTTAAAAAAAACAAAACAAAAAAAAACATGCAAAAAAGAGCACAGTGAATGGCTTTAAGAAAAACAAGCATTTAGCCGGCCACAGATAGAGAGATGATGATCGCCTTCAAACATGCCGATACGTTTTTTGCTAGGATTTAAATAGCTACAATAGGAATCTTGATTGGCTGCTTATTGCAGATTGCTATTTACCACCAAGTCGATGATTTGGATCATCTGCACAAATGCCTGATAACTTTTGTACGCTGTTACAGTCTAGGATAATTTCAAAATGATGTTCTATGGAATACATACTGAAATTACAGCTCCCAAGTGTTTCATTAGCCAAATTATGATTCAGACTCTGGTTACATATTTGCATTTTCTGACACAAAATCAAAGTTACGTTACAAATGTAAAAAAAATAAGAATAAAAATAGTATCTGTTGTATGTAGAAAAACACATATGAAATCATTTTAAAAGCAAACTACTGATGCATTATCATACCCCAGCCAAGTGATTCCTATACCCTCTTCTGCCATGGGAGGGGTTGACTTTTATTATTTAAACCACTTTCCATAGGACCCCCAATGACTAGCTGACAGCCCCAATTCTGGTACCCAAACAACCAGCTGATATCTGTATGGACACCAGGTGCTCAGTGCTCCTTTTGGCTATGTTCACACAACGTCAAAAAATATTGAAAAGGCGGCCGATTTACTATACAAAAACGTCAGTTTTTGCCGCGATTTACCTAACTGCAATGGCAATGCATTGAAGTCAATGGGAAGATGGACGTCCAATGCACACAGTGTATTAAATAACGGACGTTTGTACCACGGACGTCAAAATAATGAACATGATCATTATTTTCGGACTTCTTTTACAAACAGCGGACGTTTTTATTAGTAGTTCACACACGTTTTTTCTTTTGTCACCGTTCTTTCTCCGTTTTTACCAATAAATTCAATGGACTTTTCAATTAAGCCGCAACCAAAGGCCAATTAGTAACCAAACTAGAATAATGTACAAACACCAGTCCTGGGGAGGACAGGTTGCTAAATGATGTCCATTATTTTAGACTCAAAAAAACATCATTTTAAACACTGAGATGAAAAAACATGTGAACATAGCCTTTAACTGTAGCAATGGATGACGTATTGCACAGTGTCCCGCTGACATCATTAGCCTGTCCAATGACTTAAATTAGTGTGTTGGAGATCCAGTCTTTGCAGATGCTCTTTGTTCTGGCTTGCAGAGAGGGTCCTCATAAGGGAACCCCTTTTTTTTGTTTCATAGTTCAGAGAACCCCACTGCAGGTGTACCAGTGTACCAATATCCCCTCCAGACATGGCCAGACTTGATACTAAAGAAGGTGTGTCACAGAGGGGAGGGGACATCAGTACATCGGGAACACCAGAAGTGCATAGAGCCGCCCTATTTGCACATCAAGAAAACGCCATAGATGGCGGGAACCGGGTGATGAAAAATGGATGGCACCACTGGGACCTACGCTTTGCCGCTGGCTAGGTCATATAAACATACATTGTGGTGCACGTCCTATGTAAATCTAGATGGTTTTTCACAGGACAGAACTAAAACCCAACCATCCCACCATCCTGTTTTTTAGAATAGAAAACCCATTAAAAATTACGATTTGCCTAATAAATCTGTTTTTTTTGTGGCAGGTTTTTAAAAGACACACCCATGACACGCCCACTTTTTGGACAGAAATGACAGGTTTGTCGGGCTTTTGGTTAAATTGTGTCCCACACCTTTAGTAAATGTGTCGGCCCACTAAAAATGGACGCAAACGTGATAATTTTTCTGCTGGGGAAACCTTAGTAATTCAGGTCATTAAGTTTACCTAATTTTAATAAAACAAGCTTTTAAAAGTAAAGAAAGGAATTTAAAATTAGCAAAAAAAAAGAAAACACACACACACAAAAATACATTAATTCCTGCAAACACTTTATACATTTCAGAATATAAAAAAAAAAAGTCTACTAAAAAAAAAATAAAAAAAAAATTCACTTCCCTCAAGAAATAAAAGAAAAATCATCTTGGGATTTTCTTCGCATTTGAATTATTATGCAGATGTGCAAATGTTTCAGCATATCCATGGTGAAACTAAATCAACATAGCAGTCAATCTCATTGTTTAAAGGAAGTGCAATATTACAGAGTACATTTCCATCTAAAAGCTGAGCCAATTTCTCAGTAGCAATGGTTCTGTGTAAATAAACTTTCCATAATCCAAAACTGCAATTAGAGATAAACTCGGGTTATTATGTCGTTTGCTATTGTGGGTGACCTTATTTTGCACCGTCTAGTCGTCCTCTGGATGAGCAGCTCACACAAAGAGATTGTTTCCTATTTACAGGACTCATAAGAGACAGAGAACATGGGTCCCTAAGTGGCCGTGTTATAAATCAGGGAACACTGCCACGAAAATCTAGACCTGGAATCCTTTTTCTCTCATGTCAACTGGTTTCAGAAAGTTATATAGATTTGTAATTTACTTCTATTCAAAAATATCAAGTCTTCCTATACTTATCAGCTGCTGTGCGTCCTGCATGAAGTGGTGTATTTTTTCCAGTCTGACACAGTGCTCTCTGCTGCCACCTCTGTTCGAGACAGGAACTGTCCAGAGCAGGAGAGGTTTTCTATAGGGATTTGCTACTGCTCTGGACAGTTCCTGTCATGGACAGAGGTGGCAGCAGAGAGCACTGTCAGACTGGAAAAGATCTCTGAAAGGTACATACAGCAAAAGCAACTTTGCAGAAAGTGTTCTACATCGATTCTGCAAAATTTGTTTAATTGTGAGCAAAGCCTGACCGTTTTTCCATTAACATTAATTCTTGTGAATAAACAGTACATAGAAGGATTGTGTGACTTTTACACGCAGTGGGGGGAGATTTATCAAACTGGTAGAAAGTAAAATTGTCATAGTTGCCCCTAGCAACCAATCAGCTTCCACCTTTCATTTTTTAAAGAATCTGTGAGGAATGAAAGTTGGAATCTGATTGGTTGCTAGGGGCAGCTTAGCGCTCGCTTCCCCTTTATACACTATGCTATTACATGTACAGACAGGGAGGAGCGGTAGGGGCTGCCCGAACAATCCTTAAATCGTTTGGGTGGCTTATTGAAGTCACACAGAATGACGGACAGAAGACCATCGCTGATCGTTGCCTTTCAACACTAGCTATTACATTGAACGGTTATCGGCCTGGGAGTCAGTAGCTGATTAAGTAAGGCTGATAATCATTCAGTGTAATAGGGCTCTAACTTTAAAAACCCTGGAAGTTTTAGGCTAGATTCAGATTCACACAGGATCACAGAGTGAAATCCGCTGCGGATCCCAAACTGTGATTTTCAATGAGATTACATACTCGCGAGTATGTAAATGCCGGCCCCCTCAACCCGCTGCCGCCCGGAGCATACTTTACCTTATCCGTTCTCCGGCTGCATCTAAGGTTCCTGGTCCCCATAGGTTCTGATCAGCCAATCAGTGCACAGCCCTGCGGCAGTCACTGATTAGCTAGGCAGCACCTACGGGAGATGGGAACCTCAGATGCCGCCAGAGCATAGACCAGGTAATGTATACTCCAGGGCAGCAGCGGGTTAAGGGGGCCGGCACTTACCTACTGTCAGGGATGACAATGTAATCTCATTAAATATCACAGTTTGGGATCCGCAGCAGATTGAGTGAAATCCACTGCGGATCCGTCCTGTGTAAATCTACCCTAAAGGGGTATTCCCATCTCAACTAATATTTGGAAAACCTATTTTGATCTTTTAGTGTGTATATATATATATATATATATATATATATATATATATATTAGCTAGGTATAGACCAGTCAGACCACTGCTGAGATGATGACAGGTGGCACACAAAGTCATAGTTTTGCTGTGCCCCTTCTCTTTGCCCTCCTCTCTCTCTGCTTGTCAGTGACCTCATTGCCATTCCGACACACCAAAAAGCCATCTATTGAGAAGCGTTTATTTCAGGGCTGTCAGTCACACTGAATTTATGAGCACTCTGCTGAAAACCACTCAAAGGTAGAATAGCAAAAGGCCATTTTACATTGTATACCTAATGCAGCAAGAGATCAGTTGACTCCCCTGTACTCCTCGTCCTTGGTACAGTACATGCTCATTTTTGCTAAACGTTAAATATATATGCTTGTAAGCCCAGCTAGCATACAGAATGATTTTTGATGTTTTTTTTTTTTACTATCATATCATTATGATTACTAGCTTTGTCTCCTTTTGATACAATATACAATACAATCTATTGGAAGATTTTCTTTGTCCATCTTTCTGAGTACACCAGGGACCTTACATCTCTCGGAATAAGAGAAAAGATACAATTAAAACAGTACTGCACATTATCTTTGTAATATATTTTGGAACTTCTCATGGGCTGACAGCACTGACCTAGATCTTCTTATTGTTGACAACGCTTTTACTGTTGTAAAAAAAAAGAAGAAAGAAACACTTTCCTCGGTCTTCCTAAAAGCACTCTTCCTAAGCATCCACTTTAGCACACTGAATGCTTATACGCTACTGTCTCTCCGCAGATTGTTCTTTGTAGCGTACACAGAAAACTACCATGGTCCTGATATAATTAAGTATAAGCGTATAGTTATAAAAAATAATAATAATAATAGTATTTATTTATTTACTCATTGTACAAATACTAAAACTCAATATCAACTCACTATTATGATATCTCAACCTACACATCACAAGCACAAATCTCTAATACGCTCAATTAAATACACTGTTTTTAATTATATACAATGAATGCAACTGATGTGACCATCATTGATAATTTATCTATAATGGGGTTTTCTGGTCAAAATGGACTGATGGCCTCTCAATAGGATAGCTCACCGAACCTGTGCTGCAGTTACACATCGCCACCACTACACAATGACTGGCGACAAACTCAAGTCACTGTGTAGTGCGGGCACTGAAGAGCTCATCAGTGTAGGTGGATTGCTCATCAGTCCATTTTACCTGAAAGACCCTTTTAAATAAAGTTCTTAGGAGAAAAAAAAAAGTATAAATAAAAGTAGCTGTTTATCCAATAATGTTCAATAAGCTAGTACACGCAATGTTTCTTAATGTGTGTAATGAAACCATAGTATCCTTTTACTGGCCATTTTTTATGAAAGCGAATGTACCATCAAGTACATTCGCTTTAAGTTCTGCCCATGGATAGAATGGCGCTGGTGCAGGGAAGCCAGTGCCGCGGTCCTTTTTTTGTACCACGGCCCAGTTCCTGTGTACAGTGCCATTTTGTTCATAGACACCGGCTGGGGGTGAAGCGCTGGCCTGCCCCCAGTTGGAGGAAACCTCTGCCCTTCTATGACTTGGCTCTATTCATTCTAATGGAGCCAAGTCATGGGGGAAGGGGTTCCTGCCACTGTGGGCGGGTCAGTGCTTCCCCCTCAGCCAGTGCCCGTGAACAGAACGGCGCCGTACACGGGAACCGAGTAGCAGTTCAAATAAGGAACCGCTGCACCAGCTGCCCTGCACAGGCACCACTTAAAGCAAATGTATCTGATGGTACCATATGATTGTGGTAGCCTTTAATAATCTTTAAAAAAAGCGGTAAGCAAGAAACAAGGTATATAAAAACTATAAGAGAAAAAAAAGAAACATGTTTAACTGGCCTCCATTTTCCATCATCAGTCATAAGTAAAAAAAAAAAAAAAAAAAAAGGACTACACAATCTAAGAATGCACTATATTGTTAACAGTGGTTTGTGCTGGTGCATCTAGTCTAGTCTTTGCAACTTTTTTAGTTGGCCTAATTTTATGCAAAACATGTGCGCCATAAAGGGGCACAATTTTTTAATTGCTGACACACCCCTATATGCAGAAGCCACACCCACTTTTAGTAAGTCAGATGCCCTTGTCGAGCAACCACAAACCAAGTCCCATTGAGTACAATGGGATATATGAACTGTACAGTAGTTTCCAGGGTGTGTATTTTTACATCCCTTCTTTCAGGTGTATTCCATGTGGATTGTGTATTTTTCAATCCCCCCAAAAATACCATGTGAACATACCCTTAGGGATTCCATAGGGAAAGAACACAGCAAATTCTGCAATTCTCCATGATTTCTTCAACAGATTTTGGGGTTGAATTTATATTTTACTTGACTGATGTATGCCAGGGAAAAGATACCTTTGTGCAAACTACCTTGTTTGCATAAAAATCGGTGCCTTTTCCCCCAGTGTACCCCCCACTTGCTTAATGCAAGGGGGTGCGGCAAGGCAGGGAGGACACCAGAGCTTGCATTTGGGGACTAATCTACACCTGCTCTTGATAAATCACCCCCCTCCGTTGACTTTAAATATTGTACCACAGATTTGGGGTCTAATCCATGCACTGGCCACTTGACATGGTTCTTAAATAGAATCAATACAGAATCATATAAAAAAAATTACATGCCCCCCCCCCCCCCACAATGCATATTTAAAACAGAGGAATATTATCCATACCATATAAACTACGATTCCCACTGGGAATAATGGGATGTGGTTTGACAGTATATTTGCATTTTTCGCACCTTGACAGAAGCTTAGCCATTTCCTTTCCAATCCCCATATTTGCTACTATAGAATTTATTACTCTACAAAAGCAAAAATATATATATTTTTTTTCAATGTCACCTCTACCAGCAAAATAGCTGTAGCTAATGAAAAGTCATATGGCAAAATGCATGAGCTACTTGTAAGTTCTCAACAGGAAATCATCACACCTCTTGTTTGTCATCTACGAGCAGTCAGTTAACATATACCCTTGATCAAGCTATCTCAATAGACATCACCTTCTTTTACGCTTGCCAAGTCCTTCACTTAGTCAATATGCATGCATTACACACCCTGGCCTCCAGCATCTGGAGTTTATAAATGACTTTCTTATTTATTGTCAGTCAGAAGTGTTTAACCCTAAATAACTCGGTAAAATTGAGCACACAGCAATGTGTGTGCGTATATATATATATATATATATATATATATATATATATATATATATTCTGCTAAACAACTTAAGATCTGGAGTCTGCGGAAGTCATTAGCAAATAAGGTCACACATATAATATGGCTTATGATAACACATAACATTGGTTTATAAAAACAGATAATTGTTCAGGACCAGTCAGTTGTGCTAGTCTTAAAGGGAAACTGCAGAGAGAAAAAAAAAATCTTTCAAATCAACTGGTGTCAGAAAGTGCAAGAGATTTGTAATTTACTTCTGTTTAAAAAAATCTCAAGTCTTCCAGTACTTATCAGCTGCTGTTTGTCATAGACATAGACATAGATATGTAGGACATACATCAGCTGATAAGTACTGGAAGATTTAAGATTACTGGAAGACTTGAGATTGTTTTAATAGAAGTAAATTACAAATCTCTGGAACTTTTCGAAACCAGTTGATTTAAAAGGAAAAAAATGCTGGAGTAACCCTTTAAGAGATCCACTCCCTTTTTGGCTTTGGCCCATTTATTTCTTTGGGTGTAATGGTAGCTCTTAAAATTTTTTGGTTTGCCATTGATGAAAAAAGTTTAGGATGAAAAATACAAGTCCCTCTCAGATAAGTATGAATGGAATATTATGTAGTGTCTATATAACAAAATATATTCTCTATTGACCCAATTTAAAGGGCAACTCCAGATTTTTTTTCTTTTAAATCAACTGGTTTTAGAAGTGCCAGAGGCTTGTAATTTACTTCTAGTAAAAAATCTCAAGTCTTCCAGTACTTATCAGTTGCTGTATGTCTTGCATATCTATGTCTATGACATACAGCAGCTGATAAGTACTGGAAGACTGGAGATTTTTTTAAAGAAGCAAATTACAAATCTCTGGCTCTTTCTGAAACCTGCTGATTTGAGAAAAAAAAAAAAAAGATTTTTGCTAGAGTACTCCTTTAAAAAATTAGGTGCGGGAGGAGGCCACACTTCTTCCCCACCTTGCTGCGACAATAAACTTTCCAGACCTTTCTGAACCTGACCACTACATAATCTTAATCTGACTTTTTGTTGTGGTCCTGGGAACCAGTAGGACACCAGTAGAGATGGGCGAACCGGCCGAGGTTCGGGTTCGTATGAACCTGAACTCTCGGCTTCTGATTCCCGCTGTCTGCCCGCTCCGTGGAGAGGGTGGATACAGCCTGAGGACCGCCTGGAAAACTGGGATACAGCCATAGCCATAGGCTGTATCCCAGTTCTCCAGGTGGTCCTCAGGCTGTATCCACCCTCTCCACGGGAGCAGGCAGACAGCAGGAATCAGACGCCGATAGTTCAGGTTCATACGAACCCGAACCTCGGCCGGTTCGCTTACCTCTAGACTTCTGCTGGAGCTGCCCTTTAATCTCGTGTAGGTCCTACAGTGTTGATGTGGCTGCCATCATAATTTTTTAAGTATAGAAAAACAAAATTTACAGTCAGAGCTGACAGTGTTAAAGACTGCATGTAAAAAAAATATTTTAGCACCTATAAGCATAATTATATATATATATATATATATATATATATATATATATATATATATATATATTATGCTTATAGGTGCTAAAAATGTTCAAAACTTAATTGGGCAAGATTCAGACCACAGTCAAAAAACAGAAATAGGGGTAGTAAACAGGTCAAAGTAAAAAAGGGCAAAAAGGAGGGTGGGTAGAAAATCTAGAAATAGTAAGGGATTATGATGGAGCTTTACTTCATAGGAGAACAAAGAATGTGAAGAACAAAGGCATCCTGTGGGAGGAGAGTGATGAAATCCATCAATGGTTTACAAGGAAGAGCCCAGAGCAGTGCGTATTGATAGATAGAAAGAATGGGACTGTCAGACAAGGTGAAAAAAATGGGGAAAACATTGTAAATAGAATACATAAAAGAAACTGAGCTAACAAGACCAATAAAGAGAAAGAGGAATAAGAGGAGCGTGCTGCGACTGTCACACTGACACAGAAGTACCGCTGCTCCACTAATGACTTACTCCACCTGTACAAGTGCACCAGAAGGTGGCCGAGTGCAGAGCCCAGGGCTTCCCCGCCATGCTGGGCCTAATGATTTCATTATTACATCAGTTTATATTATTTTACTATTGTAGTTCATTTTGCTATAATTTAGTTACTATGCTTATTGCTTACACATAGTATTGCTGTCAGTATTTTGGTCAGTCTTTTTTTCAACTAAAACCAGGAGTGGAGTGAAAACAGAATATCTCCATTATAATTTTTTTTTCTTGACATAAACGCATGGGGGGGGGGGGGAGATTTATGAAACTGGTATAAAGAAGAATTGTCTTCAGATTCCACCTTTCATTTTCATTTGGAAAAGTGGCCATCAGTGCACACTATGGCCTCATTTGTCAAGCTTTCTGAAGCTTTTTCCTACAGCAACCAATCGCAGGTCAGGTTTCAGGTTATGATATTTTGTGATTGGTTGCTGTGGGAAAAACCAGACATGTGAGTTTTGATAAATCTGGGCCATTGTATAAGTAAAACATCCAAAATGTCCACTGTTGGAATTCCAGCTTTTTTTTTTTTAATACAACATGTGCTCTGATGGCCGCTTTCATAGACTTTACTAAAACAAATTATTAGATTAATAACAAAACCACTTTAATACCAATTTTATTGCCAATTTTATTTATTTATTTGAACCCAGCCTTACTGTCATGTTACACAGTTTGTCATGATACCAGTTTGATGTTATTTCACACCATTCAGAGAAAACCAGAAAAAAATATACACTACACTTTACACTATACATTATACTCTCTCAGCATGGGAGCCTATGGGTGACAGATGGCAAGTGGATGGCATCCAACTGAGCTACCAAGTAATACAACTATATATTTGTTTTTAACATGGGAGCCTATGGGGGTGGTTGGCCTCCTTTAGAGGCATCTATCACAACTTGTCAGTAAAAAAAAAAAAATATAATAATTTCTATGTTAATGTATATATTTTCTTTTAACATGGGAGCCAATAAGTGGTGGGTGACTGATGGGTGACATCCATCATAGACATCAAAAGTTGTATTGCACTTTATATAGGAATATCAACACTTAAAAACTAAAATCGCTGCACTTTTTAATTTTCACAACCCCCATATTTTAGTTGACAAATTTAGTGAAGCTAGAGATATAAAATTGTCAAATATGAACAATCTGATCCCATTTAAAGGGATTATCCAGCGCAACAAAAACATGGCCACTTTTCTAAACATAACTCTTGTCTCCGGCTTGGGTCCAGGTTTTCTAACTCAGTTCCATTGAAGTGAATGGTGATTAAAAGGGTTATCCAGCACTACAAAAACTTGGCCACTTCCCCCCCTCTCTTGTCTCCAGTTCAGGTGTGGTTTGCAATTAAAAGGGTTATCCAGTGCTACAAAAACTTGGACACTTTCTTCCAGAGACAGCCCCACTCTTGTCTCCAGCTTGGGGCGGGTTTTGCTGCTCAGTTCCATTGAAGTGAATGGAGTAGGGATGGTCCAAACCGAGTTCGGTTCGGGTCCACACGAACCCGAACCCTCGGTAATGATTCCCGCTGTCTGACCACTCCGTGGAGCGGGCGGATCCAGCGGGAGGACCGCCTGGAAAACTGGGATACAGCCATAGCCATAGGCTGTATCCCAGTTTTCCAGGCGTTACTCCCGCTGGATCCGCCCGCTCCACTGAGAGGGCAGACAGCGGGAATCTGCTGCCGAGCGTTCGGGTTCATACGAACCCGAACCTCGGAAAGTTTGGACCATCCCTAGAATGGAGCTTAATTGCAAACTGCACCTGAACAGGACAGAAGAGTTTTGTTGTCTCTGAAAAAAAGTGGCCATGTTTTTGTAGCACTGGATAACCCCTTTGAGATCCATTTTCTTCAATGGAACTAAGTTTGAAACCTCACCTAATCTGGAAACAAGAGAGGGGGGAAAGTGGCCATGTTTTTGTAGTGCTGGATAACCCTTTTAATTGCAAACCACACCTGACCTGGAGACAAGAGTTTTTGTTTCCATCCATGTTTTTGTTGCACTGGATAACCCCTTTAAGAACGTCTATCTTTATATACTGCTCATGTGTTTTATTAGAAGCAGGGCACAGCATTATGTTCAGAACAATATGTGACAGTAATCATATGACAGCTCCATCTATACATAGGAACAATACCCCAACCAGTCAGACTGCAGCTTTGAATGTCGGTCATAAAATAAAAACAGAAACCTGAACTATTGCCATGAGTATGTCCTCCCCATTTTTTTTTAGAATTCTCCCTGAATGAATTAGAACAGAAAAGGAAATATCAAGTACTTACTCAGATAGGGGGGCTTGTAAGGCGCTCTGGTCCCGGAGAGCAGGCCATCCAGCTCCTTTCTCTCCTGTGCATTCCCGCCACCACTTCCATTGCCTACTCCTGCCAGCCCTTGTAATGCCTTTTCCTTTCCGAAAGTAGAAAAGGACCTCTCCCCACCTGGAGGCACCTCGGGTGCTTCAAATACTTCAGTGTCCGGAACAGAGTCCATGCCGGGCACGTGAAGATTGCTGCGGTAGTCTGCCGCCTGGCGGCCATCACCGGAGGGTACAAAAGAAGGCATCCAGCAGCGATCCGAATGGCCCAAAGCTTTACACTCTTCTGTACAGTTGGAGAACAAGTCGGCTCCTGTAGAGGGGCACATCGGAGTCAATAGAAGCAATAACAGATTGGTATCCATTGCAAGGCAAACCACTTATTATTGGCTTCATAATAATGCTTGGTTTTTATTAAGAGAATGAACAATCTGACACCATGGCTTTTAGCCCTGACAAAAATTTGATACTTTAGACCTCCAAAATGATAACTAATACCAAAAAAATCAATGAACGTAGACGCGAAAAGCACTTACAGTCATGTGCTGATGGCCATAAATAATCAATTTAACCCATAATCCTCATTGTGATGATTTGTTAATCTCCAGATGGATAATGAGCTATTAGTTGGTGCGTTGGGTGTATTAAACTACCCTTCATCACACTCTCCGTAGATCACGTTGATAAATGAGTAAGTAGGGTTATATAACATGAAGTCCCAGCTCCCCAATTAACTCGTTCTACAATGGCGCTCGGATCACAGGTTGGTATAATTCAGAATATGGCTCTTAGCCTGTGAGACATGTTGAAATTGTATTCTGCAGTCAGGAGTCTGGAAGTACCAGAAAGGTCAGTATTACCAGCTGATTTATTCATCCCTACATCAGAACTCTTATGTCCACCAGCCTGATGAGATTTAATTGGGTGAACCGTATATGAAACATCAGAGGGCATACATAATATATTCTACTAGAAGGTGAAGTATTTACTGAAAGTGCAAGATTTTTTTTTTTTTTTTTTTTTTGTAGTTTCCCTACAATTTATATTAAAGTATCTAAGAGAAATTCTTCCTATCATTTCTCTCAAAGGAAGAAAAATAGAGAATAAAAGAAAGTAGCTTTGAAAAATATATTATAACCAATCTTTTTTCCCCCTCCTACCTTCCTTTCATTCCTCCTTTCCTTCCTTACTTATTTCCTTAGGCCCTCTTCTCTACCTTCCTTCATTTGTACTTTCATTCCTCCCTATACTATTCTCCTCCTCCTTCCATTCTTCTAGCTTTCTTTCCCTTATTTTTCCCCTTTTTCCTACTTTCCCTCCTATCTTACTTTTCTGCCAATGGAAGAAGAATGGAGAATGGGAGAAATCAGGCACGATCATTTTTTATATTTGTGTGTGGGGGAAGTACGTATCGCTTTAATTGTAACATATCACATTGTATTAGTTACAATGTGATATGTTACAATTAAAGCGATACTTACTCCCCCCACACACAAATGCATCACCACTGAGATGTAAATGGTTCCTCAGTTGCATTTAGACACCCTCCTCCCCCCCCAGCAATGTCACATGCGGAGGCGTATAGGATTACAGCGCTGGACTGAGGTGGGGAGAGGTGACTCAAAGGCCAAAAAACTCTGGTGCCTCAGTGGCATGGTCCACCCAAAATCAAAAGTATTTTTAGACAGTAAATCTGTGGAACAGTCTACCCCTGGATCTGGTAACAGCAAAAAAAAACAAAAAACAATATAGGGCTTCAAAACAGGCTTAGACAAGTTCTTAGACCAAAATAACATAAATGCATATGTATAGAATCGACCCATCACCCATCCCCCTTCTCCTTATCCATCCCCTTGGTTGAACTTGATGGACATGCGTCTTTTTACTAACTATTTAACTAAGAAGGCAAGAAAAGAAGACCATTAAAAAATATATGTTATGCATGTCCAGCAGAAGCCCTGACCGATGGCGCTGAGAACACTGAAAATAGGGGAGACAGTATAACTTTAATCTCTTTACTCATGCCTTCCTTCTTTCTTGTCATTCTACCTTCCCTCCTTTCCCCATCCTTTTTCCCTCTCTTCCTTCCATTTTGCCTTCCCTCTTCCTTTTTTACTTCTAACCTGCCTTTCTTCCTTCATCCCTTCCTACCTTCCTAACATCCTCCTTCCATTTTTAGTTTCTTTCATTGTTTTTCCTACCTTTCTTTTTCCTTTCTTTCCTACTGTCCTTCTACCTTCTTTCTTCCTTTCTTCCTACTCTACTTTCTTTTTTTACATTTCCACCTTTCTCCTTTCATCCCTCCTTTTCTTCTTATCCTCTTGCTTCATCCTTCCTTCTTCCTTCCTTCCTTGCTACACTTATACTTCCTTCCCTCCTTCCTTACATTCCTCCTTCCCACCTAAACTTATACTTCCTTCTTCCTTTCCTCCCTTCCTACACTTATACTTCTTTCCTTTCCTTCCTTCCTTACCGTCCTTCCTTCCTTCCCTCCTGCCTTTCCTTTCCTTCCATCCTTCCTCCCCTCCCTCCCTTCCGTCCTTTTCTTCCTTCCTTCCTTCCTTCCTTCCTTCCTTCCTTCCTCCCTTCCTTCCTTCTTTCTTTCTTTCCTTCCTTCCTTCCTCCCTTCCTTCTTTCCTTCCTCCCTTCCTTCCTTTCTTCTCTCCTTCCTTCCTTTCCTTCCTCCCTTCCCTCCCTCCTTCCTTCCTTCCTTCCTTCCTTCCTTCCTTTCCTTCCTTCCTGTCTTAATGTCTTCCTTCCCTTCCCCCTTCATTCATATCTTTCACTTTTTTTCTTTGTCAATGTTTTTCTGATTTTTTTCTCCATCTACTCACTTTTTTTACTACATCCCATGTTTGTAGTATGCCTCCTGTAACCTTTCAATACAGACTGTGTAAGCTTCAATTGCAAATGCCTACGATTAGCTGCTTTCAGTGCTCGTGTAATGTAAGATGTGGCTGCTGATACCATTGACTAATCACTAGATCTATTCCAGCAAACACATGTCCTCACCAGCTTCCGGCCTATTCTCTATTATGTCCCCTAAACCTATTAAGCCTTTCTGAGTGACATCTGACATTTTGATTGATTTTAATCTTCCTTACTAAGCAAGAGTGATGTGACTTTCTTACTTTCTATGGAATTTTCTTTTTACCTCCAGTTACATTCATATTTGCACTGATGCTATTCAATACTGGCTACCATGATAAAGATATATATATATATATATCTATATCACAAGCTACTGTATAGTGTATACATAACATATAACACCCTGGAATGTGTTTTTTCCAATATATAACCTCAATTTGTCACTGGCACTAAACATTTGTTCGGCTGAAAGAACAGCAATGAAAGGTTGGGATGTGAGGCGCAGGCCTGTGATTGATTTGCACACAGACATGCACTGTGGGGTTGTTTATAATTTTTCAGTAATGCTTGTGTACACAATGCCATATGTATGCTAATGTGCCTCCCCATACCGACTGTGTGCACAGAGCTTTATATCAATATTATACAAGACATAGTACAAGGGAGGAGAAGCACATCTAAGCTCCTAAACACAAGTAGTACCGATAGTCTATAAATATATTTTAACCACTAAATATGTGCACAATTATATCACTATTATACAGTTAATGAGTTTCAGGGTTATACATGCTGATACATTTGGCATTGGTTTTACATTAAAAAATTCAGCATTTCTTGAGCATTGTAGCATTGTTTCTTGAGCATTTACATAGGGTTTTTAGAAAAGCTACCACAAGATAACACAACTATAAAAAAAAAAACAACACACTATCTAAACCAGGGATGGGGAACTTTCGGCTCTCCAGCTGTTTCAAAACTACAATTCCCATCATGACTCCCATAAATGATGAGAATTGTAGTTTTGCAACAGCTGGAGGACCAAAGGTTCCCCATCCAAGGTCTAAACAGAAGTGGTGGTTGTACAAAATAAGTGTGTCTATAGCAGACACACTTCCTTCCTTCCCTTCTTCCTGCAATTATGCTTCCTTCCCTCCTTGGCTCCTTTCTTTCTTCCTTCCCTCCTTCCTTCCTCTTCACCTTCCTTCCTACACTTAGGGGCCTATTCCACAGATAATTCGGGCGATTATCGCTCTGTGGAATATAGACAACGATCAGCCGATGATCATGTCATCAGTTGATCATTTATTTAGGTTCAAACCTAAAATCATTGGGCGACCAACGATTTCACAAGCACCTAAGCATGTTGCAGGTCTTCTCCTGCGTTCTTTCTTCCTCCCGGTCCCAAGTGCAGCAGCAGCGTCGGTGCGGCCTGACTTAACTGACAGACCGCTCAGCCAATCACTGGCCAGGACCGCCACGACCAGTGATTGGCTTAGCGGTCTGTCAGCTAAGACAGGCTGCACCGAAGCTGCTGCTGCACTTGGGACCGGGAGGAAGAAGGAGCGCAGGAGAAGACCTGCAACATGTTTATGTAATGTATGGTGTTTAAACAAGGGCTGCAAGGACATCGGTAACAATGTCCCTGCAGCCCTCGCTAAACGATTATCCGGCCGTGTAATAGGCCCAGTAAACGAGCGGCGATCTAGCAGATCGGCCTTCGTTCACATTATTGATCGGGCCCCCATCAGCCTGTGGAATAAGACCCTTAGGCTACATTCACACATCCGTTTGTTTTCAAGGGTGACAATCTGGTTCCTCTAATTTTTATCCAAAATCTGTAAAAAATTATCCGTATTGTATCCATAGTGTCTTCTGTATTGTAATATGTCTGCAAATAAAGGTGTAGTAAAGAAAAAAAAAAGGGGGGGGGCAAAAATGATGTCATTAGCTGTCCCAACCCCCCCCCCAAAAAAAAAGGTCACATGGTCTCCTGGGTGCCATTTTACAGTCATTTCTATCAGGGAGGATATTTCTGGCAGGAGGAGCTGGGTGAGGTCATAAAAAACGTACCTGTGATACTGATAGTTTTGCGGACGGTTTGGCGGACTGCAATGTACTCTCCGCAGATTTTGCACTCTCCATACGGTTCTATTGGGAAGTCCGTTTCAGAATTGCGAACCGTATTACAATATTTCCTATTTTTTTTTGCGTAATCTGCAAATTAACTGGATGTATGAATAGCACCATTGACAATAATGGGTTGTGATGGATTCCCATTACTGGTGGAAGCTTTGGCTGCCCATGCATGATGGGAACTATAGTTTTGCAACAGCTGGAGAGCCAAAGGTTCCCCATCCAAGGTCTAAACAGAAGTGGTGGTTCTACAAAATAAGTGTGTCTATAACAGACAGTATGTCACTTTACCAGTAATGGGCCTTTTTTTGCATTGTGACTCTTGACTTTATGGTTTCATATAGGATTGCAGCTAAACCCCGCTACATAATCTCTCTCAGAGAGCAAATGTCACTATTCTGCCAGGTTCCAGCCATATGTGTATGTATGAGCGATGACTTTCATAAACTAATAGCGTATCCTGCGTTCTGTCAGCGCATTCCTGCCCAATCGCTTATAATATCCATTTAGTATTCATCTAATGCCCTATCTTATAATTAGATTCATAATGTTAACTGTTCTGTCATCTCGGTGCCATAAATGCACTTTGTGAAAATAAAATAAAAAATAAAAAAAATAAAAAAAAGCAGAATCATCAACAAGTGGTAAAGGGCAGCAAATGGAAGAGCTTTTATTACAGATTAATCTCACTTTGTAATGACTTTTATTCTAAATGAAGCAATGTAGCACATAGTGGCTGTGCCTTCCATCCTAACCTTCCATTGATAATAAGTATGCAGAAGTCTGGAAATAAATTACTGATCAGTGAGCTGTTGAAGAATTCAGACGTGAACTGCAGCTGGGATTAAAGAATTGGAGAAAGGGCTCCGAGGAGGGGGATCCGAGACACATAAAGGGTTTTATACAGAAACTGACAACTTCAATCTTTTATACTCTGTCGTGCAAATAAAAATAATGAGAGCAGAGAACGTATTAAATAATTGTAAGGACTTTAAAAAAAAAAATCTTTCCGCTTAAGCGTGACCGACTGTGTTTTACCATTCGATGGTTCATGTTAAACATGAATGTATGAATTATTAGTAACAGGGAGATAAAAAGGAGATAAAAGACAGATAAAAAAGTGAAAAATCTAGAGGTAAAAAAAAAAAAAAGCAGATAGAGTATAGGTTTCATGTGTGTTTGATAAAGGATGCAGCTGCGGAATTACTTGGCACTATGCAGGCAACAGGAAACGAGTAAATAAAAAAGTTACAAAAAGAAGAGAGATGCATAGATAAGACAGATAGAAAGAAAGATAGACAGATATCAGCTAGATAGTAGATAGGAATGGGATTATGATTACCAGCTGCCAGGCTTTGTTGGTTTTTAAAGGAATGAATGCGAAAGCCTCCAAAATAAATTACAGATTTTAAATCAACTGGCAGTGAATAGCACTGGATGTGAGAGGAGACATGTATTCATGAGACATTGTTCCTTCTCCATGGGAGAAGGGCAAAGGGCTTGAATATGTTAGTAAGGGAAAGGGTGGGAAAATAGATGGCTCCGGCTGGGAAGGAGAGGTGCACCCAGCCTGGATTGGCAATATCGCCTCCTCGTAGATAATAAAGTAGGAAGTCGTTTTTATTTATGGTCTCTTCCTAAGTTTAACGTATTGGGTTAGAAGTGCGAGGAGACATTTAAAGGTCACGTTTTATTAACATTCCTTAGCTACAGTCGAGCAAGTTTTACAGAAACATCTAACACTATTATTGGGCCGAGGGTGAGATATGGTTGTAGAAATATAATGAAGGAGTGAGAGGGGAACCATATAACTGGACTAAATATACCTTCGAGCGGGAAGGGGGGAGGGGGGGGCAAGCCATCTATTAGTATGGTGCTAACATCTAACCTAACTCATTAGATGAAAGACCAACAAATTACCAATATCATCGGAGCTGAGTGACTTTTATTTGCCTTTAATTTATATGGCACACTTACGCGGACGACGGCAGTCCGAGTGAATTAAATAATCCTATGAAGTCGGTGGAGTAGCTTAGCAACTGTTATTTTATAATTAATTCGCCCCAAATTATCTTTCCTCTCGCTGCAATTCCACTTTACTGCCGAACAGATAAACTAACCATGTCTATTAGCCATTGCTGTAAAATGTGTTTTTGGTTTTTCCTCATTGATAAATGATTGATATTATGGCTTTATGGCCTTGCAAATCACAACCTGCACTCACATTATGGAAATAACTTGTGTGTGTGTGTATGAGCCGGTGTGGCGGAGCAGGGCATATCAGTGGCTGAGAGGGGAAAAAAAAAAACGAAATTATTTCCAAATGAGTTGTCTAACTCAATCATTTCATTACGGCGAAGGTATTTATATGGAGAGAGTCTATTCCTCCTCAGCTGGGAGAGATAGCTGCAGGCCGCTTCCCTTATCTCCCAATCCGCAATCCATGCACAGTGTGTGGGCCTCAAAGCATGTCTGATTTAAAATCACCAACCATGGTGCTCAATAACCCACCGCAATGTTGAACATATTAAACTATAGCTCTAGACCAGTGGCCAGAGAAATTGAGAGACTACAGGTAGACCTAAGTTATAAATTAATGTCCACTCACTAAATGGACCATAAAATTGCCAAGAAGAAGCAAATTATCAGAGATCAATGATAACACCGCGCATGCATATTCCGAGAACAAATACCAAAGTCTGCCATTTTACAACGTCATGGCTTCGACCATAACTGCTCCAGCCGGCTGAATGCTATAAATAAAGACTGGCAAGGTTAACTCAACTCGTAACCACTTAACACAACTTGTAAAGCGCCAACTTCCGAGATGGAATTAAGCTCGGAGCTTTGGGATTTGTTGAACCTGTGTCGCTACATGTAACAAAAAACACTCTATAGTGTGGAACTAATGATCTGTCCATTATTTCACCAAATGTCAATTATCAGCTACACTGGTAGCAGTCAGGAATGGGATCAGCGTTACACATAACATCCTCCAGGGTCAGCCAAATGGCTCTCACTGTTTTTTCCCCTAAGCTATGTCAACAAAGGCAACAAATGGGTGACCACAGACATGCACTCTCAGCTTCTCTTAACACCATTTGGCATAGACATCTTTCAATTTCCCCCAGAAGTACACAGCACTTTAATGGAATTCCACAAAGACATCATATAAATAAATCTGTCTTCAGGGTGTAGGTCCCCGACATAGAGATGAATATGTCATGGGCAGGCATAGAGCACAGAGGAGTCCTGTGCTGGAGTCATGTATGGAAGCCTCGCTCTCGAACAGTGCACTCATTCTGTCTCTATAACAACCCACTGGTTATGGTGGGTCATGAGGTTCATGAGCTCAGCTTCTTATTTACAGTCTAATAGCAGGTAGGAAGCTGTGAGCTGCTCTTTGTGGCGGTGGGCTCTCTTAATTACTGGACCTGTGCAGCTTCACAGGTCACATATGCTGCTGATATCGCCAGGATTACATAACCTGCAATGCATGCTAATGGAGCAGGGCTGATCAGTACAACTCTATAGGTGAAGATAATGCAACAGGCTAAACAGTGTGGTAGAATCCATGTGTGGTACCATGTAGAAAATCAGTAGATATATAAAGAGAGAGAGAGAGATCCACCAAGGTATGCACACACATGCATATCTATAAAAATAATAAAAGATAAATAGATAGATAGATAGAAGATAGATAGATAGATAGATAGATAGATAGATAGATAAAAGATAGAAGATAGATAGATAATAGATATAAGAAAGAAAGAAAGAAAGAAAGAAAGAAAGAAAGATAGATAGATAGATAGATAGATAGATAGCAAATAGATGATAGATAAAAGATAGATACATGATAGACAGATAGCAGATAGATAGACAGATAGATAGATAGATAGATAGATAGATAGATAGATAGATAGACAGATAGATAGGAGATAGATTGGAGATAGATAGATAGATAGATAGATAGATAGATAGATAGATAGATAGATGATAGATAGATAGATAGATAGTAATAGATAGATGATAATAGATAGATAGATAGACTGACTCTGAGAGCAATTAAACCCAGAAGACATAGTATAATGATATACACCATTTAGTTTTTCTATATACTTTTTCCCATTTTATTTATTTATTTTCACCCTAAAAAAAAAAAAAAACCTTAATCTATCTATAAGTTTTTGTATTTAATTCAAATCCTAATATACTGTACAAAGGCTTCTGGTGGTCACTATTGTTCTTATAAATAATGTTACTTTCTATGATTATCTGTCACTACTTATGACCAGCTTTTTATAACGTCTATCTTCAGACTACCTGTATAATGACTTGTTGCCTATCATGGCATCTGGGAACCAGACTTGCAGAAGTCTAATTACATATTTTTTTAATTAGTCAAACGCATCTATTGTCTGGGTATTGGCGATTTGCATAACAGATGCCAATTAAATATTCTGTGCTCCTTAATTACAAACCATTATGCTGGTAAACTAACCTTTTTAAAGCTCGACTGGGTTAGCAGCTTTGAAAAACCTGAGAAAAAAAACAACTCCTCAACAAAGTAGGACTACTGTCTGCTGCTAAGCCCCATTCAAACGCTTACATTAATAACCCGCTTCATAATAAAATAGGTCGAGACAGATCTCTTTAAGTCAAGACAACAATAAATCAGAGCCCCCACGTATAGGGGAAAAATAAAGGATTCTCTGTGCTGAATGTAAACTTCTGGCAAGCCTTAGTTAGTGTGCGGGTTCCCAGACATTAAATAGACGCTCTGTTCACTTTAGCATGAAGTCCCACAAGGAGCAGCGACCTCCAGGGATTCTTGGCTCTCCTGAACTCTCATTAGGCCTGCATATTAATGACTTGTAAAAATAGAAGGGGGCCTGGAGTATAGGCCTTGTCTATTGAAAGGATTTCCCATACAATGCAGCAAACTGCACACAAGGCAAAGGCCAAGACAGAAGCTCTCATATCTCCAGCAACGTCTGCTTCATAAACTCTGCCTGGTGTCTGCTACCAGTAATAGTGTGGATATCAGTGAGCTGGGAGCATGCAGACAGCTGGGGAGGGCATTTCTATAGACAGTGCCCTCAATTATGGCAGCTATTCACCATCATGGGAGTGGGGCTCCCAAGTCAAAATCCTCATAAGTACCAATGCGAAATTGCACACCAGACAAATAGCTATTCAGTCCATTGTTTCTTAAATCACTTTAAAAATTATACGTTGCTGTGTTACCAACAAACAAATCTTTCTTTCATCATCTATCATCCAGCTATTTATGCATAGAGTTTCTATCTATTTTATCCATCTATAAAAAAAATCATCTGTTATCTATTAATCTTCTATTTATTTATCAATCTTTTATCTACCTACCAGTCATATATCTAGTTGTCCATATATGATCTATCTATCTATCTATCTATCTATATCCTATCTATCTCCTATCTATCTCCTATCTATCTATCTATCTATCTATCCATCCACCTATTATCTATCTATCTATCTATTTCATTTCCTTTCTTTTATCTATCTATCTATCTATCTATCTATCTATCTATCTATCTATCCAACCATCCATCATGTATTGGTGTATATATCTTGTGGCTATTCTTAGATAACACTTATCTATCATTATTTATCCTTCTACCGTCACAGTTACTAAATAATATTTTAATGTGCTTTACTAACAGTGCTGAACCGTGTACATTTCTGTATTGCCAAATCAGTGTTATATGGAAGGGGCACAGCTTAATGTAAAGGGGAAGAGCACAAGTAAACATGTGTATAGAAGTGTATAGATTTATTATGTTCCCTGTGGTTAGTCTATCTATCTATCTATCTATCTATCTATCTATCTATCTATCTATCTATCTATATCTAATATGAGGAAACCACCAATGCCTGAGGTGCTATAAACCCTTTGGAGATCTCTCTGGTTAGTCTGTCTATCTATCTATCTATCTATCTATCTATCTATCTATCTATCTATCTCCTATCCATCTATCTATGCATCTTCATTCACATCTTATAAGAGGAAACTACCAATGCCTGAGGTGCTATAAACCCTTTGAAGATATCTCTGGTTAGTCTATCTATCTATCTATCTATCTATCTATCTATCTATCTATCTCCTATCTATTATCTATCTATCTAACTATCTACCTACCTATCTATCTTCTATCTATCTATCTATCCATCTATCTATCTATATATCTATCTATCTTCATTTACATCCTATAAGATGAAACCACCAATGTCTGAGGTGCTATGAACTCTTTGGAGATCTCTCTGGAAGCCTTTGCAGTCCTGTACTGTACATCACCACATACTGGTTGCTTTACAGAAAAGTCACATTGAAGCCATTCTGGTATTTTCCATGACACCCCTTCACCTAGATGTCATACACATGAATGGCAGCGTTCTTCACCTCCTTGTCACATTTAAATTGGCATATGATATAAAGTATTTTGGGGATTTCAGCTCTTGCTACTAAGGGGGATAAAGAAACCAATTCTGCTTGCTGCTCTCATCAGACTTACCAGAGGATTGACCTCGATTAGTGGCGTCATGATCACTGTCTCCTTGCTCACTGTCTCCGTGCCCACTATCCTTAGAGCTTACTATGTCTGCTTCCTGGAATGCAGAACTGCAAATACAAACAGCACAAGCATTGAGGAGAACGAGAAAAATCACATATTCTTCTGCCATCCTATGGACACAGTGGGAGCTGCAATAAATGGCAGTGTAGCTACAGTATGTGACTGATACAAGTGTTCCCCTCAGCGGTGTTACATGCAGAGAGAGGCAGATGAGGGCGCAATATTGGCACAAAAAAAGCAACAAAAAAAAAAAACATTCCAAAAATAATACATTATACATACTAACTACTTCATAGAAGGTATAAAAAAAAAAGCAATGAGATTTCCCTCTTTATGCAAAGGGTTGAGATTTTATTTTTCTCTCTCAATGACTAAATCCAATGAAAACATTGCAAATAATCCAAATAAAGGAGACGTCCAAACGCAGTTCCTACCTGTTTACCCGTCGAGGTCTGTCGACTAGATAACTGAGTTCAGTGCGTTGGTGTTTATTCTAAAAAAAAAAAATGGAACACAATTGAACTCTAAATGTCACTGCAAGAAACATGAAAGAGCTGAAAGCTACAAGACTGATGGATGAAAAGGTGGACGCGGCTCTCTGCTTAGGCCAAGAGCGATGGGAAGACATCAAATATTGAGAGGGCATGTTATCTCCTGGGCTGGAGAAGAACATACACACATATAAAGGGGCACCCTTCCCCTATGAGAGAAGGGAACCTGTGACAGATATAGCATGGGGTCTACACTCTACCACCAATAGGCCAATGCAAAATGGACGTATTTGCCCAATGTAACCAAGAAGACAGATACAATAATATATTGGATGCGGTCATTCGAGCAGCGGTTACATGTAAGGGAGGGGGGGGGGGGAGCAGCTCCTTCAAATACTTGCACAGTGTCGTAAACCAAACTCACTAAATAGACTGACATTTTATTTGGCAAACAGCCGCTCTATGCAGGAAAATCTCTCCCCTATTTGTTCAGCGTCAGTCTAGTCCCTCATTCACATTCAAGCAGTGTGGGCTACAGGGCTGCAACAGTTTTCTAGGGGAATTCTAATGCCAATAGAAAAAGAAGAAGAAGAAGAAGAAGAGGAGAAGAAGAGCTGCCTCCTCTTGATGCTCTTCCCGCTTCCTTCAGTATTCCATAGATTGTTACCCGGTGTATAATAAAAAGGAGGATGACATTATTTGAAATTAAAAATCTATTAGTGGAGATTGGCACTGCGGGAATTTCTAACATAAATCAATACGGGAAAGTGGAGCGTAGGCAAAGGGGATGGAGCACAGAGATGGAAAGGAGGACATAGAGATAGATGAGATTTCATGTGGCTAAGGGGATTTGCAGATAACAAGGGATCAGTAACATCTGGTTACAAGGGAAAAGTTCTTTATACTGTTATAACCTATTTAGCTGGAAAAGAGGGAATGAGGCAGCAGATGAAGAAGTGAATGGGGAGCGGACGTGACATCAATAGACAAGTGGTTTTCGCCTTACCTCACTGGACAAGATGCTGCCATTGGAGATGATATCAGGCTGCTGGTCAGCATAGCCTGTCACTATGGCCCCACAAGGGTTGTGCTCTGTGTCCGTGCTCCTGGAGGGGCTGCAGGGCTTGAGGAACATGAGGTCGGTTTTGGCAGACTCTGGGGTCAGGCAGACCTGGTAGCAGTAGTTCTGGTTGTGATGGTGGGAGCCAAAGCTGCCAGATTCCTCCACAGGTACCTGGGTGGCGCTGGGCACATTGGAGCTTTGCACCAGCATGATGTCTGACTTGCTGAGCTTCTTCTTGCGGGCTCGGGCATGTCTACTACAGCACGAGCAGCAGCAGACGCAGCAGTCACTGGCCAGGCAGCTGTAGATGTTCAGCTTCTTCTCCTTCTGGCACCTGATGGCCAGCACTATCATAGCCAGGAGGAAGATGAAGGAGACCGAGCCCAGGGCGATGATGAGGATGAGGGTGAGGTCGAGGGCGGTGTCGTTGGAGCGGCTCGAGCGGTGGTTCTCGTTGAATTTCTCCACAGCGCTGTCCACGATCTCCACCTGTATGAGGGACGTGGAGGAGAGAGGCGGCTGTCCATGGTCCCGAACCTCCACCACCAACTCGAAGGGTCTGTGAGGGTCTCTCTTACTGGTGATTTTCCGCGCCGTCCGTAGTTCCCCGGTCCTCCAGTCCATCCTGAACAAACTCATGTCGTTCCCGCGGAGGATGCTGTAGGTGAGGCGCGCGTTTTCTCCCTCATCCAGGTCCACGGCCACCACACGCGTGAAGAGGTAGCCGGGCTCGGCGGTGCGGGGCAGCAGCTCTTTGGCGGTGCCGTTCCGGCCGTGAGGGGAGATGATGGAGGGCGCGTTGTCGTTCTGGTCGACGATGACTATGTTGACGGTGGCGTTGGTGGAGAGCGGGGGGCTCCCGGCGTCCCGAGCCTCCACCATGAAGCTGAAGTCCTTGAGCTGCTCGTAGTCGAAGGTCCTGAGGGCGTACAGGTAGCCGTTCTCCGAGTTGATGGACACGTAGGTGGTGACGGACATGCCCTGGATGTCGCACTCCAGGATGGAGTAGGACACATGAGCGTTCTCCTCTTCGTCTCTGTCGGTGGCGCTGACGGCGGAGATATAAGCCCCCGGTACGTTGTTCTCCGTCACGTACACGTTATACACCGGCTGAGAGAACCTGGGCGCGTTGTCGTTGACATCGGCCACCTGCACCTGGATGGACTTGGTGGAGCTGAGGGGAGGGGAGCCCCGGTCCCGGGCCAGAACCGTCACCGTGTAGGACGGCACCAGCTCCCGGTCCAGGACGCCGTCCGTCACTATGGTGTAGTAGTTCTTATAGGACAGCTTGAGCCTGAAGGGCACTTCCCCGAGGATCTCGCAATGGATCTGCCCGTTCTCCTCCGAGTCCTTGTCAGTCACGCTGAAGAGGGCCACCACCGTGCCCGGGGGGGCGCCCTCGCTCACCGCCTCCTTGACGGTGCTGAAGCTGATCTCGGGCGCGTTGTCGTTCAGGTCCAGCACCTTCACCATCACCTTGCAGTGAGCGGGCACGGCGTTCG
This sequence comes from Dendropsophus ebraccatus, assembly GCF_027789765.1. NCBI lineage: Eukaryota > Metazoa > Chordata > Amphibia > Anura > Hylidae > Dendropsophus > Dendropsophus ebraccatus. The sequence goes on along the minus strand of NC_091460.1, from coordinate 139,323,647 downwards.
GCCCCAGGTCCTTGGCTTGCACGTACACCTGGTAGGTGGCGCTCTCCTCGTAGTCCAGCTCCCCGGAGATCTCCATGCGACCCGTCCTGGGGTCGATGCTGAAGATCTCCCGGACGCGGGGCGAGTTGTGGCTGCTGAACGAGTACACCACCTCCCCGTTTTGACCTTCATCCTCGTCGGTGGCATTGAGCTGGAGGACCAAGGTGCCGGGCGGCGAGTTCTCGGGCAGGGAGACGGTGTAGACGGGCTGGTCGAAGACGGGCACGTTGTCATTGGAGTCCAACACTTTGATGGTAAGGAGGGCAGTGCCCGTCCTCTGAGGGAAGCCCCCGTCCATGGCAGTCAGCACGTACCTGTGCAGTGCTTGTTGCTCCCTGTCCAGCTGCTTCTTCAGCACCAGCTCAGCAAACTTGTTGCCATCTCCTTGGGTCTGCACCTCCAGGGTGAAGAAGCTGTTGGTGGTCATCTCGTAGGTGCGGAGAGAGTTGTTGCCCACGTCCGGGTCGTAGGCGCTCTCTAAGGGGAAGCGAGTGCCCAGGGTGGCGCTCTCTGAGATCTCCACCTGGATGTCAGACTCGGGGAAGCTCGGGGGGTTGTCATTGATGTCCAGCACCTCGATCTCCACCCTGAAGAATTCTAAGGGGTTCTCCAAGAAGACCTCGAGGTGCAGCAGGCAGGAGGGGCTCTGCTTGCACACCAGCTCCCTGTCTATCTTCTCCTTGACATAGAGCACCCCATTCTCCAGGTTGAGCTCCAGGTAAGGGCTCCTAGAGTTGGGGGCAGTCTGGAAGCGGCGACTGGAGAGTTTTGTAATGTCCAAGCCCAAATCCTCAGCGATATTCCCCACGAAAGTGCCATGGTCCCTCTCCTCCTGCACCTTGTAGGCGAGCTGGCAAAGCACACCATCCACCAGGAACACCACAAGAAATAAAACAATCATCTCCAAGAGGGAAGAAAAAAAAGGTACAAAAAAAGAAGAAGAAGAAAAAGAAGAAGATGGAAAAGTGCACTTGTGTTATTCCTTGCACCGAGATGACTGGCTCCCAGTCCAGCCGATGGCTCCCCTCATCAGGATGCAATCCCTTATCACTCCAAGTCCTCAGCAAACGATAAATCCCAAGGAAGCAGTCCCGGGTCAGTGCTGGGAGATAGTCCTTAGCGGCTGACACAACCTGCTACATCCACTGCACATGGTGTCTCTGCTAGAAATGATTGATAAGCATCAAACTGCTCCTCAGGACAGAGAAGCTGAGGGGGTGACTAGTGTGACTGTACTTCCTGCAGCCTCCGCCACATTGCACATATCCCCACAGTAGTGACACATTGAAGCTTCCCCGGCTGCTCCAGCTGCTGTGATCTCTGCTGCCAGTGTCTGAGCTCCCAGCTCCCAGTTTAGCTGTTTTTGCGCAGCGCCCTCCTCCTGCCAACCAATAGGAGAGCGGGAAGCGCCGGGGTGGGGGCGGGGCCTGGCAGGGACGTCAGTCTATTAGCCACAGAGGCGTCATGTGGAGGCGGGAACCCGTGTGTGTGAGGGGAGAGGAGGGCGCGCGGGCGTGTGTGTGTGCGCGCGCTCCGGTCCCTCAGTCCAGGGCTGCACTTTTACCTCAGTCATGTACAAAACATACGATGTGCATAGATATTACAGATAGATGGGATATAGAGGCGCGCCGTGCCGTATCACTTCAGTGGGAAGGCGCTTGTCACACGGTATAATGGGAGATCTTCTAGTTCTTGTCATGGAGGTTCGCGGTCTCCTTTATGACGTGAGGTGAAGCCGGGCTTGGAAGGTGAGGAGAGGGAAAGGGGAGGAGGAGGCTTGTGAGACGGACAGGAAGGTTTGTAAGTCTTGTAAGGCGATAGCTGTGACCTCAGAGCTGTGTGAGAGGAAAGCGGCTCACTGACTGACTGACTGACTGCCGGCTGTGTGTGTGTGTGTGAGGGGATGGGCGGCACAGCTGGCAGCAAACAGTTAAAAACCTGTCACTGAACGGCAGCAGGTACGGATTGCCGCTGGTGGAGGTCACGTGACTGACCCCCCCCCCCCCCCAGCCCGGTCACCGGCCGTCCTGTCAGCCCGTTTATTCTGTGTATTTATAAGTAATTGGAACTTTTCGCACGAGCGGCTGCTGCCACGCCCCCTTGTCACTAAACTAATCTGGCAGAGCACGTCCTCTACAATAATCTGGCAGAGCATGTCCTCTACAATAATCTGGCAGAGCATGTCCTCTACAATAATCTGGCAGACCACACACTCATCAATAATCTGCCAGAGCACGTCCTCATCAATCTGCCAGAGCACGTCCTCTACAATAATCTGGCAGAGCACGTCCTCTACAATAATCTGCCAGAGCACACCCTCATCAATAATCTGCCAGAGCACACCCTCATCAATAATCTGGCAGAGCATGCCCTCATCAATAATCTGCCAGAGCACACCCTCATCAATAATCTGCCAAAGCACGTCCTCATCAATAATCTGCCAGAGCACACCCTCATCAATAATCTGGCAGAGCATGTCCTCATCAATAATCTGGCAGAGCACACCCTCATCAATAATCTGCCAGAGCACGCCCTCATCAATAATCTGCCAGAGCACGCCCTCTACAATAATCTGCCAGAGCATGTCCTCTACAATAATCTGGCAGAGCACATCCTTATCAATAATCTGCCAGAGCATGTCCTCTACAATAATCTGCCAGAGCACATCCTTATCAAAAATCTGCCAGAGCATGTCCTCTACAATAATCTGGCAGAGCACATCCTTATCAATAATCTGTCAGAGCACGTCCTCATCAATAATCTGGCAGAGCATGTCCTCTACAATAATCTGGTAGAGCACATCCTTATCAATAATCTGGCAGAGCACCCCCCTATTATTACAATAATCTGGCAGAGCACACCCTCATCAATAATCTGGCAGAGCATGCCCTCATCAATAATCTGGCAGAGCACATCCTTATCAATAATGTGTCAGAGCACCCCCCTATTATTACAATAATCTGGCAGAGCACCCCCCTATTATTACAATAATCTGGCAGAGCATGTCCTTATCAATAATCTGGCAGAGCATGTCCTCATCAATAATCTGGCAGAGCACGCCCTCGACAATAGTCACATCAGTGTCTTACTCATTGGGATAAGTGTGTGGTCAGTGAGGGCTCCCCAGCTGTATGGAGTGCTGCCTCCTCTGTCACACTGCCTCCTCTATCACACTGCCTGGTCTATCACACTGCCTCCTCTATCACTGCCTCCTCTGTCACACTGCCTCCTCTATCACTGCCTCCTCTATCACACTGCCTCCTCTATCACTGCCTCCTCTATCACACTGCCTCCTCTGTCACACTGCCTTCTCTGTCACTGCCTCCTCTGTCACACTGCCTCCTCTGTCACACTGCCTCCTCTATCACTGCCTCCTCTGTCACACTGCCTCCTCTATCACTGCCTCCTCTATCACACTGCCTCCTCTATCACTGCCTCCTCTATCACACTGCCTCCTCTGTCACACTGCCTTCTCTGTCACTGCCTCCTCTGTCACACTGCCTCCTCTATCACTGCCTCCTCTGTCACACTGCCTCCTCTGTCACACTGCCTCCTCTATCACACTGCCTCCTCTATCACTGCCTCCTCTGTCACACTGCCTCCTCTGTCACACTGCCTCCTCTATCACACTGCCTCCTCTATCACTGCCTCCTCTGTCACACTGCCTCCTCTATCACACTGCCTCCTCTGTCACACTGCCTGGTCTATCACACTGTCTCCTCTATCACTGCCTCCTCTGTCACACTGCCTCCTCTATCACACTGTCTCCTCTATCACTGCCTCCTCTGTCACACTGCTTCCTCTGTCACACTGCCTCCTCTGTCACACTGCCTCCTCTATCACAGTGCCTGGTCTATCACACTGCCTCCTCTATCACACTGTCTCCTCTATCACTGCCTCCTCTGTCACACTGCCTCCTCTGTCACACTGCCTCCTCTGTCACACTGCCTCCTCTATCACTGCCTCCTCTATCACACTGCCTGGTCTATCACACTGCCTCCTCTATCACACTGCCTCCTCTATCACACTGCCTCCTCTGTCACACTGCCTCCTCTGTCACACTGCCTCCTCTATCACTGCCTCCTCTATCACTGCCTCCTCTGTCACACTGCCTCCTCTATCACTGCCTCCTCTGTCACACTGCCTCCTCTATCACACTGCCTCCTCTGTCACACTGCCTCCTCTATCACACTGCCTGGTCTATCACACTGCCTCCTCTATCACACTGCCTCCTCTATCACACTGCCTCCTCTATCACACTGCCTGGTCTATCACACTGCCTCCTCTATCACACTGCCTCCTCTATCACACTGCCTCATCTATCACACTGCCTCCTCTATCACACTGCCTGGTCTATCACACTGCCTCCTCTATCACACTGCCTCCTCTATCACACTGCCTCCTCTATCACACTGCCTGGTCTATCACACTGCCTCCTCTATCACACTGCCTCCTCTGTCACACTGCCTCCTCTATCACACTGCCCCCCATACAGCAGCAGCACATAGTAACACCTCCATCCGAGCTGCTGCAGCCATTGAGGAGCATTGCTCTGGGATCTTCCCCGGCACCAGACACCATGGTGATGTGACGCAGAGGACATTAAAAGGTGCAACACTGGCACTTGTTGATGCCAATAGTCCTCGGGGCATAATAGAAATAGATGTCACTATCTTCGGGGACTGGAACTCCCTCTGTCTCACTGAATAACAAGAGGGAAACCCCAATGATCGCCCCTGGGGACAGAGATCACTCGGAATAACTCCTCAGATCAGCTGGTGCCCGGGTAACTCACCCTGGGGGGAAGTCAGTGACAGGAGGCAGGGGAGAGCTGGGGGTGATGCAGGGGAGAGCTGGGGGGTGATGCAGGGGAGAGCTGGGGGGTGATGCAGGAGGCAGGGGAGAG